>NC_140020.1:35797080-35910692 GCF_964263955.1 Coregonus lavaretus
TAGCTATAGTGTGAATGCACCAATTTGTAAGTCGCTCTGGATAAGAGGGGGGGGGGGGGGGGGGGGGGGGTAGAAGGATTACTTTATCCTATCCCAGGTATTCCTTAAAGAGGTGGGTTTCAAATGTCTCCGGAAGGTGGTGAGTGACTCCGCTGTCCTGGCGTCGTGAGGGAGCTTGTTCCACCATTGGGGTGCCAGAGCAGCGAACAGCTTTGACTGGGCTGAGCGGGAACTATGCTTCCGCAGAGGAAGTGGAGCCAGCAGGCCAGAGGTGGATGAACGCAATGCCCTCGTTTGGGTGTAGGGAATGATCAGAGCCTGAAGGTACGGAGGTGCCGTTCCCCTCACAGCTCCATAGGCAAGCACCATGGTCTTGTAACAGATGCGAGCTTCAACTGGAAGCCAGTGGAGTGTGCGGAGGAGCGGGGTGACGTGAGAGAACTTGGGAAGGTTGAACACCAGACGGGCTGCAGCATTCTGGATGAGTTGTAGGGGTTTAATGGCACAGGCAGGGAGCCCAGCCAACAGCGAGTTGCAGTAATCCAGACGGGAGATGACAAGTGCCTGGATTAGGACCTGTGCCGCTTCCTGTGTAAGGCAGGGTCGTACTCTTCGAATGTTGTAGAGCATGAACCTGCAGGATCGGGTCACCGCCTTGATGTTAGCGGAGAACGACAGGGTGTTGTCCAGGGTCACGCCAAGGCTCTTCGCACTCTGGGAGGAGGACACAACGGAGTTGTCAACCGTGATGGCGAGATCATGGAACGGGCAGTCCTTCCCCGGGAGGAAGAGCAGCTCCGTCTTGCCAAGGTTCAGCTTGAGGTGGTGATCCGTCATCCATACTGATATGTCTGCCAGACATGCAGAGATGCAATTCGCCACCTGGTTATCAGAAGGGGGAAAGGAGAAGATTAGTTGTGTATCGTCAGCGTAGCAATGATAGGAGAGGCCATGTGAGGATATGACAGAGCCAAGTGACTTGGTGTATAGCGAGAATAGGAGAGGGCCTAGAACTGAGCCCTGGGGGACACCAGTGGTGAGAGCACGTGGTGCGGAGACAGCTTCTTGCCACGCCACTTGGTAGGAGCGACCGGTCAGGTAGGACGCAATCCAAGGGTGAGCCGTGCCGGAGATGCCCAGCTCGGAGAGGGTGGAGATGAGGATCTGATGGTTCACAGTATCAAAGGCAGCAGACAGGTCTAGAAGGACAAGAGCAGAGGAGATAGAGTTAGCTTTAGCAGTGCGGAGAGCCTCCGTGACACAGAGAAGAGCAGTCTCAGTTGAATGACCAGTCCTGAAACCTGACTGGTTTGGATCAAGAAGGTCATTCTGAGAGAGATAGCAAGAGAGTTGGCTAAAGACGGCACGCTCAATAGTTTTGGAAAGAAAAGAAAGAAGGGATACTGGTCTGTAGTTGTTGACATCAGAGGGATCGAGTGTTGGTTTTTTGAGAAGGGGTGCAACTCTTGCTCTCTTGAAGATGGAAGGGACATAGCCAGCGGTCAAGGATGAGTTGATCAGCGAGGTGAGGTAGGGGAGAAGGTCACCGGAGATCGTCTGGAGAAGAGAGGAGGGGATGGGGTCAAGTGGGCAGGTTGTTGGGCGGCCTGCAGTCACAAGTCGCAAGATTTTATCTGGAGAGAGAGGGGAGAAAGAAGTCAAAGCATTGGGTAGGGCAGTGTGAGCAGGACCAGCAGTGTCATTAGACTTAACAAACGAGGATCGGATGTCGTCAACCTTCTTTTCAAAGTGGTTGACAAAGTCATCCACAGAGAGGGAGGAGGCGGGGGGGGAGGAGGATTCAGCAGGGAGGAGAATGTGGCAAAGAGCTTCCTAGGGTTAGAGGCAGATGCTTGGAATTTAGAGTGGTAGAAAGTGGCCTTAGCAGCAGAAACAGATGAAGAAAATGTAGAGAGGAGGGAGTGAAAAGATGCCAGGTCCGCAGGGAGTCTAGTTTTCTTCCATTTCCGCTCAGCTGCCCGGAGCTCTGTTCTGTGAGCTCGCAATGAGTCATCAAGCCACGGAGCTGGTGGGGAGGACCGAGCCGGCCGGGAGGATAGGGGACACAGAGAGTCAAAGGATGCAGAAAGGGAGGAGAGGAGGGTTGAGAAGACAGAATCAGGAGATTGGAGGGAGAAGGATTGAGCAGAGAGAAGAGATGATAGGATGGAAGAGGAGAGAGTAGTGGGAGAGAGAGAGCGAAGGTTGCGGCGGCGCATTACCATCTGTGTAGGGGCAGAGTGAGTAGTGTTGGAGGAGAGCGAGAGAGAAAAGGATACAAAGTAGTGGTCGGAGACATGGAGGGGAGTTGCAGTGAGATTAGTAGAAGAGCAGCATCTAGTAAAGATGAGGTCAAGCGTATTGCCTGCCTTGTGAGTAGGGGGGGGGCGGTGAGAGGGTGAGGTCAAAAGAGGAGAGGAGTGGAAAGAAGGAGGCAGAGAGAAATGAGTCAAATGTAGACGTAGGGAGGTTGAAATCCCCCAAAACTGTGAGGGGTGAGCCATCCTCAGGAAAGGAACTTATCAAGGCGTCAAGCTCATTGATGAACTCTCCAAGGGAACCTGGAGGGCGATAGATGACAAGGATATTAAGCTTAAATGGGCTAGTGACTGTGACAGCATGGAATTCAAATGAGGAGATAGACAGATGGGTTAGGGGAAAAATTGAGAATGTCCACTTGGGAGAGATGAGGATTCCTGTGCCACCACCCCTCTGACCAGATGCTCTCGGGGTATGCGAGAACACATGGTCAGACGAGGAGAGAGCAGTAGGAGTAGCAGTGTTTTCAGTGGTAATCCATGTTTCCGTCAGCGCCAGGAAGTCGAGGGACTGGAGGGTAGCATAGGCTGGGATGAAGTCAGCCTTGTTGGCAGCAGAACGGCAGTTCCAGAGGCTGCCTGAGACCTGGAACTCCAGGTGTGTGGTGCGTGCAGGGACCACCAGGTTAGAGAGGCAGCAGCCACGCGGTGTGAGGCGTTTGTGTAGCCTGTGCGGAGAGGAGAGAACAGGGATAGGCAGAGGCATAGTTGACAGGCTGTAGCAAATGGCTACAATAATGCAGAGGAGATCAGAATGAAATGAACTAAACATCTGGGAAAGGAGAGAGTGGGGCCTCCCTCACCACAACTCCCAAATATAACTCTCCCAACTTCCACCTCAGAAACTATAATTGTTTCACTGAAACACCCGAATAAAACTCTCCCAACTTCCACTTTAGAAATTAGAATTGTTGTAAACTACAGCGGTTCAATGTTTCAAGGAATAGACTCAACTTACTTTATTCAGCTAGCTAACTATGACGCCATAGCTAACTAGCATGCTAGCATCCAATAACACACGGTTTAGCACCAATACTTGGTTACAACAAACTACCAGTAGTGTGTTAACACACTAAACAGATAATTTGTGTCCGTGTCTAGTTCCTTTCATAACGCAGCAATAATTAAGCGTTGGCTAGCTAGCACAAAGATATTGTATTTAGCTGCTACAGTACTGCTAGCTGGTAGTGTTGGCTAGGTAGCAATGGCTGCTGTGTTGACTTTGTTTGAAAAACGGTGTCGCTGCGAACGAATGTAGCTGGCTAAAATTATATTGTATTTAGTTGCTATAGTACTGCTAGCTGGTAGCGTTGGCTAGCTAGCAATGGCTGCGGTGATGGGGCATCAATGATCATGAGGAAGGTGAGGGATCAGCCCAGAACTACACGGCAGGACCTGGTCAATGACCTGAAGAGAGCTGGGACCACAGTCTCAAAGAAAACCATTAGTAACACACTACGCCGTCATGGATTAAAATCCTGCAGCGCACGCAAGGTCCCCCTGCTCAAGCCAGCGCATGTCCAGGCCCGTCTGAAGTTTGCCAATGACCATCTGGATGATCCAGAGGAGGAATGGGAGAAGGTCATGTGGTCTGATGAGACAAAAATATAGCTTTTTGGTCTAAACTCCACTCGCCGTGTTTGGAGGAAGAATAAGGATGAGTACAACCCCAAGAACACCATCCCAACCGTGAAGCATGGAGGTGGAAACATCATTCTTTGGTGATGCTTTTCTGCAAAGGGGACAGGACGACTGCACCGTATTGAGGGGAGGATGGATGGGGCCATGTATCGCGAGATCTTGGCCAACAACCTCCTTCCCTCAGTAAGAGCATTGAAGATGGGTCGTGGCTGGGTCTTCCAGCATGACAACGACCCGAAACACACAGCCAGGGCAACTAAGGAGTGGCTCCGTAAGAAGTATCTCAAGGTCCTGGAGTGGCCTTGCCAGTCTCCAGACCTGAACCCAATAGAAAATGTTTGGAGGGAGCTGAAAGTCTGTATTGCCCAGCGACAGCCCCGAAACCTGAAGGATCTGGAGAAGGTCTGTATGGAGGAGTGGGCCAAAATCCCTGCTGCAGTGTGTGCAAACCTGGTCAAGACCTACAGGAAACGTATGATCTCTGTAATTGCAAACAAAGGTTTCTGTACCAAATATTAAGTTCTGCGCTTCAAATGTATTAAATACTTATGTCATGCAATAAAATGCAAATTAATTACTTAAAAATCATACAATGTGATTTTCTGGATTTTTGTTTTAGATTCCGTCTCTCTCAGTTGAAGTGTACCTATGATAAAAAATTACAGACCTCTACATGCTTTGTAAGTAGGAAAACCTGCAAAATCGGCAGTGTATCAAATACTTGTTCTCCCCACTGTATATGTTGGCCTCATGTAGGTTATTATTACATAGTTGGCAATGGCAATAAAAGTTCCTTTTTGATTTGTATAATTTTCATTTAGATTTAGATAGAATGTAGATTAACCCCAGACAATGATACAAAGACTATTATAAATGAAATGAAACTGTTCCACGGAAATGTGCATATGAAAATCATAACTGTCACGCAGATTGGTAGAAATGGTAAGATAAATTGGCACTCCAAATAGAAAAGGTTGCTGATAGGTGGAGCCTATTACAGGCAACTTCAGGAGCGTAATGGCAGAATCTGCCAAGGCCAGCAGCAGCTGGAGGAGGGTAGGGAACAGGACCGGCAATCCTCCCGTGATGCACCAAGCCCTGTCTGGACCCTGGTGTGGGAGGCCCCGACCCTGAAGAGGGGTTGACGTCTGGTTCTGGCTCTGCAGTCCTCCTGCGATGCACCAAGTCCTGTCTGGACCCTGGTATGGGAGGCCCCGACCCTGAAGAGGGGTTGACTTCTGGTTCTGGCTCTGCAGTCCTCCCGCGATGCACCAAGTCCTGTCTGGACCCTGGTGTGGGAGAGTAGACGACCGGACCCGGACTCGGCACCGGTGGAGCGGACTGCTCTGGCACTGGAGTGGAACCGCCGACCCGGAGCTGAACTGGACCCCGGTGGAGCGGACTGCTCTGGCTCTGGACTGGAGCAGCTGACCGGGGATGGACTAGGCACCGGTGGAGCGGACTGCTCTGGAATTGGACTGGAGCAGCTCACCGGAGCTGGACTGGGCACCGGTGGAGCGGACTGCTCTGGCACTGGAGTGGAGCAGCTGACCGGAGCAAGACTAGGCACCGGTGGAGTGGACTGCTCTGGCACTGGGTGACATGCACCAAACCAGTGGTGCATGTCCCCAGCCCGGTACGGCTCGTGCCAGCTCCTCGCACTAAACCAGTGGTGCGTGTCGCCAGTCCTGTAAGGCCCGTACCTGCTCCTCGCACCAAACCAGTGGTGTGTGTTGCCAGCCCGGTATGCCCCGTACCTGCTCCTCGCACCAAACCAGTGGTGCGTGTCGCCAGCCAGGTGCGCCCCGTATCTGCTCCTTGCACCAAACCAGTGGTGCATGTCCCCAGCCCGGTACGGCCTGTGCCTGCACCTCACACCAGACTAGTGGTGCGTGTCCCCAGCCCATTATGGTCCAGGGTCAGAGCAGTCCGCTCCACCGGTGCCTTGTCCAGCTCCGGTCAGCTGCTCCACCCAGGAGCAGGTACGGGCCGTACCGGACTGGAGACACGCACCACTGGTTTGGTGCGGGGAGCAGATGCGGGGCGTACCGGGCTGGTGACACGCACCACTGGTTTGGTGCGAGGAGCACTCATGGGGCGCACCGGGCTGGAGACACGCACCACTGGTTTGGTGCGAGGAGCAGGTACAGGGTGCACCGGGCTGGCGACACGCACCACTGGTTTGGTGCGAGGAGCAGGAAGGGTCGCACCGGGCTGGAGACACGCACCACTGGTTTGGTGCGAGGAGCAGGCACGGAGCGCACCGGGCTGGAGACACGCACCACTGGGTTAGTGTGAGGAGCAGGCACGGGCCATATCGGTCTGTGAAGGCGCACTGGCGGCACAGTGCGTAAAGCCTGTGTATAGCCTGGTGCCTGCACGGTCACACGCTCCTCAAAGCAAATGCGGGGAGTTGCTCTGCTAAACCTGGCTCTGCCAGCCTCTGCTCTAAGGCCCGAGCTCTCTGCTGCTGGAGGGTTAACTCCTCTCTCAGCTCCTCCTGTTGCCTGGCCAGCTCCTCTCTCCGTGCATCCACTGACTCCTTCTCCCTGTGGGCCTCCTGCAGCGCCTCCCTCTGAAGGGAGAGCTCCTGCTTCCTCTTCTCTATCAGCCCCCGTGAGATTTTATTAAAACACATAGGGTGTGTCTATATATGGAAAAATAGCCTACACGTTTGAAAAGACTACTCTTGGTTGACCAAGATTTTTTTTGGTTGGGTACAGCCCTAGTAGAAATGCAGGAAATTAGCTTTAGATGACCAAAACTATTCTGAGGGAGGACCCCCTGCCAGGTTATGTCCCCCCACTTCTAAAACCAAAGTTGCGCCCCTGTGCCTGCCCATACCATAACCCCACGCCACCATGGGGCACTCTGTTTACTACATTGACATCAGCAAACCGCTCGCCCACATGACACCATACACGCTGTCTGCCATCTGCCCCAGTACAGTTGAAACCGGGATTAATCCGTGAAGAGCACACTTCTCCAGCGGGCCAGTGGCCATCAAAGGTAAGCATTTTCCCACTGAAGTCGGTTAAGACGCCGAACTGCTGTCAGGTCAAGACCCTGGTGAGGACGACGAGCACGCAGATGAGCTTCCTTGAGACGGTTTCTGACAGTTTGTGTAGAAATTCTTCGGTTGTGCAAACCCACAGTTTCATCAGCTGTCTGGGTGGCTGGTCTCAGACCATCCTGCAGGTGAAGAAGCCAGATGTGGAGGTCCTGGGCTGGCGTGGTTACACGTGGTCTGTGGTTGTGAGGCCGGTTTGGCGTACTGCCAAATTCTCTAAAATGACGTTGGTGGCGGCTTATTGTAGAGAAATGAGCATTAAATTCTCTGACAACAGCTCTGGTGGACATTCCTGCAGTCAGCATGCCAATTGCACGCTCCCTCAACTTGAGACATCTGTGGCATTGTGTTGTGCACCTGTGTAGCGGTGCACCTGTGTAATGATCATGCTGTTTAATCAGCTTCTTGATATGCCACACCTGTCAGGTAGATGGATTATCTTGGTAAATGAGAAATGCTCACTAACAGGGATGCAAACAAATTTGTGCACAACATTTGAGAGAAATAAGGTTTTTGTATGTATGGAAAATTTCTGGGATCTTTTATTTCAGCTCATGAAACATGGGACCAACACTTTACATTTATACATTCACATATTTTTGTTCAGTATACTTAACTCCCTGTACTCTGTCTGTGTGGTACACTGTGTTTTGTTGTCTCTGTAAACCCTGATCGAGAAAGAAAGAAAGACAATTCTAATAAAAAGATAATTACAAACAAACAAACAAACAAAAACCAGCGTGTAGAATAATACCCAAATAAGCAAAGGAGGATATTGCATATTTCTACCTTCATGTACCTATTTAGGATACATCACCATGAAGAGAATGACTTTCATATACATAATTATGCATTTCTGTGTCGTAAAGATCAGGGACCCATGATGAAATTCCATTACCACAATTCCAGTAAATCCACTTCACCTACTGTAGTTCAATAAGCAAAATAAAAAATTTCAAATTCAAGGCTTTACGTGATATCTGACACACCATTCTTTCTGCAGACATCTTTGAATCTTAATTCCGAGCAGATATTTAACAGAGTTTTTGGAAAATGTGGTCACATAAACTGAGAGAGATTTTACCGAAATTCTATTGCCAAACTTGATTTTTTATTTATTTTATTTTATTTTAAAACATACAATCTACCTGCAGTGAAGCCGCTCAACATTTACATTACATTCCAGTCATCTAGAAGACACTCCCATCCAGAGCGACTCACAGGACCAACCAGGGTCAAGCGCCCCGCCCAAGGGCACATCGACAGATCCCTACCCAGTCGACTCGAGGATCCGAACCAGAGACCTCTCAGCCACCGGCCCAATGCTCCCAACCGCCAGGTTACCCGCCTCCCCAAACCATCCAAGATCCACTCAAAGTTCCCCCCGAGAGCTGCCTCTCAACCATCCAGTATCCTCTGCCAGTATCGATCCTTTATATTGGGCAAACAGACCAATTCCCTACCTCCTCCCGCTGCCACCTATCTCCTCCATTTTTGGGGTAGTGCTGTAATCAATTGGTTGTAATCTTGAAATCAGCAGACCTTCCCATATATTTCCGATAGCTCCATGAAAGACATAACTCTACCATTCCAATTTACAATATTAACCCCTTAAGGTCGATGTCTGCGTCCTCGAATAAATTTAATTAGCATAATAAAAAAATCCCCATAAACATCAGTCAATTTAAGCTAGAGATACAGTATCTGTTTTTTGCATTGGATGCATCTCAATCCATCGCATCCTCCTATGTCACACTTCTGCATCTGCGGTGACAGAGCTAGAGCAATGGTTGTCAGACCATGAGACATCCCGAAAATCAGTCTTCTCACAAAATCATCTGTAACGTCCGAACGGTTTGGTCTGCATGATGGTGTTTTCCGTTTTGCTCTATGACCTTCACAAGTGTCAGGAGACTCATCTGAAGTCGGTACAGCTGATCTGCCAACTTCTGTCTGTGGCGTCAGAACGGTATGGGCTACACACTAATATGCCCCCTCTGTGCAAAGGTTCGGTACATGTCGGTTGCTTTAGGATGCCCACAGGCCTCACGACTCGTCTGAAGGTCCCCTGATCTTTCTTAAATATCTCAGATATAGGAGAGACACTTCAGAACAAACTTCCTTTTGATATTTTTGGGGACTATCTGTTGTTCCCCATTGAATCTGTTATTCAATGAGTTTGTATGGGTTAATAGCAGTAAGACCCCCCAAAAATGTTTATCAAATAATAATATTAATTATTATTTGATACTTCAAGGGGTCTTAAAATTCAAAATCAAATAGCTAAATGATCCTTGGTATGCCCTTCTTAAAACAATTCCATACAGCTTAGTATAATATTTTATCAATAAGTACATTTGAGTTCAACCATAATATTTGTTGTAATATTTGTTCTATCTTTGCTGGGGGATGAAATTGAAATTGTAACCAGCTCTACATAGCTTGTTTGAAATAGAGAGATACTTTGAACAAGGTCTAATTTTCAATTCATCAAAAATGAGAAATGGCAATCTGCACAAACACAAAAAGGCAATTTTTTATCAAGGGATGAGCTTTTCTTAGTAATCTACTTGAGAACCGTTTTGGGTTCAAGTAAAACTTTTGTATAAGTGAAGCTTTGAGAGAGGTTTCGTGCTTAAATATTTAATAATCTTAGCCCACCCAGTTCATATTCATTATATAGATAAGCACATTTTATCTGGTCTGGTTTAGCATCCCAGATAAAGCTAAATATTTTTTCCTCATATTTAAAAAACGAGTCATCAGGAGTAAGCAGCGCCATAAGTAAGTGAGTAAACTGTGTGATTTTGTGATTGCACTATTCAGTCTTATCACAAAAGGAATGATTTGTATAGGCTTTCAGATTTTAGATTCAGATAGGCTTTCAGTGGGGCGCCACTTCTCTCCCTCTCTCTCTTCTTCACAGCTCGTTTCTTTCCTTTTCTCTACTACTTGTTGTTACCATTTCCTCTACTCTTTCCTCTGACTTTCTTTCTTTTCATCCATTATTTCTTCCTCTCTCATCCATTCCCCCTGCTTGCGTACTTCTTCTCCATTCTATTCCACTCTCAGCGTAGGGATCCCGGTTACACACAAGGCTAATCTTTCTATGAGCCTTTTCAACAAGTACCAATTTTATTCATCACTTTAAATGTTGCTCCATATTAACCTAACAAAAAGCTGAAATACGCAGTCAGTGTCACAGTTGTTTTAGAAAGAGTTATCCCTCGTCACCTGTAGTAGTTCACATAAAAGCAACTACAGACACTAAAATCTGTGTCTGAATATTCTCGAAGGACCCGATTCCGACCCGAGATAAGTGCACGTAAATGGAACGTAATTCCTTTTTATACGCTTTTCTCTCTATGTATATTCTGACCTTGAACTTAAGCATGAGAATAACATGCTATTCACCCACTATTTGTTTGAGGTAGAGCTCGAATAAAGGAAGGTGTGGCGGAGGTGTGTCTACAGATACGCCGAATTCTGACCTTGACTTAATTCCCTCAAAATTCCACCACCTTTACACATGAGGAAACCTTGAATAAGGTCGAGCGAACCTGCCGGTTCCAAGTGGTCCTCTGTAGCTCAGCTGGTAGAGCACGGCGCTTGTAACGCCAAGGTAGTGGGTTCGATCCCCGGGACCACCCATGCACAAAAATGTATGCACACATGACTGTAAGTCGCTTTGGATAAAAGCGTCTGCTAAATGGCATATTATTATTTATTATTATAAGTGGAAAAACCATCTACTTAATTTTTTAAAAATATAAATAACAGCATTCTCCAGGCACTGTAATTTATAAATTGATAAGAACTATTGATAAGAGCTAGGTAAATGAGTAATCCGTTTGGAGAAGGGATTGATAACAATGGCGCCGGAGGGGATGGATGCCATTTTACGGGCTCCTAACCAACTGTGCTAATTTGTGTATTTTTCCGCATTGTTTGTAACTTATTTTGTAGATAATGTTGTTGCTACCGTCTCTTATGACTGAAAAGAGCTTCTGGATATCAGAACAGCGATAACTCACCTCGAACTGGACAAAGATGTTTTATTTAATGAGTCCGGCGCAAAGGATATACTGTTTCTCCGAGACCAGGCCCAAATCCCCGTCATTCGCGTGAAGAAAAGACGGAGGTACAGGGGGTGGAGATCGGGGTGCCTTGTGAGAATTCGGCAGCGAGTGTGTAACCCGCCTCTACCATCCGTTATATTGGCCAATGTGCAATCACTGGTGAATAAACTGCATGAGCTCCGTTCGATACTATCCTATTAACGGGACATTAAAAACTGTAATATCGGTCCTCCCAAGTGGTGCAGCGGTCTAAGGCACTGCATCGCAGTGCTAGGAGCATCACTACAGACCCTGGTTTGATCCCAGGCTGTGTCGCAACTGGCCGTGACTGGGAGACCCATGAGGCAGCGCACAATTGGCCCAGCGTCGTCCGGGTTAGGGGAGGGTTTGGTCGGCCGGGATGTCCTTGTCCCATTGCGATCTAGCGACTCCTTGTGGCGGGCCAGGCGTATGCACGCAGACTACGGTCGACAGTTGTACGGTGTTTCCTCCGACACATTGGTGCGGCTGGCTTTCGGGTTAAGCGAGCAGTGCGTCAAGAAGCAGTGCGGCTTGGCGGGGTCGTGTTTCGGAGGACGCAAGCGAAAGGCTGTTCAGCATTGCAGGACTTGTTTTCAGCCCCAGGAGAGCAAGTCTGGATTCCAAAAACTTTGAAAACCAGCTTTTACTGAAGATGAACTGTAAATTCTTCAACTTCAAGTTATGACAGCTAAACGCTAGCAAGCCCAAGGACACAGATGCCTTATGCGTTTTGTTAATTTATGTTTAAAATTCACAGGTTATAGGTGTCCTTGTTACAAAGAAATTACCTGATACACTGATTTCTAATACAGTTCTATCAGTGGTGATGTCCTCATATTCCTACAGTGAGGTTGTGTGCAGTTCTGTACATGTACTTTTGATAAAACAATATGTATAGGGTTCTATTATAGGATGTTTTTTCTAAAGCAAAGTGACTGTGATTGTAAGTGCTTAAGTTTACTGGCTATATTCCTTCATTATTAAGGTATAATTCTATTTTGTCTGTAAGAGATGTATTTTGAAGTGTTGCCTATTTGAGAATCCACATCCTTTTTTTATCTGAGCTCTTCTTGCATCCGTAAGACTGTTACCTTTCAGAAAAGCTCAAACCAAATAAAAGGTCTGTTTTTATTTTTTATATATTTTATTTTATTTATTTTTTCACCTTTATTTAACCAGGTAAGCCAGTTGAGAACAACTTCTCATTTACAATTGCGACCTGGCCAAGATAAAGCAAAGCAGTGCGATAAAAACAACAACACTGAGTTACATATGGGGTAAACAAAACATAAAGAAAAATATATATACAGTGTGTGCAAATGTAGCAAGTTATGGAGGTAAGGCAATAAATAGGCCATAGTGCAAAATAATTACAATTTAGTATTAACACTGGAATGATAGATGTGCAAGAGATTATGTGCAAATAGAGATACTGGGGTGCAAATTAGCAAAATAAATAACAGTATGAGGATGAGGTAGTTGGGTGGGTGGGCTAATTTCAGATGGGCTGTGTACAGGTGCAGTGATCGGTAGGTGCTCTGACAAAGTCTGCTTAAAGTTAGTGAGGGAGATAAGAGTCTCCAGCTTCAGAAATTTTTGCAGTTCGTTCCAGTCATTGGCAGCAGAGAACTGGAAGGAATGGCGGCCAAAGGAGGTGTTGGCTTTGGGGATGACCAGTGAGATATACCTGCTGGAGTGTATACTACGGGTGGGTGTTGCTATGGTGACCAATGAGCTAAGATAAAGCAGGGATTTGCCCAGCAGTGATTTATAGATGACCTGGAGCCAGTGGGTTTGGCGACAAATATGTAGTGAGGACGAGCCAACAAGAGCGTACAGGTCACAGTGGTGGGTAGTATATGGGGCTTTGGTGACAAAACGGATGGCACTGTGATAGACTACATCCGATTTGCTGAGTAGAGTGTTGGAGGCTATTTTGTAAATGACATCGCCAAAGTCAAGGATTGGTAGGATAGTCAGTTTTACCAGGGCATGTTTGGCAGCATGAGTGAAGGAGGCTTTGTTGCGAAATAGGAAGCCGATTCTAGATTTAACTTTGGATTGAAGATGCTTAATGTGAGTCTGGAAGGAGAGTTTACAGTCTAACCAGACACCTAGGTATTTGTAGTTGCCACATACTCTAGGTCAGACCCGCCGAGAGTAGTGATGCTAGTCGGGCGGGCGGGTGCCAGCAGCGTTCGATTGAAGAGCATGCATTTAGTTTTACTAGTGTTTAAGAGCAGTTGGAGGCTACGGAAGGAGTGTTGTATGGCATTGAAGCTCGTTTGGAGGTTTGTTAACACAGTGTCCAATGAAGGGTCAGATGTATACAAAATGGTGTCGTCTGCGTAGAGGTGGATCTGAGAGTCACCAGCAGCAAGAGCGACATCATTGATATACACAGAGAATAGAGTCGGCCCGAGAATTGAACCCTGTGGCAGCCCCATGGAGACTGCTTGTTAACTTGGCTTTCAAAAACTTTCGAAAGGCAGGGCAGGATGGATCTAGGTCTGTAACAGTTTTTATCTAGAGTGTCACCCCCTTTGAAGAGGGGGATGACCGCGGCAGCTTTCCAATCTCTCAGACGTTACGAAAGAGAGGTTGAACAGGCTAGTAATAGGGGTTGAGACAATTTCGGCGGCTAATTTTAAAAAGAAAGGGTCCAGATTTTCCAGCCCAGATGATTTGCAGGGGGGCGTGGCATGGGTAAGTTGCAGCGGAGGGTGCAGAGCTGGTGGCTGGGGTAGTGGTAGCCAGGTGGAAAGCATGGCCAGCCGTAGCAAAATGCTTGTTGAAATTCTCGATTATTGTAGATTTATCGGTGGTGATAGTGCTTCCTAGCCTCAGTGCAGTGGGCAGCTGGGAGGAGGTGCTCTTATTCTCCATGGACTTTACAGTGTTCCAAAACTTTTTGGAGTTAGTGCTACAGGATGCAAATTTCTGTTTGAAAAAGCTAGCCTTTGCTTTCCTAACTGCTTGTGTATATTGGTTCCTAACTTCCCTGAAAAGTTGCATATCGCGGGGGCTATTTGATGCTAATGCAGTACGCCACAGGATGTTTTTGTGCTGGTCAAGGGCAGTCAAGTCTGAGGAGAACCAGGGGCTATATCTGTTATGGGTCATGCTTATTTAAGATTGAGAGGAAAGCACTTTTAAAGAACAACCAGGCATCCTCTACTGACGGAATGAGATCGATATCCATCCAAAATACCTGGGCCAGGTCAATTAGGAAGGCCTGCTCGCTTTAGGGAGCGTTTGACAGTGATGAGGGGTGGTTGTTTGACCGCGGACCCGTTACGGACGCAGGCAATAAGGCAGTGATCACTGAGATCCTGGTTGAAGACAGCGGAGGTGTATTTAGAGGGTAAGTTAGTCAGGATGATATCCATGAAGGTGCCCATCTTAATGGATTTAGGGTTGTACCCGGTAGGTTCCTTGATAATTTGTGTGAGATTGAGGGCATCTAGTTAGGATTGTAGGATGGCCGGGGTGTTAAGCATATCCCAGTTTAGGTCACCAAGCAGTACGAACTCTGAGGATAGATGGGGGGCAATCAATTCACATATGGTGTCCAGGGCACAGCTGGGGGCTGAGGGGGTTATGAGATTTAAAGCTCTTACGTTTCATACTTTCACTTTTGATACTTAAGTACATTTACCTTATAGCTATTTAATATTAGGTACTTTAAGACTTTTACTCAAGTAGTATTCTAATGGATGTCTTTCACTTTTACTTGAGTCATTTTCCAGTAAGGTATCTTTACTTTTACTCAAGTATGGCTTTTGGGTACTTTTTCCACTATTGCTTAATATAAGGAATTTGATGTATAGCATTTTTACTTTTACTTTTTACTTTTACTCAAGTATGATGATTGAGGACTTTTTCCACCACTGTACTTAAGTACATTTAAAAACAGATACAACTCGTGTAAGAGACTAGAGTTGATGGTCCTCGGGAATGTAGAAGGTCAAGATAGCAGACGGGTAATGTGGTGTGGGGATTTTAATGCTCATAGTACGCTCTGGGGAGGGTTACGGACTGACGTAAATGGACAAGTGTTGGAGGAACTACTTGATGAGAAAGGGCTTGTGACTCTTAATGACAACCGGGGAACCAGAATTGACCCAGTAACTGGAAATTAATCTGCTCTGGATCTTACTCTGATCTCAAGTTCAATGGCAGGCAGATGTAGTTGGGAGGTTTTGGAGGAATCTACAGGGGGTAGTGATCACTATCCTATCATGTGTACTGTAGGAATGAGGGTGGAAGATTCAGTAGGAAATGGATTGAGGAGATGGATACTAGGGAAAGCAGAGTGAGGTCCGTTTCAGGAGTTTAGTGAACAGGAGCTGTCTCAATTCAGATGTAGAAACAGTGAATGATGGAGTAAGAGGAGCAATAGCAGGGGCCGCAAGGCAGGTGATTCCTATGGGTACAGGGGGGGAAAGAGTAACGCAGTTCCCTGGTGGACTGAACAGTGAAGAGAAGCTGTGAAGAGTAGGAACAGGGCTTTCAGAATGTTGAAAAGGCCCCATAATTACCAGCACCTGATTTGGTATAAACAAGGACAAGCAGTAGTTAGGAGGAGCAGTAGGAGTGTTGGCGCCGGTTCATAGGCAGGACCACTCCTGTGGGAGAAGTATGGGGGATGATTAAGAGGATGAGTAAGTCAGACGAGATTGGGATCTCCCTGTGCTGTAAAGTGGGGAGATTGTTGCAGTGAGAGATATGGAAAAGGCACAGATGTTAGCCCAGGCATTTGTGAAGGTGCACAGCTCAAATAATCTGACAGAAGAGGGGTAGCGTGGGAGAGAGAGGGTCAGAGGAGAATATCCGGGGGTCCTGGATCAGAGAGAGATGGTGGGGGAGACATTGAATGCCCCATTTAAGTTGGCTGAGATGAAGAGGGCATTAGCTAAAGCTCGGGTAGCATCTCCTGGGAAGGATGAGATGTGTTACATCATGATGGCTCATCTCAGTGACACTGCAATGGGGAAAGTATTGGGCCTTTACAGAAAGGTGTGTCAGGAAGGGAAACTACCTGGAAGTTGGAAGCAGGCTGTAGTGGTGCCAAGGAAAGACCCTACTAGTCCTTCAAGCTATAGGCCGATAGCGTTGACATATCATGTATGCAAACTTATGGAATGGATGATAACGGAAAGGGTGACTTACTTTCTGGAGAATAGAGGACTATGGGTTCAGAAAGGCAGGGGAACAATGGATCCTGTACTGTGCCTTGAGTCAGTCATATGGAAGGCACAGGCAAATAAGGAGATGGTGGTAACCGTTTTCTTCTATGTATAGAAGGCCTATGATATGATGTGGAAGGAAGGCCTACTTATCAAGCTGGATATCATGGGGGTTGAAGGAAGGGTTTTAACTGGATAAAGGATTTTATTTTTGGGTGATCAATACAAGTGAGGGTGGGGAGCTCTATGTCAGAAAGCTCTGTGTTAGATCATGGTACCCCCCAGGGAAGTGTCATTAGTTCTTTGTTGTTCTCCATTATGATTGACAATGTATTCTCCCAGGTGAGACCTGATATTGGAGGATGAATGAGCCAATTGGAAGCTGGGGATGATTAGGTGGCCATGATGGTCAGATTGGGAATTTAGCGAGGACACTGGGGTTAACACCCCAACTCTTACGATAAGTGCCATGGGATCTTTAGTGACATTTACATTTTAGTCATTTAGCAGACGCTCTTATCCAGAGCGACTTACAGTTAGTGAGTGCATACATTATTTTTAATACTGGCCCCCCGTGGGAATCGAACCCACAACCCTGGCATTGCAAACGCCATGCTCTACCAACTGAGCTACATCCCTACCGGCCATTCTCTCCCCTACCCTGGACAATGCTGGGCCAATTGTGCGCCGCCCCATGACCACGAGAGTCAGGACACCCGTTTAACATCCCATCCAAAAGACGGCACCTTACACAGGGCAACATCCCCAATCACTGCCCTGGGGTAATTTTTTATCAGAGGAAAGAGTGCCTCCTACTGGCCCTCCAACACCACTTCCAACAGCATCTGGTCTCCCATCCAGGGACTGACCAGGACCAACCCTGCTCAGCTTCAGAGGCAAGCCAGCAGTGGGATACAGGGTGGTATGCTGCTGATATGCTGCATGTGGGGCTTCAATGTTTCAGTTGAGAAGACACAGACAGTTGGGGAGGAAATACTGTATACTTGAAGTTGTATGGAAGGAATCTGGAGAGGGTGGGAGTGTTTAGGTTCCTGGGGGTCTGATTTGACACTTACATGGGCGGAGCATATTAATAGAATAGTTGTCAAAGGAAAGAAAATATTGAATTTGATGCATTGGCTGTCAGGAATGGAGTGGGGGGGGCAGATAGAATGGTGTTGAAAATGCTATATATAGCGCTGTTAAGGTCATCACTGGATTATGGAAGTGTAGCATATGGATCAGCAGCTCAGATATATTTTTTAAAGCGATCCAGGCCTTAAGAATAGGTTGTGGAGCACTCAGGACCTCCCCTTGGGCAGCGATGCAGGTAGAGTTGGGAGAGATGCCGTTAAAGTTAAGACAGCAGCTAACCATGACATATTGGGTAACTCTACAAGGACATAAGGTTACACATTCTACAAAAAAAGGTACTCCTAGAGTGCTGGGAACATGAACGAAATCTGAATACAAGTTTTGGGTGGATAGGCAATGACATAGCGAGAGAGATGGGGTTGTTTGGGAGAGAGTTTATCCCCTCTGTGGTTCTTCCATCTATCCCACCTTGGTTTCTCCCTCAGCCAGTGATAGATCTAGGGTTGCTTCAAATCAAATCAAATCAAATCAAAGAGAGGGTAAGAGAGGGTAAGAGCTGTTGAGGAAGGAGGAGATTGAGTTGTAAGTCAACATTTAAGAACACAATACTATGCTTTCTTCAATATATTCACAGACGGATCTAAGGACCCTAAAACAGGGAGGACAGATGCAGCTTTTAGTGTTCCTGAGTTTAAGGTGGCAGTGACAAAAAGAGCAACGAATCATGATGGCCATACTCTGCAGAGTGGGTGGAGGAGGTGAGGCCAGAAAGGGTAGTATCTGCTCTGACTCCTGTGCAGCACTGATGAGCTTAAATTAATTTGTGTCTCGGAGCAGGCAGGATGTATTGTATGAGGTTTTGCAGTGCTTGTATAGGGTGAGACAGATGGGGGTATTTGTGATGTTCCTCTGGGTACCAGCTCATGTGGGAGTAGAGGGGAATGAGGAGGTGGAGGTTATTGCCAAGCAGGCTTTTAAAAATCCTAATGTTGAGATGGAATTGTCAATCAGTAAAGCAAAAGCCAAGGGGTTGATAAAATAGTGGTTAAAAACAAATGGCAAGAGTTGTGGAACAGGGAGGGAAAGGGAAGACACTTGTATAAGATTCAGGAAAAGGTGGGGGCAGGGAGGTCATCAAGCCGAGAGAGAAGGGAGGAAAGTGTAATCACAAGGCTGAGACTGGGACACACAAGGCTCAATAATACATTGAAATTGGTGAGGAAGCATCCGACTGGGAGGTGTGAGGAGGAGATGGAGACAGTGGAACACGTTCTATTTCAGTGCCAGAAATATGGGAGGGAAAGGGAGCGATTGTTATTAGATTTGATGAGTAATGGGGTTGAAGAGCCAAGATTAAGTGAACTGCTGGGGAAATCTTCAGGGGATGTAGTATTTAATTATGTATTTCGTTTCCTTAGTGAGATGAGAATATTGTGTAGGATTTATATCTTCCCCGTCTCTGGTCAACTCTCCATTCCAGTTGGTGGCGGTAATGCACCTTAAAGTTGGTTGCCAACAGCCATAACAAAATACACAGAAGAAGAAGGGCGCTGGAGGGATGTTCTAGCTCTGGTATGTGAGTTGTGTGGGGAGGCTGTCCATAGCCTGGTATACCTCAACCTGCTATAGTTTATTTTGGTTTGGTAGGGTAGGCCTGATTGAGGCTTAGGTTTTGATTTATATTCAAACCTATATTTTGACTCTGTTCATTTTGTAAATACCTTTTGTAGATTATGTAAATATTCATTGTATTTTGTCATTCACCGGGAACCACCTTTTCACTGTTAATAAACTGGACACTATTTTGCACCTGATCCTGCTACCTCCTGCTAATTACTACCCTTAAGGCTGCTCCAATATCCAGTCTATGACATTTGGTGGAAGTGGTGGGATCCAGTGGCTGCAGGGCATCGCAAACAATCAGCAGTAAGGCCTGGTGGAATCCGTTTCCCACAACCCAAGACGGAGGATGAAGGAGACTACCAGTGGATGTGGCTGCTGGACCAACGATGAGCGGACCACACCAACCCTGGTTTGACGGCTGGAGGAGAGGTTCCCTATCCGTTGGCTGAGATGGACTCGGCAGAATCCAGTTTCGTCTCTCCTGGAGGAGTGCTTCAGGGCGCAGCGTTTTCAGTTGGAGGAGATGGGCTGCAGCATTTCACCTGGGGGGGAGCCTTGTTCCTGCCACCAATGCAGCGATGTGTGCCGCTACTGTCGGTACTGCTTGGAGACCAATCATGACTGGGCCAGCTGTCCAAAGGTGTCCGACTGGTGCGGTCACTGTCGCCGGTTCGGATATGGAGTGGCGACCTGTGTGTTTCACCAGCCGTGGGAGCTGAAAGTTGCTCCTGAGTCTAGCCTGCCTGGCAGAGCGCCTGAAGGATAACCCTGAACTACAGTGTCTCTCCAACTTTTTCCCTGAGCTGTCAGGGGATTCTACAGTCTTCTACACTTGGCCTGGAGGAGGTGCAACACAAAGGTACGGGACTGCCTCATGGAGAACATTTTCTCTCACCCCCTGCAAAAGCCATGGGAGGATGTCTGCACCCCCTGTTGGTTCCACCGACATTGGGACCTGTTCTAGGCCTGAACTGGCTGATCTGAACTCGCCTCAACTATGCGTCAGCTCGGATGAGCCAGCGTTCACCTTTCCAAGGTACTGTTACATGGACACACCTGTGTTGCTGGTGCCTATTTGGTACTACCCAGTGGTTACTGGTAATGGACAATTATGTTGCTTTCTCATGTGTCCTCTGATATGGGTACCTTGGTCATTTGAGGGGATGAAATGTTCTGATTACCTATTTGATTGCCCCCCATTTATCCTCAGAGTTCGTACTGCTTGGTGACCTAAATTGGGTTATGCTTAACACCCCGGCCATCCTACAATCCAAACTAGATGCCCTCAATCTCACACAAATTATCAAGGAACCTACCAGGTACAACCCTAAATCCGTAAACTTGGGTACCCTCATAGATATCATCCTGACTAACTTACCCTCTAAATACACCTCCGCTGTCTTCAACCAGGATCTCAGCGATCACTGCCTTATTGCCTGCGTCCGTAACGGGTCCGCGGTCAAACGACCACCCCTCATCACTGTCAAACGCTCCCTAAAACACTTTAACGAGCAGGCCTTCCTAATTGACCTGGCCCAGGTATCCTGGATGGATATAGATCTCATTCCGTGAGTAGAGGATTCCTGGTTGTTCTTTAAAAGTAATTTCCTCTCAATCTTAAATAAGCATGCCCCATTCAAAAAATACAGAACTAAGAACAGATATAGCCCCTGGTTCTCCTCAGACTTGACTGCCCTTGACCAGCACAAAAACATCCTGTGGCGTACTGCATTAGCATCAAATAGCCCCCGCGATATGCAACTTTTCAGGGAAGTTAGGAACCAATATACACAAGCAGTTAGGAAAGCAAAGGCTAACTTTTTCAAACAAAAATTTGCATTCTGTAGCACTAACTCCAAAAGGTTTTGGGACACTGTAAAGTCCATAAAGAATAAGAGCACCTCCTCCCAGCTGCTAGGAAACACTGTCACCACTGATAAATCTACAATAATCGAGAATTTCAACAAGCATTTTGCTACGGCTGGCCATGCTTTCCACCTGGCTACCACTACCCCGGCCACCAGCTCTGCACCCTCCGCTGCAACTTGCCCATGCCCCCCCTGCTTCTCCTTCACACAAATTCAGACAGCTGAGGTTCTGAAAGAGCTGCAAAATCTGGACCCCTACAAATCATCTGGGCTACACAATCTGGACCCTTTCTTTCTAAAAACTAGCCACCGAAATTGTCGCAACCCCTATTACTAGCCTGTTCAACCTCACTTTCGTAACGTCTGAGAACCCCAGAGATTAGAAAGCTGCCGCGGTCATCCCCCTCTTCAAAGGGGGTGACACTCTAGATCCAAACTGTACAGACCTATATCCATCCTGCCCTGCCTTTCTAAAGTTTTTGAAAGCCAAGTTAACAAACAGATCACCGACCATTTCGAATCCCATCGTACTTTCTGCTCTATGCAATCCGGTTTCCGAGCTGGTCATGGGTGCACCTCAGCCGTCTTCATCGACCTGGCCAAGGCTTTCGACTCTGTCAACCACCGCATTCTTATTGGCAGACTAAATAGCCTTGGTTTCTCAAATGACTGCCTCGCAAGGTTCACCAACTACTTCTCAGATAGAGTTCAATGTGTCAAATCGGAGGGCCTGTTGTCTGGACCTATGGCAGTCTTATGGGGGTGCCACAGGGTTCAATTCTTGGGCCGACTCTTTTCTCTCTGTACATCAATGATGTCGCTCTTGCTGCTGGTGACTCTCAGATCCACCTCTACGCAGATGACACCATTTTGTATACATCTGGCCCTTCATTGGACACTGTGTTAACAAACCTCCAAACAAGCTTCAATGCAATACATCACTCATTCAGTAGCCTCCAACTGCTCTTAAACACTAGTAAAACTAAATGCATGCTCTTCAATCGAACGCTGCTGGCACCCGCCCATCCGACTAGAATCACTACTCTCGACGGGTCTGACCTAGATTATGTGAACAACTACAAATACCTAGGTGTCTGGTTAGACTGTAAACTCTCCTTCCAGACTCACATTAAGAATCTCCAATCCAAAGTTAAATCTAGAATCGGCTTCCTATTTCGCAACAAAGCCTCCTTCACTCATGCTGCCAAACATGCCCTTGTAAAACTGACTATCCTACCGATCCTTGACTTCGGCGATGTCATTTACAAAATAGCCTCCAACACTCTACTCAGCAAATTGGATGTAGTTGTCGTATCGGATGAGTGGTGGCAATTATTGCTGATGAACAAAGGAGTCCGCTCATACTGAACGTTGATCATAAGGTTTATTCAGATCACAAGCTTCAGCATAAGTGACAGGTGACATGACACCCGGAGAGCGACGCCTCAGAATGGCTGCTCTGCCCTTTCTGTAGTCTAGCCCCTATTTATAAACAATGCAAAAAGATGCTCCCTCTTCTGGCCAATCACCAGTCTCCCCTGTCTACAACACACTTCCTGTCTGTTGTATGTGGCATTACACTAAAACATTCCCTCTTGATACTAAAATCAACATTATTTCAGTTCCACTTAAAAAACATGTAACACCATCATAATCTCAATACACTACATAGTCTATCACATTGCCATCCGTTTTGTCACCAAAGCCCCATATACTACCCACCACTGTGACCTGTACGCTCTTGTTGGCTGGTCCTCACTACATATTCGTTGCCAAACCCACTGGCTCCAGGCCATCTATAAATCATTGCAAGGCAAATCCCCACCTTATCTTAGCTCATTGGTCACCATAGCAACACCCACCCGTAGTATGCGGTCCAGCAGGTATATCTCACTGGTCATCCCCAAAGCCAACACCTCCTTTGGCCGCCATTCCTTCCAGTTCTCTGCTGCCAATGATTGGAACGAATTGCAAAAATCTCTGAAGCTGGAGACTCTTATCTCCCTCACTAACTTTAATCATCAGTTGTCAGAGCACCTTACCGATCACTGCACCTGTACACAGCCCATCTGAAATTAGTCCACCCAACTACCTCATCCCCATATTGTTATTTATTTTGCTAATTTGCACCTCAGTATCTCTATTCGCACTGCTTTGCTTTATCTTGGCCAGGTCGCAGTTGAAAATGAGAACTTGTTCTCAACTGGCTTACCTGGTTAAATAAAGGGGAAATAAATAAAACATTGAGCCCTAACAGCGTTGTCGTCAAAGACGAGTTTTGCCTGTGGAGAAGGGGAGGGAAATGTGACTAAGCTGACTCAGTAGCTCTGGTCACGAACACGCATTATTTAATTCCCCTAATAAATTTTTTAGCGAGTTCATGTTTCCCCATACACTATATATACAAAAGTATGTGGACAGCCCTTCAAATAAATGGATTCGGCTTTTTCAGTCACACCCGTTGCTGACAGGTGCATACAATTGAGCACACATCCATGCAATCACCATAGACAAACATTGGCTGTAGACTGGCCTTACTGAAGAGCTCAGTGACGTTCAACGTGGCACCATCATAGGATGCCACCTTTCCAACAAGTTCATTTGTGTCATGTTAAATATTAGCCGCTATCGAGAGTCACCGTCAGTAATACCCATATATATATCATTACATTCCATTTACCTTTCTTTCCCATCAAGTGGTAAAGGAATCAGCATGCTTCAGTTCTGCTGGTGCCTAGTCGAACTCGGCGAGGCAAACCGAACGGGTTCGCTCCCGTACTCCCTTAAAAGACCTTCGCTTGAAAAACTTGAAAAAAGCGGCAATAGTAATGTATGTCCATTTTGAGACGCCGTAGCCAGTGTACGCTTTCTCAAAATAGTCAGAATTAATCTAAGATAACTCAAGAAATCTGTCATTAATTTTGACTTTTGCCCAGATCTTAGTCGTCTCCCGAGTGGCGCAGTGGTCTAAGGCACTGCATCGCAGTGCTAGCTGTGCCACTAGAGATCCTGGTTCGAAACCAGGCTCTGTCGTAGCCGGCCGCGACCGGGAGACCCATGGGGCGGCGCACAATTGGTCCAGGGTAGGGGAGGGAATGGCCGGCAGGGGATGTAGCTCAGTTGGTAGAGCATGGCGTTTGCAACGCCAGGGTTGTGGGTTCGATAAAATAATGTATGTGCTAACTGTAAGTCGCTCTGGATAAGAGTGTCTGCTAAATGACGTAAATGTAATGCAATTTTACATCTAACTTAGATGTCTATTGTGCAGTATAAGTCAATGAAAAATTTGCTTGAAAATGAGTCTGATATATCTTTACAGCTTTTTGAGGAGGAGCGGAAGTGAATCCTGGAACCCCAAAGAAGTTCTGGTGCGTTTGTAAACAACAACTGTTCCATCGCGGCTGTTAACAGCTAGCTAGCTAAGCTAGCTACCTTAGTATAGTTGTTTTCTCAAGGTCAAGGCCAAAATTAGCATTTTGACCATAGTATTCGCGGGTGGGATGGTTCTTAAGACCGGGGACGAATCTATTTTAGAAATTTTAAGTTTATAGATTTCCCAAAGAAGCATCGCAGCGGGCTGCATTTCCTACATGGATAATAACGTTAGCAGCAGAAGGTGGGGCCACCAGGATGATGTGTAGCACACAGGTAGATTGTTTATCAAGTTAATCATCTATTCTAGGTAACATCAGCTAGCTAGCTACATATGAATACTGTAGGATAGACAACCATCCAATATTAGTTTTTTTTGTAAAACAAACATTAGCTTTATCTACTAAAAACGATGTTAGCTACCTAGCTAGTAGCTAAGATAGCTAGCTAATGAACAGATTTCCAGTCCCAAAGAGAGAACTAAGACAATACAAAAACAAAATTGCAACAAAATATCCAATGTTATATCACTTGAGAATAATGAAGCAAGTTTCCCAACCTCAGATACAGAGACCTGTCTGTGGATGAAGGTCCCAAAGAAAGTCTGATGTCCTGAAGAGACTGAAGGGTATATCTCCAATGGGTTATATACTGTGTGCTATTGGGTTACTGTTAGAATTAGTTGTAGGACTACAAAAATACTGCTAAAAGTAACAATGCATAGACCTAGAACATGCATGGGCCACTTTGCTGATAGAGATCTAGCTACTGGGTAGGTAGGTTTCTGTTCAAGCCCAGCCCTGACATTCTGCTTATTATTTGTATTAGACAGTATTCATTTAACTATTCAATCATCTCTTGTTTTAGAGTAAGATGGATGTCTAAACCCACTAACCATTTACATAGGCATGCTCTGTACGATATGAAATAGTGTTCATTCTTTGAATTAAGTATAGTTTATTTTTTGTTAACTGAACATTCCCTGTTTGTCTGTTTTATTTGGTTGTCACTCTCATTGTCTGATATTGCACAGATTTGCAGCTGAAGCTGATGTCCTTGATCATTGGTGTGGGTGTAACAATTCCTGAATGGCTGACCTAGGATGCAACCCCATGTCCACAAAAGCACTTCATACCCACAAAGCAGCGTCCATTATCCTACAAAAAAACATGATTTTGGTTGGGCTAGGATAACAGTAATTCAGGTCTCAGGGTTGCTACTAGGGCTTTGTCTCACTTTGTCTTTCATTGATTACTCGCATCCTATCAACTCACCTGTATTGTATACCAACTGTATTGGAGGAGAAAGTACAAGGTCCCTCCCCTCTGACCTTTTTCTCCAATGGGTTTTGAGAAGGAGGCGCTGAGAGGAATCGAGGAAGGATGAATTGAGAAAGAGCCTAGCACTCACCTGTCAACTAGCTCACGTGCTACACACTCACCCCTCTTACATACTCACTGACCTCCTCCTCCGCATGAACCTCAGCAGCAAACAGAGCAGACTGTGTGAACTGAATCAACCTAGCACCCACAAAATACATTTTGTGGGTATTTATTTCTGCTACATTGACTCAAATCACACGGTCGGCGGCTGAGTTATACTGTCGGTGGCGTAGGAGGTGAAAGGGGTGTGACTGTAGCAGAGGTGAGCTGCAGGTGAGTTCTAGTAGCCATTGTGATGTGGTCATCCCCCCTGAGACTTGAATTAGTCTCTCCTCCTGTCTATCATGAATGTATATATATTTTAATACCATAAGCATCTCAGCTGCGGGAGGATCTCCTCCTGCAATTTTGGACTGATTTGCTTCATTTTGCTTCACTCCTTGTCCTCCTTCTCCAGTGGTTGGCATGCTAGCTTCAAGTGTCATTTGATTAGGGTTTGCGTCCTGGCCCGGTAAGCCATACAGGGATGGAACTCATACATTACGTGGCTACTTTGCAGCCCATGTGGTCGCCCTCCAGGGTATTTTTCTCTTGCCTCCACTAGCTGTGCTTTACCCTTTTGGTTCCATTGCTTACAGTGAATGTCAGATTATTTATGGCATGCATGCCCAATGCAGACATATGATGGGATTAGTATTGGCCTCGTGGGCATGTCCATTGCACTTGAACATGTGGCTTGTCATTTCTATACTAAGCAGCTTTGCAGTATTTTGTTTTTTTGATTGTTATTTCTTACATTATTTGCCCAGAACGTTTTTTGTGTTATTACATACAGCCGGAAATAACTTTTGGTTATCAGAGCGGTGGTAACTCACCAGCATTACGACCAGTAATTCGACTTTCCTGAATTGTATCCTTTGTTCGTACCCCCCAGGGTAATTGAACTTATCCCAGAGGCTGCTCCAAGACGCCGCCGGTGGAAAATAGGTATTTGAAGTGGGCTTCCAAGTATATTACTCGCTAATGTTCAGTCTCTGGGCAATAAAATAGATGAGCTCAGGGCGAGGATCTCCTTCCAGAGAGACATCAGGGACTGTAACATACTCTGTTTCACAGAATCATGGCTCTCTCAGGATGTACTGTCCCCGTCCATACAGCCAGCTGAGTTCTCAGTACATCACGCAGACAGGAATAAAGAACTCTCCGGGAAGAAGAAAGGCGGTGTTGTATGTTTCATGATTAACTACTCATGGTGTGATTGTGATAACATACAGAAACTCAAGTCCTTTTGTTCACCCGTCCTAGAATACCTCACAGTCAAATGCCTACCGTATTACCTCCCAATAAATGTATCTTCGGTTATAGTCACAGCCGTGTATATTTCCCCTCAAGCCGATACCACGACCGCCCTCAAGGAACTACACTGGACGTTATGCAAACTGGAAACCACATATCCTGAAGCCGCATTTATTGTAGCTGGGGATTTTAACAAAATAAATTTGAGGAAAATGCTACACACAGTTCTATCAACACATTGACTATAGTACTCGCTTTGGAAAAACACTTGACCACTTCTACTCCCCCTTCTGGGATGCCTACAAGGCCCTCCCCTGCCCTCCCTTCGGCAAATCAGATCACGACTCCATTGTGCTTCTCCCTTCCTATAGGCAGAAACTCAAACAGTAAGTACCCGTGCTAAGGTCTGACCAATCGGAATCCATGCTTCAAGATTGTTTTGATCATGTGGACTGGGATATGTTCCGGGTAGCCTCTGAGAATAACATTGACATAAACACAGACACGTTGACTGAGTTCATCAGGAATTGTATAGGGGATGTTGTTGCCACTGTGACTATTAAAACCTACCCAAACCAGAAACTGTGGATAGATGGCAGCATTCGCACAAAACTGAAAGCGCGAATCACTGCATGTAACCATGGCAAGGTAACTGGGAATATGGTTGAATACAAACAGTGTAGTTATTCCCTCCATAAGGCAATCAAACAGGCAAAACGTCAGTACAGAGACGAAGTGGAGTCGGAATTCAACGCCTCAGACACAAGACTTATGTGGCAGGGTGTACAGACAATCACGGATTACAAAGGGAAAACCAGCCACGTCGCGGACACCAACGTCTTGTTCTCGGACAAGCTAAACACCTTCTTCGTCCGCTTTGAGGATAACACAGTGCCACCGACTTGGCTCGCTACCAAGGACTGTGGGCTCTCCTTCTCCATGCCTGATGTGAGTAAGACATTTAAGCGTGTTAACCCTCGCAAGGCTGCCGACCCAGACGGCATCCCTAGCTGTGTCCTCAGAGCATCCGCAGACCAGATGGCTGGAGTGTTTACGGACATATTCAATCTCTCCCTATCCCAGTCTGCTGTCCCCACTTGCTTCAAGATGTCCACCATTGTTCCTGTACCCAAGAAAGCAAAGGTAACTGATCTAAATGACTATTGCCCCGTAGCACTCACTTCTGTCATCATGAAGTGCTTTGAGAGGATGGTTAAGGATCATATCACCTCTACCTTACCTGCCTCCCTAGATCCACTTCAATTTGCTTATCGCCCCAATAAAGCCACAGACGATGCCATCGCACTGTGCAATGCCCTATCCCATCTGGACAAGAGGAATACCTATGTAAGAATGCTGTTCATTGACTATAGCTCAGCCTTCAAAACTGTAGTACCCTCCAAGCTCATCAATAAGCTCGGGGCCCTGGGTCTGAACCCCGCCCTGTGCAACTGGGTCCTGGACTTCCTGACAGGCCGCCGCCAGGTGGTGAAGGTAGGAAACAACACTTCCACTTTGCTGATCCTCAACACAGGGGCCCCACAAGGGTGCGTGCTCAGCCCCCTCCTGTACTCCCTGTTCACCCATGACTGTGTGGCCCTGCACGCCTCCAACTCAATCATCAAGTTTGCAGACGACACAACAGTATTGCCTGATTACCAACAATGATGAGACAGCCTACAGGGAGGAGGTGAGGGCCCTGGCGGAGTGGTGCTGGGTAAATCACCTCTCCCTCAACGTCAACAAAACGAAGGAGCTGATTGCGGACTTCACGAAACAGCAGAGGGAGCAAGCCCCTATCCACATCGACAGGACCGCAGTGGAGAAGGTGAAAAGCTTAAAGTTCCTCTGCGTACACATCACTGACAATATGAAATAGTCCACCCACACAGACAGTGTGGTGAAGAAGGCGCAACAGCGCTTCTTCAACCTCAGGAGGCTGAAGAAATTTGTCTTGGTCCCTAAGACCCTCACAGACTTTTACAGATGCACAATTGAGAGGTTCCTGTCGGGCTGTATCACTGCCTGGTACGGAAACTGCACTGCCCGCATCCACAGGGCTCTCCAGAGGGTGGTGCGGTCTGCCCAACGCTTCACCGGGGGCACACTGCTTGCCCTCCTGGACACCTACAGCATCCGATGTCACAGGAAGGCCAAAAAGATAATCAAGGACATCAACCACCCGAGCCACGGCCTCTTCACCCCGCTATCATCCAGAAGACGAGGTCAGTACAGGTGCATCAAAGCTGGGACCGAGAGACTGAAAAACAGCTTCTGTCTCAAGGCCATCAGACTGTTAAATAGCCATCACTAGCCGGCTACCACCCGGTTACTCAACCCTGCACCTTAGAGGCTGCTGTCCTCTATACATAGACATGGAATCACTGGCCACCTTAACCTCTACGGGATCGGTGTCCCATATACAGGACGGTTGAGCTAATGTGCACTAATGTGATTAGCATGACTGTTGTAAGTAACAGCAAACGTTCCAGGACATAGACATGTCTTATATGGACAGAAAGTATTGTAAAATATTGTTAATCTAACTGCACCGTCCAATTTACAATAGCTATTACATTAAAAAAATACCATGCTATTGTTTGAGGAGAGTGCACAACAACAAAAAATGGATCACGGCAACTGGTTTGATACATTCACCTCTGAAGGTGAATAATGTACTTACATTCAGTAATCTTGCTCTGATTTGTCATCCTGAGGGTCCCAGAGATATAATGTAGCATAGTTTGATAAAATCCATTTTTATATTCTAATGTAGGAACTTCAAATTGCTGTCTCTGGCTCCACACCCACTCTGCCCGGCCATCTAGATGTGTGAAAGTTAGTGTATAAGCTAATGATCTATCATGTATGACCTTCCTGGGAGTGTGTAAACTTACATTTTGTATGTTCTCTATAGTTATGTATTTGAAAATGTATCAATTGACCAATTCGGCACATTTGGGCAGACTTGATACAAAATAGTCCAGTATTGCAATGCTTCACTGGATCAATCTGAAACTGTGCACACACATCTAGTGGTCAAAATGTAATTTGCGCCTAAACTGCAATTTTATATTGTGTCCTTTCTCTTCCATTTCAAAGATGATAAAACAATAAAATAGAAAACACATGTTTTTTTTGTTTGTATTATCTTTTACCAGATCTAATGTGTTATATTCTCCTACATTAATTTCAAATTTCCACAAACTTCAAAGTGTTTCCTTTCAAGTGGTATCAAGAATATGCATATCCTTGCTTCAGGTCCTGAGCTACAGGCAGTTAGATTTGTGTATGTCATTTTAGGCGAAAATTTAAAAAAGTGTCAGATCCTTAAGAGGTATGGAACAGTAGTCACTTAAATAATGTTGACATACTGCTTTACTCATCTCATATGTATACTGTATTCTATTCTACTGTATTTTAGTCAATGCCACTCCGACATTGCTCGTCCTAATATTTATATATTTCTTAATTCCATTCTTATACTTTTAGATTTGTGTGTATTAATGTGAATTGTTAGATACTACTGCACTGTTGGAGCTAGGAACACAAGCATTTCGCTACACCTGCAATAACATCTGCTAAATATGTGTTAATCAAATTCGATTTGATTTCAAGATTAGCAAATCCTCACATATTGTATACATTTTGTTTATGTTATGCTATTAGAAATAGGAAAAGCTCACATATTTTAAAACGTACAGTTGGGAAAAAAAGTATTTAGTCAGCCACCAATTTTGCAAGTTCTCCCACTTAAAAAGATGAGAGAGGCCTGTAATTTTCATCATAGGAACATGTCAACTATGACAGACAAAATGAGAAAAAGAAATCCAGAAAATCACATTGTAGGATTTTTATTGAATGTATTTGCAAATAATGGTGGAAAATAAGTATTTGGTCAAATACTAAGGAAGTCTCGAGGTTTTGCTCGCCTGAGGTAGAGTATCTTATGATAAGCTGTAGACCACACTATTTACCAAGAGAGTTTTCATCTATATTTTTCATAGCTGTCTATTTACCACCACAAACCAATGCTGGCATTAAGATTGCACTGAATGAGTTGTACAAGGCCATTAATCAACAGGAAAACGCTCATCCAGATGCAGCGCTCCTAGTAGCCGGGGACTTTAATGCAGGGAAACTTAAATCCGTTCTACCTAATTTCTACCAGCATGTTAAATGTGCAACCAGAGGGAAAAAAACTCTAGACCACCTTTACTCCACACACAGAGACGCATACAAAGCTCTCCCTCGCCCTCCATTTGGCAAATCTGACCATAACTCTATCCTCCTGATTCCTGCTTATAAGCAAAAACTGAAACAGGAAGCACCAGTGATTCGGTTAATAAAAAAGTGGTCAGATGACGCAGATGCTAAGCTACAGGACTGTTTTGCTAGCACAGACTGGAACATGTTCCGGGATTCTTCAGACAGCATTGAGGAGTACACCACATCAGTCACTGGCTTCATCAATAAGTGCATCGATGATGTCGTCCCCACAGTGACCGTACGTACATACCCCAACCAGAAGCCATGGATTACAGGAAACATCCGCACTGAGCTAAAGGGTAGAGCTGCCGCTTTCAAGGAACGGGACTCTAACCCGGACGCTTATAAGAAATCCCGCTATGACCTCCGACGAACCATCAAACAGGCAAAGAGTCAATACAGGTCTAAGATTGAATCATACTACACTGGCTCTGATGCTCGTCGGATGTGGCAGGGCTTGAAAACTATTACAGACTACAAAGGGAAGCACAGCCGCGAGCTGCCCAGTGACACAAGCCTACCAGACGAGCTAAACCACTTCTATGCTCGCTTCGAGGCAAGCAACACTGAAGCATGCATGAGAGCACCAGCTGTTCCGGACGACTATGTGATCACGCTCTCCGTAGCCGATGTGAGTAAGACTTTTAAGCAGGTCAACATTCACAAGGCCGCAGGGCCAGACGGATTACCAGGACGTGTACTCCGAGCATGTGCTGACCAACTGGCAAGTGTCTTCACTGACATTTTCAACATGTCCCTGACTGAGTCTGTAATACCAACATGTTTCAAGCAGACCACCATAGTCCCCGTGCCCAAGAACTCTAAGATAACCTGCCTAAATGACTACCGACCCGTAACACTGACGTCTGTAGCCATGAAGTGCTTTGAAAGACTGGTCATGGCTAACATCAACAGCATAATCCCAGAAACCCTAGACCCACTCCAATTTGCATACCGCCCCAACAGATCCACAGATGATGCAATCTCTATCGCACTCCACACTGCCCTTTCCCACCTGGACAAGAGGAACACCTACGTGAGAATGCTATTCATTGACTACAGCTCAGCATTCAACACCATAGTGCCCTCTAAGCTCATCACTAAGCTAAGGATCCTGGGACTAAACACCTCCCTCTGCAACTGGATCCTGGACTTCCTGACGGGCCGCCCCCAGGTGGTAAGGGTAGGTAACAACACATCTGCCACACTGATCCTCAACACGGGGGCCCCTCAGGGGTGCGTGCTCAGTCCCCTCCTGTACTCTCTGTTCACCCATGACTGCATGGCCAGGCACGACTCCAACACCTTCATTAAGTTTGCCGACGACACAACAGTGGTAGGCCTGATCACCGACAACGATGAGACAGCCTATAGGGAGGAGGTCAGAGATCTGGCCGTGTGGTGCCAGGACAACAACCTCTCCCTCAACGTGACCAAGACAAAGGAGATGATTGTGGACTACAGGAAAAAAAAGAGGACTGAGCACGCCCCCATTCTCATCGACGGGGCTGTAGTGGAACAGGTTGAGAGCTTCAAGTTCCTTGGTGTCCACATCACCAACGAACTATCATGGTCCAAACACACCAAGACAGTCGTGAAGAGGGCACGACAAAGCCTATTCCCCCTCAGGAGACTAAAAAGATTTGGCATGGGTCCTCAGATCCTCAAAAAATTCTACAGCTGCACCATCGAGAGCATCCTGACTGGTTGCATCACCGCCTGGTATGGCAACTGCTTGGCCTCTGACCGCAAGGCACTACAGAGGGTAGTGCGTACGGCCCAGTACATCACTGGGGCAAAGCTCCCTGCCATCCAGGACCTCTATACCAGGCGGTGTCAGAGGAAGGCCCTCAAAATTGTCAAAGACTCCAGCCACCCTAGTCATAGACTGTTCTCTCTGCTACCGCACGGCAAGCGGTACCGGAGTGCCAAGTCTAGGTCCAAAAGACTTCTCAACAGCTTCTAACCCCAAGCCATAAGACTCCTGAACAGCTAATCATGGCTACCCGGACTATTTGCACTGCCCCCCCACCCCATCCTTTTTACGCTGCTGCTACTCTGTTAAGTAAGTATTTATGCATAGTCACTTTAACTCTACCCACATGTACATATTACCTCAACTACCTCAACTAGCCGGTGCCCCCGCACATTGCAACGGTACCCCCCTGTATATATAGCCTCCCTACTGTCACTTTATTTTACTGTATATATAGCCTCCCTACTGTCACTTTATTTTACTTCTGCTCTTTTATTCTCAACACTTTTTTTGTTGTTGTTTTATTCTTACTTTTTTGTTTAAAATAAATGCACTGTTGGTTAAGGGCTGTAAGTAAGCATTTCACTGTAATGTCTGCACCTGTTGTATTTGGCGCATGTGACCAATAAAATTTGATTTGATTTGATTTAACAAAAGTTTCTCAATACTTTGTTATATACCCTTTGTTGGCAATGACACAGGTCAAACGTTTTCTGTAAGTCTTCACAAGGTTTTCACACACTGTTGCTGGTATTTTGGCCCATTCCTCCATGCAGATCTCCTCTAGAGCAGTGATGTTTTGGGGCTGTCGCTGGGCAACACGGACTTTCAACTCCCTCCAAAGATTTTCTATGGGGTTGAGATCTGGAGACTGGCTAGGCCACTCCAGGACCTTGAAATGTTTCTTACGAAGCCACTCCTTCGTTGCCCGGGCGGTGTGTTTGGGATCATTGTCATGCTGAAAGACCCAGCCACGTTTCATCTTCAATGCCCTTGCTGATGGAAGGAGGTTTTCACTCAGAATCTCACGATACATGGCCCCATTCATTCTTTCCTTTACACGGATCAGTCGTCCTGGTCCCTTTGCAGAAAAACAGCCCCAAAGCATGATGTTTCCACCCCCATGCTTCACAGTAGGTATGGTGTTCTTTGGATGCAACTCAGCATTCTTTGTCCTCCAAACACGACGAGTTGAGTTTTTACCAAAAAGTTCTATTTTGGTTTCATCTGACCATATGACATTCTCCCAATCCTCTTCTGGATCATCCAAATGCACTCTAGCAAACTTCAGATGGGCCTGGACATGTACTGGCTTAAGCAGGGGGACACGTCTTGCACTGCAGGATTTGAGTCCCTGGCGGCATAGTGTGTTACTGATGGTAGGCTTTGTGTCTTTGGTCCCAGCTCTCTGCAGGTCATTCACTAGGTCCCCCCGTGTGGTTCTGGGATTTTTGCTCACCGTTCTTGTGATCATTTTGACCCCACGGGGTGAGATCTTGCGTGGAGCCCCAGATCGAGGGAGATTATCAGTGGTCTTGTATGTCTTCCATTTCCTAATAATTGCTCCCACAGTTGATTTCTTCAAACCAAGCTGCTTACCTATTGCAGATTCAGTCTTCCCAGCCTGGTGCAGGTCTATAATTTTGTTTCTGGTGTCCTTTGACAGCTCTTTGGTCTTGGCCATAGTGGAGTTTGGAGTGTGACTGTTTGAGGTTGTGGACAGGTGTCTTTTATACTGATAACAAGTTCAAACAGGTGCCATTAATACAGGTAACGAGTGGAGGACAGAGGAGCCTCTGAAAGAAGAAGTTACAGGTCTGTGAGAGCCAGAAATCTTGCTTGTTTGTAGGTGACCAAATACTTATTTTCCACCACAATTTGCAAATAAATTCATTAAAAATCCTACAATGTGATTTTCTGTATTTTTTTCCCTCAATTTGTCTGTCATAGTTGATGTGTACCTATGATGAAAATTACAGGCCTCTCTCATCTTTTCATGTGGGAGAACTTGCACAATTGGTGGCTGACTAAATACTTTTTTTCCCCACAGTATGTGTGTGGGAATAAATTGCTAATAACTTTAAAGAAAATAAAAAGCTGATACTGGCAAGAGCAGTTTGGGGGGTTTTCTGTTTCATTAGACAATTAATTAGGCAACCAGGTTGAAGGACACCAGATTTGACTTATTCAGCTACTGTACAGTCGATGTCAAAGGTTTTGAGAATGACACAAGTATTGGTCTTCACAAAGTTTGCTGCTTCAGTGTTTTTAGATATTTTTGTAAGATGTTAATATGGTATAATTACAAGCATTCCATAAGTGTCAAAGGCTTTTATTGACAATTACATTGTTTATGCAAAGAGTCAATATTTGCAGTGTTGACCCTTCTTTTTCAAGACCTCTGCTATCCGCCCTGGCATGCTGTCAATTAACTTCTGGGCCACATCCTGACTGATGGCAGCCCATTCTTGATCACCAGCCTTGTCCTAGTCAACACTCTCACCTGTGTTACGAAAGAATCACTGACATGATGTCAGCTGGTCCTTTTGTGGCATGGCTGAAATGCAGTGGAAATGTCTTTTTGGGATTAAGTTCATTTTCATGGCAAAGAGGGACTTTGCAATTAATTGCAATTCAACTGATAACTCTTCATAACATTCTGGAGTATATGCAAATTGCCATCATATAAAAGCTGAGGCAGCAGACTTTGTGAAAATTAATATTTGTGTCATTCTCAAAACTTTTGACCATGACTGTACATGCCGTCATGAAAAGGATTAGTACAAGCCCTACCCTTGTAATGAAGGTAGGCCATAAGGATGACATGCACAGGAGAGAGACATTATTAGCAAATATAATTAGCATGAGGGTGTGCTGAAAGGAATATTTTAAGGTTAATTTGATTTAATTTCAAAATGCATGTTGCTTGAAATAAAGTTGCAATTTGTTTGCTTCATGTTATGTATCATCCTGGTGTAATTACAGTACCAGTCAAAAATGTGGACACACCTACAGTGAGGGAAAAAAGTATTTGATCCCCTGCTGATTTTGGAATACCCATCCATGACCCATTTTCAATGCCCTGGCTGAGGGAAGGAGGTTCTCACACAAGATTTGACGGTACATGGCCCCGTCCATCGTCCCTATGATGCGGTGAAGTTGTCCTGTCCCCTTAGCAGAAAACCACCCCCAAAGCATTATGTTTCCACCGCCATGTTTGACGGTGGGGATGGTGTTCTTGGGGTCATAGGCAGCATTCCTCCTCCTCCAAACACGGCGAGTTTAAGTTGATGCCAAAGTGCTCCATTTTGGTCTCATCTGACCACAACACTTTCACCCAGTTCTCCTTTGAATCATTCAGATGTTCATTGGCAAACTTCAGACGGGCCTGTATATGTGCTTTCTTGAGCAGGGGGACCTTGCGGGCGCTGCAGGATTTCAGTCCTTCAAGGCGTAGTGTGTTACCAATTGTTGGTGACAATGGTCTCAGCTGCCTTGAGATCATTGACAAGATCCTCCCGTGTAGTTCTGGGCTGATTCCTCACCGTTCTCATGATCATTGCAACTCCACGAGGTGAGATCTTGCATGGAGCCCAGGCCGAGGGAGATTGACAGTTCTTTTGTGTTTCTTCCATTTGCGAATAATCGCACCAACTGTTGTCACCTTCTCACCAAGCTGCTTGGCGATGGTCTTGTAGCCCATTCCAGCCTTGTGTAGGTCTACAATCTTGTCCCTGACATCCTTGGAGAGCTCTTTGGTCTTGGCCATGGTGGAGAGTTTGGAATCTGATTGATTGATTGCTTCTGTGGACAGGTGTCTATTATACAGGTAACAAACTGAGATTAGGAGCACTCCCTTTAAGAGTGTGCTCCTAATCTCAGCTTGTTACCTGTATAAAAGACACCTAGGAGCCAGAAATCTTTCTGATTGAGAGGGGGTCAAATACTTATTTCCCTCATTAAAATGCAAACATTTATAACATTTTTGACATGCGTTTTCCTGGATTTTTTTGTTGTTATTCTGTCTCGCACTGTTCAAATAAACCTACCATTTAAATGATAGACTGATAATTTCTTTGTCAGTGGGCAAACGTACAAAATCAGCAGGGGATCAAATACTTTTTTCCCTCAATGTACTCATTCAAGGGTTTTTCTTTATTTTTTACTATTTTCTATATTGTAGAATAAAAGTGAAGACATCAAAACTGAAATAACACATATGGAATTTTACTTTAACTCTACCCACATGTACATATTACCTCAACTACCTCAACTAGCCGGTGCCCCCGCACATTGACTATGCAACGGTACCCCCCTGTATATATAGCCTCCCTACTGTCACTTTATTTTACTGTATATATAGCCTCCCTACTGTCACTTTATTTTACTTCTGCTCTTTTTTTCTCAACACTTTTTTGTTGTTGTTTTATTCTTACTTTTTTTGTTTAAAATAAATGCACTGTTGGTTAAGGGCTGTAAGTAAGCATTTCACTGTAATGTCTGCACCTGTTGTATTCGGCGCATGTGACCAATAAAATTTGATTTGATTTGATTTGATTTGATTTGAATCATGTAGTAACCAAAAAAGTGTTAAACAGTACGTTATCCCATCTGGTTTGCGCTTAGTGGGACTATCACTTATTTTTCAACAGGACAATGACCCAAAACACACCTCCAGGCTGTGTAAGGGCTATTTGACCAAGAAGGAGAGTGATGAAGTGCTGCATCAGATGACCTGGCCTCCACAATCACCCGACCACAACCCAATTGAGATGGTTTGTGATGAGTTGGACCGCAGAGTGAAGGAAAAGCAGCCAACAAGTGCTCAGCATATGTGGAAACTCCTTCAAGACTGTTGTACAAAGCTGTCATCAAGGCAAAGGGTGGCTACTTTGAAGAATCTCAAATATAACATATATTTCGATTTGTTTAACACTTTTTTGGTTACTACATGATTCAATATGTGTTATTTCATAGTTTTGATGTCTTCACTATTATTCTACATTGTAGAAAATAGCAAAATATAAAGAATAATCCTTGAATGAGTAGGTGTGTCCAAACTTTTGACTGGTACTGTATATGTAGTTCAACATTATCACCACAAAGTGTTAGCGCTAGCATTTGTATTATAGTCTAGCTTTACTATATGTAAACAAACCACTAGCTAGGTCTTGTAAACTGAGGTCCAAAATATATGCCTTGCACAAGCTAGCGGTTATTAAAACTACAGCATGTTTCTTAATTGAAACTAAGTGGGCAATACACACCTGTGTAAAATAAAGTTGCATTTTGGAGGAAGCAGACGAAGAGTTAGGAGAGACCGATTGCTGAGGGGGGAGAGAGGGGTTGATAGTGGGGTAATTACTACTGTTAGCTAACTTTGATGTAAATGTGGCAATCAAACATTTGACTTGTGTGCTAGCTACATTTAATTATATTGTTGGCTGTCGTGAGATAAATTAATCTATCTAGCTGGCTAACAAGGTAAGCTGATCTTTCTTAACCTTCACATCACGCTAGCTCTGTGGTTATTTGTTGTGTTAGCCAAATGTAGCTTACACCACCAGAGCAAACGGAAAATAAATGGGAAATAAATGTTGTCTGATGATTTTTTTTAGTGGATCTGGTAGCAACAAGTCAATGTGTGTATAAAACTTGTTTGTTCTGTTTTTGTGGTTGGATCAAGAAACACAAACTTGTAATTTTGTGCTAATTAGCCAACTAACTAGCTAGCTAGCAATTATGGCGCACTGCAGCGTCGGATGTTTACTGGGGAACCTCTTGGTTGCGCATGCATATAGAACGTCTTATTGTTTTGACAGTTGAAATGTCTATTTGGCTGCAATTTTCACCCCATGTTTATGTCATAGCCCCTCTAGTAATTTAATAGGATCTCTATGCAAAGGGCCTAAAGAGCTAAATTGTTGTGTGGTTTAATACATCTACCTAAGAAGACTGATCAGCAGCAGGTCTTCTCCCAGTAGAAATACGGCTTATTATGCAAATTAAGCTTGTTATGGAATGCAGCAGTTTTGCATTCTATCTATTTAGGTTTGATTATTTTTTGTCAAAATGACTTAGTAAAACACTTGGGACTAAACACAAGACAGACACTTTCAATGCTGGCCAAAACTTGTTAGTTTGAATAATTATTCTCAGAACTTAAGTGTCAATCAATCATATGTTAACGATCAATAATGTTATTGTTCACTGATCCATAACTGTAATTATTCATTACTTGACTTAATCATTTTCTATTGTAACAATAGAACAAGACATGACAGTCAATCTTTAAGTGTAGAGCTCCAGGCCCAGTTCACCCTTTGCAATGAGGAATGACACGGCATGAACAAGGGGGGAAAATGGGGAATAAACAGAAAGTAAATAAAGGCCTGTTCTTGTTTATTGGTGTGATTTGAGCTAGTGGTGTGGCGGCTGCAGCTCTCTTAACAACATGATACCAATGATCAGAGCATAGCTAATGACCCATACTGTAATGCCACTATGGGGGTATTGACTGATCCCCCGCCCCTCCCAAATGCCTCCACCCTCGACACACTGATTTATATTTGTCTCCCCCCATTAGCTCCAGGCCTGTGCTAGGTGGTAGGGAAAGTGCCGTGACAGAAGAGAAGAGGAGTATAACCAGAATTAAACCATTTTTAGAAAGCTCTGTAGATGTATCATGGCTGCAGGGAAGGTGTGTCTGTATCTGTCAAAGGGGCAATGCAATCATGTTGTAAAAGTGGGATGAAAAATGTGTGGATGATTGCTAGCGCTAATGGCTTGGTTAGTGTGTGAATCTGAGGGCACAGTAGAGAGAGAGGAAAGGAAAGAGGATGAGCGTGATAGAAAGGAGGTGAAATGGGAAAATGGATAGAGAAGTGAGGAAAAACACATTAAGAAGAGAAAGCACAAGAGGTGTGGAGAGAGAGAACATTAATTAAGAGAAAAAGGTGAATGCGGTACAGTACTAGAAATGAATGGGAATGAGAGAAGAGAGAGATGAGTAGATGAGTGTGATTTATGTTAAAGCAGCAGCGTGGTGGCTGTGTCTGCATGGAACTCTGTCTGCAGTCTGTCATATTAGTGGGAGTGTTAATGAAGTGCATTAGGCAGCAGTGATATATCTGAAGAGTGCACATATTACCTCAATTACCTCAACTAACCGGTGCCCCCGCACATTGACTCTGTATCGGTACACCCTGAATACAGCCTCCCTACTGTTATTTTATTTTACTTTAATTATTTGTTATTTAAATGTTTTAATTATCTATTTTTTTACTTAACACTTATTTTTCTTAAAACTGCATTGTTGGTTAAGGGCTTGTACGTAAGCATTTCACTGTAACTGTTGTATTCGTCGCATGTGGCAAATAACATTTGATTTGATTTGTTAGTTCCCACTCTCCCCTCCCCAGATCTCAGCCTCCCTCCCTTTATTTAAGGCCTTTAGCTAAACATGCCGACTCTGACTAGGACAAACATGCTCTGTGTAGCAGCCAGCCAGAGCCAGTCTCACTGGGAGCATTGTCCTCAGGGCAGTGTTCACCCATTAACAGAACTTCACAATACAGTAAAATAAGAGACGTCACAGAGCGAGGCAATGATGCAGCTAATGCCAACGCTGCTCTATACAGTCAGACAATTTTAGATACAGTATGTTCCAGTACTTTGCAGAGTAAGTATGCATATTAAGCTACTTATTAATTTAGGGTGACTCAGGGACTTTACTTTAAAATGTCCCTGTCTTCACATCTCTCTTCCTCCCTCACACTGTTTTCTCAGTCTCACTGTATAGTGTCCTGTCTCTGTCTCTGTCACCCCAACACCATCTTTCTCTTTCACTCCCTCTTTCCTTACGTATCTCTCCCTCCCTCCCTCCCTCCCTCCATCCATCCTGCAGGTTTCCGGCCCACACCAACCTCTTTTTCTATCCCTCTTTCTCTCACTGCATCTGTTCCCTGCCAGGAGGCAGCTACCTGCTCATCCACCACCACTGTCTCCGCCACCACACACACACACACACCCCGCTGCCAGGCATCTGCTCAAAGGAGACGGGAAGAGAGGGGGCCAGCGTGCCAGCGGCACCATGTAGGGCCAAAAAAAACGAACCGATCTCCCCCCTATCAGCCCATTTCCCCCTCCCTTCCTGTCCCCTTCGCTGGAACCACCATGATGACTGGCCACTTCACAGCAAGCCTGTGGGAGGACAGCTTAGGGAGTTGAGGGAAAAGCCGAGAGAGGTTGATGTTTTGTTGTTTTACTTAGTAACAAAGACATTTAGTACAAACAGATTGTGACACACCAGGGAAGAGAATAACAAAGGAATTAAATGTGACTGTTATTGTTTGAATGCCCAGAGCTTCTTATCGAGGGACTGAGATTTTTTGTATTTGTATTTATTAGGGATCCCCATTAGCTGCTGTGTCTATACCCTTGTGTGTGTCTCTTCACAGTCCCCGTTGTTCCATAAGGTGTATTTTACCTGTTTTTTAAATCTGATTCTACTGCTTGCATCAGTGACCTGATGTGGAATAGAGTTCCATGTAGTCATGGCTCTATGTAGTACTGTGCGCCTCCCGTAGTCTGTTCTGGACTTGGGGACTGTGAAGAGACCTCTGGTGGCATGTCTTGTGGGGTATGCATGGGTTTCCGAGCTGTGTGATAGTGGTACATTCAGCTCTTACAAAAACAAGCAGTGATGAAGTCAATCTCTCTTCCACTCTGAGCCAGGAGAGACTGACATGCATGTCATTAATGTTAGCTCTCCGTGTACTTTTAAGGGCCAGCCGTGCTGCCCTGTTCTGAGCCAACTGCAATTTTCCCAAGTCCCTCTTTGTGGCACCTGACCACAGTACTGAACAGTAGTCTAGGTGCGACAAAACTAGGGCCTGTAGGACCTGCCTTGTTGATAGTGTTGTTAAGAAGGCATAGCAGCTCTTAATTATGGACATACTTCTCCCCATCTTAGCGACTGTTGTAACAATATGCTTTGACCATGACAGTCTACAATCCAGGGTTACTCCAAGCAGTTTAGTCTCCTCATCTTGCTCAATTTCCACATGATTCATTACAAGATGTAGTTGAGGTTTAGGGTTTAGTGAATGATTTGACCCAAATACAATGCTTTTAGTTTTGGAAATATTCAGGACTAACTTATTCCTTGCCACCCATTCCGAAACGAACTGCAACTCTTTGTTAAGTGTTGCAGTTATTTCAGTTGCTGTAGTAGCTGATGTGTATAGTGTTGAGTCATCCGCATAAAGCCAGTGGCATGTCTATTTGAGCCAGTAAAGGGGGCTTTACTATTCTTAGGTAGCGGAATGACTTTTGCTTCCCTCCAAGCCTGGGGGCACACACATTCTAGTAGGCTTATATTGAAAATATGGCAAATAGGAGTGGCAACATCGTCCGTTATTATCCTTCGCAATTTTCCATCCAAGTTGTCAGACCCCGGTGGCTTGTCATTGTTAATAGTCAACAATCTTTTCACCTCTTCCAGACTCACTTTACGGAATTCAAAATTACAATGCTTGTCTTTCATAATTTGGTCAGATATACTTGGATGTGTAGTGTCAGCAATTGTTGCTGGCATGTCATGCCTAAGTTTGCTCATCTTGAAACAATTATTAAAGTAGTTGGCAATATCAGTTGCTTTTGTGATGAATGAGCCATCTGATTCAATGAATGATGGAGCTGAGTTTGCCTTTCTTCCCAAAATGTCATTTAAGGTGCTCCAAAGCTTTTTACTATCATTCTTTATGTCATTTATCCTTGATTCATAGTGATGTTTCTTCTTTTTATTCAGTTTAGTCACATGATTTCTCAATTTGCAATAAGTTTGCCAATCGGTTGTGTAGCCAGACTGTTAGTACTTGGTGGTCTATAGCAGCGTCCCATTTGGCTTTAGGTGAGGCAGATGAACATGTAGCCATATTACTTCAACAGTATTGAACATGAGATCCTCTCTAATCATCACAGGAATGTGGTTCTGAATATAAACAGCAACACCTCCACCATTGGCATTTCTATATTTTCTGTAAATGTTATAACCTTGTATTGCTACCACTGTATCATCAAAGGTATTATCTAAATGAGTTTCAGAGATAGTCAGAAAATGAATGTCATCTGTTACTAGCAAATTATTGATTTCATGAACCTTGTTTCTTAAGCTACATATGTTAACATGGGCTATTTTGAGCAGTTTTCTTCTGGGATGCTTACTTGTTTTTATTGCTTTACTGGGAAGCTTAACAGCAGTAGATGTGCTCATGTTCTTTACGTTAGTGCAGGGTGAGCTGCACACAGTGGACTGCCTCCTCGGGCACACCGGCTCAGTGCTAACAGTATAAATATGGTTCCTAGGTACATGATCACTGCACACAACAGCTGCAGGATCAGCAGAGGCACCCAGGGCAGCTAGAGGGACACAAACCAGGTTACCCACATTGTGTCTACCGACGCCCCTGATGTAATGTACATTTGCTGAAGCATTTTGACAACTCTGCGTCACAATGAAAGGGATTAGCTGAGCTGGGCTTGGGTCATTGATGATGTGTAGAATGATGTATGATCTAACTGCCAAGCTTGGTTCATGCTACACCATGACAGATTCATGTACAAGCAGCACTACAATCCACTGGAACTACCGGTTAGCAGATTATGACTTGTCCAGGTTTACTGCTATGCTACACTGTTGTAGAATGTGAGCATGAGATATTCATCCATGGATGTCAGCTAGCTAGCCAGATCTAGCTTAGCCTTTAGCAGAAAGGTCAAAGCATGTTTCCAAGGCTGAGATTAAACATCTTGGCACTTTAGTTTCAGATTGGATGGCAAGATGTTTTCTGTGACCTTTCAACACCTACAAACTAAACATGAGCAATTCCGCTACTGAACTTCTCAAACTTCACACCTTGGTCCGAGTGCATGCATTCAGGGGAGCCATGGATACTAAATCATTTTACATTTACATTTTAATCATTTAGCAGACGCTCTTATCCAGAGCGACTTACAGGAGCAATTAGGGTTAAGTGCCTTGCTCAAGGGCACATCGACAGATTTTTCACCTAGTTGGCTCGGGGATTAGAACCAGCGACCTTTCGGTTACTGGCACAACGCTCTTAACCACTAAGCTACCTGCCGCCCCAAATAAGCTACCTGCCGCCCCAAATAAGTTGTTCCTGCTATGCCTTGGCTTTTAATGGTCAGTGGTACTGAAAGCAGTGAAGAGCCTCCTCTGGGTACACAAGTTCATAACTTATTAATAATGTATTTACCTTTACAAGTGAGAACATCGCAAGGGTACAAACTGGGTGTGTTTGACTAATTGACACACCCTGGGACATTGGAGGAAGAAATATCTCTATTTGAACAGTGCCTAAGGAGTTGAAAGACTTACCCCTTGCTCTATTTACTATATACTACTATATGCAGGCTGCTGTTTCACCTAATCATCCCCAGCTTCCAATTGGCTCATTCATCCCTCCACCTCTCCCCTGTAACTATTCCCCAGGTCGTTGCTGTAAATAATGTGTTCTCAGTCAACTTACCTGGTAGAATAAGGGTTAAATATAAAAATATTGAACTGTAGGAGGAAGGCTGTCACTGGAGATGGAATAAAGCACAGACTTGCCCAGCATGCAGATATTCTGGCTGCACTACTTAAACTAATTAGTGACTCTGGGGTACATGCTGGCTGCTCTACAAATAGATTTGATCAAGATCATCATGAAGGAAATGATCAAGGGATCGGTCTGAGTACGGTTAAAGTCTGAAAACTCATTTTCTATGGCTGATCACTGTGCTGGAAGAAATTGGTGAGGGGAATTAGGTGAGTGGTTAGGTTTTCATCACGTTGCAGGCGGCAGGTAGCTTAGTGGTTATGAGTGTTGTGCCAGTAACTGAAAGGTCACTGGTTCTAATCCCCGAGCTGACTAGGTGAAAAATCTGTCGATGTGCCCTTGAGCAAGGCACTTAACCCTAATTGCTCCTGTAAGTCGCTCTGGATAAGAGCATCTGCTAAATGACCAATTATTGTTTATTTTTTACATAACAGCATTTAGGATATGTCATGATAACCTTAGAAAGGAAGGAAGGAAAGGAGGGATAGAGAAACAGAAGTAAGGTGGAAGAAAGGAAAGACAAAGAAGAATGGAAGGGAAGAAGGAAGTGATTGATAAACTAATCTCTTTCAAAAATAATACAGATGGTGTACAAAGCAATGAGCATACATGAACAATTTTTCCACCATTTATATGACCAAGATGAATCTCACCTCCAACAACATTAATTGGACATCACATACGCTTTAAATAAAAGGGTGTACGGGAATAAGTGATGAATTCTTCTGGATGTGAGTAATACTCTAGTGAAATAAATGTTCAGCTTACTATGGGGTAACAGAGGACTGCATGAGGAAGGGAGGAAGCTGGGTTTGTTGGCTAATTACTTCCCATCATTCATTTGTTCTCTCAGTTCCCGCTCAGTGCCTTCCTCTGGTAACATTACTATAATGACAGAACCTCACGCTGTGCAATCAATTCCTTTGATAAATAATGATGATTAAGCCCACGCTGGGCGCCTGGCGACGTGGCAGATTTCTGCTCATATGAGGACCATTTCCATCATAACCGTTATGGATGCCCGCCATGGTACACCGTTGAATCCTGGGTAATATTTTCCTGATGAGACGTTTGCAAGGAGGGAGGGTAAACAACTTTACATATGTGTTTGTTCAAAAAATTAATGAATGGTGATAGAATGCTTCACATTAGAAAGTCATATCTACTGGGTTGTTGTCTGTGACAAACTGACAACAATCCTAACGACACTATTCAGTATTCACAATGTCACTTGATTTACTAACTGTTTAACATACAGTGGACATTTGTACTGCAAAGAACACCATAAAGGATCTAGCCATTTTTCACACGTTGTTTTGTATTACAAGACTAACACACAGTTGCCGGCTTGTAGAGTAGACCAAATGTACTATTCTGGGGAAGCACACATTGTTAATAAGTCCTTGAATCAAGAGTCCACAGAAACAACAGTTGTTATAAAAATGTATTTAGAATAAAACATATGTAGCCATATTACATGTAGTGTGGTCAATCTATACTACATACCTCAGGAAAGACAATTATCTCCATCATCATCATCATCTCTACCACTATCATCATCATCAGTCCAATGACATAGTTGGAGGAGGTTATGGTAGTGTTATTAAAACGAACAAGTTTTATAGGATAGCATAGCAGAAAACACGACACATAACTCTGAGATAGCGAGACCAGTGCTAGAGGTCTGACAGGGGAAAATCAACACATACAGACACAGTATACTGATGAGGGGCAGCAGGGCCACAGACCCATTGGTGGTAAAGTAATAGAATGTGTATTGTCTGTTATTTTACTCTGCTGGGTATCTCCCCACAGCAGTAACATTGAAATGAAGTACAGTAAAATTGAAATGAAGTACAGTCAAATTGAAATGAAGTACAGTCAAATTGAAATGAAACAAGTTACAGACCACGCAAATGAAAAGGTGTTTGTGTCTGAGGTAGCAAGGCAATCATGGCTTTTTTTTCTTTTTCTTTTTTTTTTTTACATCGATTTATAAAACGATTGTACACAATGACCTCTTACAATGGCCTCTTACAAACCCGATTATTTCTGAACAGCTTTAAGTTAAATTAATGTATCGTTTCCACTATCTCGCCTTAATATAACAATCCAACTTAATTACTACAACGTTAAATCAGTCTGCCACACTTGGAATGACAACTGTATAGGCACAGGAGGGGTTAAGTTTACATTGCAATTGCGGCCGGCATGACAACTCCGGCAGAATCGCATCAATAACTCTTTAAAGGGAGGAAAAACATTTTCTATTGTCTAAAATGATCATTTGAGGCGATAATCTTAAAATGGGCCTTCTCTTTCCCAAATCAGAGAGAAAAACAGTGACCATGTCCATCGTGATGACGGCAGTAGGGTAGAAGCAGAGGGGAGCAGTGGAATAACAACAATGTAAACAGTTTGATTCCCAGTGAAAGCAGAACAAAACAAAAACAACAGAAAATCCACAAAAAGCATATGTTCTTATACAAAGCCCCCGAACTCCATAATCATCAGCATGTTCATACAAATCACTGACAAATGTTTAACCGACTCCAGGTACGATCTACAGTTCATAAATTTGACATTTTGCATAGTACAAGACGACGACAATGTGGTAATAGCAGTAAAGTTCTGTGGTCCTGTGTGTCTTTGGGTTTTAGGGAGGTCTCTTGCTAGGGGCTCTAGCTCTCCGTCTGTCCTCCGGAAAAGTGAAGCGAGGGAGAGAGTATAAGCTGTGTGTTTGGGAATGTTTCTGTCTCTCCGAAAGGAACTTTTCTGATGGTCCTCACATCACCTGAAAACACAGATAAAACACACACATTACTTATTAGAACATCCACATACAAACACACACATACACACACACACACTGGTGAGAACACACATGCACACACATTAGCTATACTAAACAAAGTTGGCAGACATGTCAATAATGATCAAGACCAAATAGGGTCTCCCTCTTATCTCTGGGTAAATCATGTCTCTGTCTAAATATCCACTGAGGTAAAATACACATTAAGCAGAGCAAATACAATCTTCCAAAAGATTAAAAGTGTGTCTACCCACAGTTATCTCTATATGGGGAGGGAATGAGAGTTCAGGGGATGCGTAGAAAATACATATATTTCGCTGTGTTTTGATGTAACACTCATCAGCAGATATTTGATGTAAAGTATCGGAGGCTCTTAAAATGCAATCAGGGCAGGTTGGCAAACAGACTGGCAGTCTCTCATGCCTTTCACAACCCATTTAAAGAGAGGAGACAGGAGAGATAAGGGACGCAGATGGTCACTAAGGATTCTGGGATAGGCTTTTAAATGTAACACCGGGGTCTCCTCGGAACAAGAGACTGGCATCTGAATGGACATCTGAACCTATTCAACCACACTCCGGGCTTAGAGAAACCTGCAGCAACCACTTTTAATGGAGTTACACTGAACAAAAATATATAAACACAACATCTAAAGTGTTGGTCCCATGAGCTGAAATAAAAGATCTCAGAAATGTTCCATATGCACAAAAAGCTTATTTCTCTCAAATTATTTGCCCAAATTTGTTTACATCCCTGTTAGTGAGCATTTCTCCTTTGCCAAGATAATCCATCCACCTGACAGGTGTGGCAAGAAGCTGATTAAACAGAATTATCATTACACAGGTGCACCTTGTGCTGGGGACAATAAAAGGCCACTTTATAATGTGCAGTTTTGTCACACAACACAATGCCACAGATGTCTCAGATTTTGAGAGAGCGTGCAATTGGCATGCTGACTACAGGAATGTCCACCAGAGCTGTTGCCAGAGAATTGAACGTTCATTTCTCTACCATAAGCCGCCTCCAACGTCGTTTTAGAGAATTTGGCAGTACGTCCAACCGGCCTTACAACTGCAGACCACGTTTATGGTGTCATGTGAGCGAGTGGTTTCCTGATGTCAACGTTGTGAACACAGTGCCCCATGGTGGCAGTGGGGTTATGGTAAGGGAAGGCATAAGCTACGGACAACGTACACAATTGCATTTTATCGATGGCAATTTGAATGCACAGAGATACCGTAACGAGATCCTGAGGCCCATTGTTGTGCCATTCATCCACCGTGATCACCTCATGTTTCAGCATGACAATGCACAGCCCCATGTCGTAAGAATCTGTAGACAATTCCTGGAAGCTGAAAATGTCCTAGTTCATCCATGGCCTGCATACTCACCAGACATGTCACCCATTGAGTATGTTTGGGATGCTCTAGATCGACGTGTACGACAGCGTGTTCCAGTTCCCGCCAATATCCAGCAACTTCACACAGCCATTGAAGAGGAGTGGGACAACATTCCACAGGCCACAATCAACAGCCTGATCAACTCTATGCGAAGGAGATGTCGCGCTGCATGAGGCAAATGGTGGTCACACCAGATACTGACTGGTTTTCTGATCCACGCCCCTACCTTCTTTTTAAGATATCTGTGACCAACATAATAATAATAATAATATGCCATTTAGCAGACGCTTTTATCCAAAGCGACTTACAGTCATGCTTGCATAATTTTTTTTGTGTATGGGTGGTCCCGGGGTTCGAACCCACTACCTTGGCGTTCCAAGCGCTGTGCTCTACCAGCTGAGCTACAGAGGACCACACAACATCTGCATATCTGTATTCCAAGTCATGTGAAATCCATCGATTAGGGCTTAATGAATTTATTTATATTGACTGATTTCCTTATATGAACTGTAACTATAATGTGTTCAGTATAGATAAGAAAGAAGGGAAGAAAGGAGAGATAAGTGGTAAATGTGGTCCTAAGCACATTTCTCCCTGTGTTGACTACGGGTTCATATTAAGAGGACATAAATACCAAAACTGACCCAGGTTTAATTAAATATGTGAAAAAAACAGATAGCACTGGCTAACATAATGGACATCAAGGGAAGAAGAAGAAAATACTGGAGAAGGAAAATAAATAGGCCCTTGTGAAGGAGCAGCCAAATACTACTACGTAACAAATAAATGGTTTAACTGACTGTAAAGGCAATGGGGAGAATTGAGATGGGCTGAGATGTTAAGAGGCGAGAGAGAGAGGGTGGGAGAGAGAGCGAGAGAGCAGACTATACAGTAATTACAGTAACAGCTGGTAACTTGTGCTGCTGGTCTACAGAGCCTTAGAATCCATCTCTGCCTCCATATACAAGATATGTTGAGTACATTTCAGTGATCTATTTCATTTTCTGTGTGTTTTGTTACTCCCTCCCCTTTGTCCTCATCTACTCCCCTTGATGAGCACAAAACTGCCATTTTCCTCCAGAGAGTGGCTGAATCTCTTGTACATTCAGTTCATTGAACAGTTGGACTGCCTGCCATGTAGCTAGCGACAGTATACCTATTTGTCTAATTTGCGCATTCACCCTTTACGAAATGAGCTCCAGCTAATTTCCTCCTATCAAATCCTGAGTGAAACGGGCATTATGCAGGGGGGTGAGAAATATAGATTACCTGTGGTCTCGAGGAGAGGCTTGAAGCTACAAGAAAAACAGAAACAACTTTGTGAGAAAAAACACAATATTGACTATCTCCATGCACCTACACTGATTGGTTGAAGCTAAGTTCAGATGCCCCTGGGCCGCTCCTACACACACACACGCATAAACTAAGTATTATCTTTAAGTGTTGTTGCGATCATTGTTGAGCCATTATGCCTGCTAGGTGAGGAGTAAACCAGTCTTGATACCCCCGCAGCACCCTTTAGATTACTTTTAACTAAACTCCTCTTCCCTAGGAAAAGGCAAGAGGAGAGGGAGGTAAACAGAGAAAAGATGAGAGAGAGGTAGAGTTAGAGGATTTACGACTGCATGCAGTTGATCTGTTCCATGACGTCTGCCAGATCAGAGCTTATGTTGTGTGGGTGGTCCAACAGCTCATCTGAAACACACACACACACACACAAACAACAGTTTAACACACTGCGTGTGCGTGTGCGTGTGTGTGCGTGTGCGTGTGTTTGTGTGTGTCGAACCGACCTGTGTGTTCGGTGAGGGCCCCTCGTTCTTGCATGCTGGGGGATGACACTCCATTCACCCTGGAGTCCATCTCCTGGTGAGAGAGAGGAAGAGAGAGGAGGAACGATGAAAGATAGATGGAGTAGAAAAGAGGACAAGGGAGGAGGGGAAAAAAACAAGAGGAGGGAATGAGGATCAAGTAAGACGAGAACAGAAGAATCGAGAGAGAAACAACAACAAAGACAGAAAGAAAATTTAAAAAATAAGGAAGGAGAGAGACAAGGACAAGCGTCAATACTAAAACATGGAGTCCTCACTATTCATTATTCATAGTGGCATACTTCACTGGTGAAGACATCAAACAAAATATTGCTCTACATAGAAATCATCAGTCACAAACAAGGGAATACCACACAGTGTGACACGATGGGGCTGGGATAAAAGATGTCATCACGTGTAGTAATATTTACATGTGTCTATAGCCCTGTCCCAATTTGTGTCAAACACTGTCACTCCCTGTCTTGAGTTCAGCTAAATATCTAAGGGTTTAGGTTCTTATTTGTTTAATTTGATGACTTTCATTCATGAAAAAGTACAATTATTTGATTGGGATCTGGCTTAGAAACTTCAGAGAATCCATGTTGTTGTTTTTCTACTTGGCTAAGGCATTTCAGTTACCATGAAAAAGAGAAAGAGACAGAATACCAATCAAAGGAATAAACAAAGTTAATACTTTAAGACAGCATACTCAACACGTTTTTAAGGATCCTCTCAAGCAAACTTGACAGTTCATCAATGTAGTAAAAGCATGAATGTATGAACACGCACGCACGCACGCACACACACAGAAGAGGGCACCTGATGTCCACTGACATTTACTAGAGTCCAATATGCCCCTTAGCTTTCCAGAGACAATCAATTTAGCCTGCCTGCCTATCCCATCCTTCGCTCCTCTACTCCCTCCCTGTCTGTACAATCTCTGGCTCGCCTCCTAACTCCTCTTCAGTCCCCAGCTGTAGTAAACGTTAACGTGATGGATACATCTCCAGCGCATTCACACAACGTCTTTGGGGCGGTATGTGAATTGGAGTGGGTCTAGGGTTTCCGGCATGATGGTGTTGATGTGAGCCATGACCAGCCTTTCAAAGCACTTCATGGCTACCGAGTGCTACAGGGCAGTAATCATTTAGGCAGGTTACCTTCACTTTTCTTGGGCACAGGAACTATGGTGGTCTGTTTGAAACATGTAGGAATTACAGACTCGGTCAGGAAGAGGTTGAAAATGTCAGTGAAGACACTTGCCAGTTGGTCCGCGCATGCTTTGAGTACATGTCCTGGTAATCCGTCTGGCCCCGCAGCTTTGTGAACGTTGACCTGTTTAAAGGTCTTGCTCACATCGGCTACGGAGAACGTGATCACACAGTTGTCCGGAACAGCTGGTGCTCTCATGCATGCTTCAGTGTTGCTTGCCTCGAAGCGAGCATAAAAGGCATTTAGCTCGTCTGGTAGGCTCGAGTCACTGGGCACGCGGCTGGGTTTCCCTTTGTAGTCCGTAATATTTTGCAAGCCCTGCCACATCCGACGAGCGTCAGAGCCGGTGTAGTAGGATTCAATCTTAGTCCTGTATTGACGCTTTGCCTGTTTGATAGTTCATCTGAGGGCATAGTGGGATATCTTATAAGCGTCCGGATTAGTATCCCGCTCCTTGAAAGCGGCAGCTCTAGCCTTTAGCTTGGTGTTGATGTTGCCTGTAATCCATGGCTTCTGGTTGGAAAATGTACGTACGGTCACTGTGGGGAAGACGTCGTCGATGCACTTATTGATGAAGCTGGTGACTGAAGTGGTATACTCCTCAGTGCCATTGGATGAATCCCAAAACATATTACAGTCTGTGCTAGCAAAACAGTCCTGTAGCGTAGCATCCACGTCATCTGACCACTTCTGTATTGAGCGAGTCACTGGTACTTCCTGCTTTAGTTTTTGCTTGTAAGCAGGAATCAGGAGGATAGAAGTATGGTCAGATTTGCCAAATGGAGGGCGAGGGAGAGCTTTGTATGCATCTCTGTGTGTGGAGTAAAGGTGGTCTAGAGTTTTTTTTCCTCTGTTGCACATGTGACATGCTGATAGAAATTAGGTCAAACAGATTTAAGTTTGCCTGCATTAAAGTCCCCGGCCACTAGGAGCGCCACTTCCGGATGAGCATTTTCTTGTTTACTTATGGCCTTATACAGCTCGTTGAGTGCGGTCTTACTGCCAGCATCGGTTTGTGGTGGTAAATAGCTAAAATGTAAATGTAAATGTGAATAGACGGCTATGAATAATATAGATGAGAACTCTCTTGGTAGATAATGTGCTCTACAATTTATCATGAGGTATTTACTGCTCCCGAGTGGTGCAGCAGTCTAAGGCACTGCATCTCAGTGCTAGAGGTGTCACTACAGACTCCGGTTAGATTCCAGGCTGTATCACAATCCGGCTGTAATTGGGAATCCCATAGGGCGGCGCACAATTGGCCCAGCGTCGTCCGGGGTAGGCCGTCATTGTAAATACGAATTTGTTCTTAACTGACTTGCCTAGTTAAGTAAAGGTTAAATAAAATAAATAAAACATTCTACCTCAGGCTAGCAATACCTCGAGACTTCTTCAATATTAGACATTGCGCACCAGCAGTTATTGACAAATAGACACATACGTAGCTGCTCTGTCCTGCCGATGCACGGAGAAGCCAGCCAGCTCTATATTATCCTATTATCCTATTTTAAAACTTCCTCATTTACAGACTACTTTGGATTCTGCTGCATTGTCTTCCCGCCAAGGCTTGCTGTGGTTTTGTAAACAAAACTCCCGGGAGGAAGCCAGCTGTTGCGTACTGTAGTAGCTAAAGTAGATAGCTTGCTTTCGTATTGGCAAATCATCATAACATTTGATAAATCCTGTCGGACTTTGAGGTAGAATAATGTTTTATTTACTCAAGCCAGAATTTACTGAGGAACTTGTGCAGTTGGACGCTGAGCAACACGGAGGGAGGATGAATCAGCGGCGCCTGTAACCGAGCCACCAGGAGCGGTGGTGAGAGCCAGGTCTGAGGGGGAGTGGTGGTGCAACTGCGGGGCATGTCAACCCATGGCAACCAACGATGAGTGTTTGTGCTGCGCAGAGTGGGACTTGTTACTGCCATCAATTGCGGGGCTACAGCAAAGAAAGCAGTACAACCAGTGATTGTGTAACAAACCCCTTAGACTTTTTTGCGCTCATCAATCCTGGAGTTATAGAGACTGCTCCATGTCCCAAAAATAAAATGGAAGAAGCAGCTCATACCTGCTGGACCGAATGGACAGCTGTCTATCAAGTAAGTGACATTATTCTTGCTTGTCCCAGCATACAGAAACAAAATATAAAGGACATAATCTATTGATTACTTTTGTTGTTTTATAATTGCACTCTGATCAAATCAAATTGTTTCTTGTTATTAGATTATTTGTATCTAGCTATTCACAAATAACATATTTGTTCTCAGTCAATACAGGCTGGTTGCATATCGACTGGTGTTGGAGTGGGCACTGAAGGGAGAGAGACTGGGACGAGGGAAAAGAAGAGTCTTGCCTTCATGTGTAGTTTGTATAATTGTCGCAAATATCCCTCACTGACAGGAGTCTACATGGGAATCAAGGAGGCAGAGGATATAATGGGTATGTTGTAATTATACTCCTATGATTCAGCTTCACAGCCAGACATTGCCTAACCAATTTTGTCAAATCACTCTAATAAATGCTGTTTGAACCAGTACCATCTATTTTGTTACCATCTACTATAAGTGATTCATTACAGTATGCCACATGAGATAGTGTTGTGTATTATATACAGTATAGCAGTCAGATCAATGTATCAGTAACATTTGAGTACTAAAGATACATTGGTAAAAGCCAACAAAACATAGTGTAGACCAGGGATGGGCAACTGGCGACCCGCATGGTCAATTTCCCCCAAAAAACTATAATAAACAAAAATGTGAAACTCAGTCGGTGTCTCAACTGTTGAGAGTTTAGAATAGTATAATACTCAATTTGCAATTTCAAAATGTGGTTGGGCATCATCAGTTTATCTCTTGTTATGTCAGTCACTGACTGTCACGCAATTAACCCATGTCAGCTAACATTTTTAAGATTGGCAAATTAGTCTAGCTAGCTATCTAAACTTGTAGTAATCATGGTCAAATTACCGACCGGGGGCCCCCACTGATTTTTGTCACTCTCACTCAGATATCATATTTAAAACTGCAAATATTTCTCTCCACCCTATGGTAAAATGAGTAGAATTGTATTCATAATATACATTTTCAAACGTCTCCTGTGAATTAGGAACATCCTTCTTACGCCTCACTTGAGAGAACCTGTCATTTGGTTAGCCATAAACTGACAATGATGGGCTGAAAAGCTGAATAAATATTTATTCTGTGAATTTCAGAGCACTACGGAAGGTACATTTAAATTAGACTCTTGGAATTCTCATTTGAACGACTTAGTTTCTCTTTTGAATGATTTATAATCTCGTTAAAACAATTTAGTAAAAAAAGTCAGGATCTGGATATCTGAAGACTCTGTGAATGCATGGATGTGTCTATGCGTGGATGTTCATGTTTGTGTACAATGCCGGTCTTAGAATTTGGGTGGGCTAGGCTGGAGGAAGTGGTGTGTATGTGGGTGTGTATTTGTGTGTGTGTCTTGCAAGGTTTAAATGACCCCTTAATCCCCTAAGAATCAGCCGAGTCACCTTATCTTTCCCAGGCTGAGGTTACTTAATACTATGCCTCGCTGCTTTCAGCTCCAGGGCCCTGAGTCAATACCTGCCTGACGTTTACCTGCTCTGATTGACTCTGTTTGGTTGGAGAGCTTTTATTTTCCACACATCTAAAGAATCATCCTAACTTATTGAGCATCAGGAGAGGCATTAACATAGGATAGATGGATTGGGTTACTGCATAGGGAGGGATTAGGAGGCTGGTTGGAATATGATCAGATTCTAACTTTAGAGGAATGAGTTATGAAACAAACAAGGACACTTTCTAGGCTAAGAAGGATGTTTTATTGTTGTTGCATGATCAGTGCAAGTAATACCACAGCTGGAACAAGCATGTTTGTCTCCATGTGTGTGTTATCAACACACATATTGCACTGGCAAGCTGTCTGAGGTGGTGTGTGTGCGTGTGTGTGTGTGTGTGTGTGTGTGTCTATACTGTATGTGTCCCTCTAAGTGTTCCCCACCTGGTGCAGGAGCTGTCTGAGCCGGTGGAGCTGGGACTCCAGCTGTTTGTTGTGCTCCTCCAGTATGTCCATGCGGGCCTCCAGACGACCCTTGTGCTGCCGGAGCAGTTTGGCCTCAGCCAGCAGGTCAGCCTCGTTAGGACCCCTGGGGTGAGAGGACCCCTCAGGGTCCCAGTGCCCCACAGAACCAGGCCCCCTCTGGCCCCCGTGCTGCTCCTTCAGCTTCTCATACTCCCTCTGCAGGGTCCTTGGGGAGACACAGAGACGGGCGAGAGGGAGATGCAGAAGTCAGACAGTGCACACACACACACATGCAGACACACAAGCGCACACACACATACACACAGTCACCACACAATCGTGCCCACAAATACTGTATGATGAGCCCAATAGTACTACTCAAATCTCCCACTACCCCTTCTCTGTCTCAGTGAAATCTTATCTAAAGCCACTGTACAAAGAGGTACTGGCCCTGTTTTTATCTGTGTGTGTATAGAGCCGTAGGCTCCAGACTGACTGTATTACTTTAGCTGGCGTTTATAGCCTGGCTCATAAAGCAGACTGTGAGTAGAGCTAAATCACAGACACAGCCACTGCCTCAGACACAGAGAGAGACACAGCAGCTCCAAGTACACTAGAGTGCACAGTCACCGCTGACCTTACTCTACCTCCATTCACTATTCAAAGAGGGGGAGAGAGAGAGAAACAGACTGTCAATGTGTATGTGTGTGTGAAAGTTTGACTGGGGTAAAGAGAGGGCGAGAAGAGAAGAGGAACTATGAGAGGAAGATACTGGACATCACTTTTGGTAAGAGGGTGGAACCTAGTAGTGCTGACATTTGACAGAGACCTTCGTTGACCTATCCCATACCTCTGCTCGTCCTCCAGGCGCTGGATGATTCGCTCCAGCTCTCCCCGCTCCTCTCTCTCCACGGCCTGTAGGATCTGGGCAGGGCTCTGGGGCTGGCTGCAGGGAGATACCTCCGCCCCCAGGGTCTGGCAGTACTGCAGGATCAGAGCATGCTCATCATCCCTATGGGAGAGAGAAGAGAAATGAATCAGTACAAATGAACTGCATGACTTTGTTATGTGTAATGTCTTGACTTCTGTTTTGAAATGTGTCTATATGTCCTGACCTCCATTTTTTAATATGTCTGATGTACAGTCCCAGTCAAAAGTTTGGACACACATACTCATTCCAGGGTTTTTCTTAATTTTTACTATTTTCTACATTGTAGAATAGTAGTGAAGATATCAAAACTATGAAATAACACATATGGAATCATGTAGTAACCAAACAAGTGTTAAACAAATCAAAACATATGTTATATTTGAGTTTCTTCAAAGTAGCCACCCTTTGCCTTGATGACAGCTTTGCACATTCATGACATTTTCTCAACCAGCTTCATGAGGTAGTCACCTGGAATGCATTTCAATTCACAGCTGTGCTTTGTAAAAAGTTAATTTGTGGAATTTATTTTCTTCTGAATGCATTTGAGCCAATCAGTTGTGTTGTGACAAGGAAGGGGTGGTATACAAAAGATAGCCCTATTTGGTAAAATACCAAGTCCATATTATGGCAAGAACAGCTCAAATAAGCAAAGAGAAACGACAGTCCATCATTACTTTAAAACATGAAGGTCCGTCAATGCGGAAAATTTCAACAACTTTGAAAGTATCTTCAAGTGCAGTCGCAAAATCCATCAAAAAAATTGCTCTCATGAGGACCGACACAGGAAGAAAAAGACCCAGAGTTACCTCTGCTGCCCAGAGTTACCAGCCTCAGAAATTGCAGCCCAAATAAATGCTTCACAGAGTTCAAGTATCAGACATCTCAACATCAACTGTTCAGAGGAGACTGCATGAATCAGGCCTTCATGGTCGAATTGCTGCAAAGAAACCACTACTAAAGGACACCAATAATAATAAGAGACTTGCTTGGGCCAAGAAACACGAGCAATGGACATTAGACCGGTGGAAATCTGTTGTTTGGTCTGGAGTCCAAATTTGAGATTTTTGGTTCCAACCGCCGTGTCTTTGTGAGACGCAGTGTAGGTGAACGGATGATCTCCGCGTGTGTAGTTCCCACCGTGAAGCATGGAGGAGGAGGTGTGATGGTGTGGGGGTGCTTTGCTGGTCTGTGATATATTTAGAATTTAAGGCACACTTAACCATCATGGCTACCACAGCATTCTGCAGCGATACGCCATCCCATCTGGTTTGGGCTTAGTGGGACTATCATTTATTTTTCAACAGGTCAATGACCCAACACACCTCCAGGCTGTGTAAGGGCTATTTTACCAAGAAGAAGAGTTATGGAGTGCTGCATCAGATGACCTGGCCTCCACAATCACCTGACCTCTAACCACTTGAGATGGTTTTGGATGAGTTGGACATCAGAGTGAAGGAAAACCAGCCATCAAGTGCTCAGCATATGTGGGAACTCCTTCAAGACTGTTGGAAAAGCATTCCAGGTGAAGCTGGTTGAGAGAATGCACAGAGTGTGCAAAGCTGTCATCAAGGCAAAGGGTGGCTACTTTGAAGAATCTCAAATATAAAATATATTTAGATATTTTTTAAACACTTTTTGGGTTACTACATGATTGTTATTTCATAGCTTTGATGTCTTCACTATTATTCTACAAGGTAGAAAATATAAAAAATAAAGAAAAACCCTTGAATGAATAGGTGTGTCCAAACGTTTGACTGGTACTGTATGTATGCTGTCTGTTTGGATATACAGTGAGGGAAAAAAGTATTTGATCCCCTGCTGATTTTGTACGTTTGCCCACTGACAAAGAAATGATCAGTCTATACTTTTAATGGTAGGTTTATTTGAACAGTGAGAGACAGAATAACAACAAAATAATCCAGAAAAATGCATGTCAAAAATGTTATAAATTGATTTGCATTTTAATGAGGGAAATAAGTATTTGACCCCCTCTCAATCAGAAAGATTTCTGGCTCCCAGGTGTCTTTTATACAGGTAACGAGCTGAGATTAGGAGCACACTCTTAAAGGGAGTGCTCCTAATCTCATCTTGTTACCTGTATAAAAGACAACTGTCCACAGAAGCAATCAATCAATCAGATTCCAAACTCTCCACCATGGCCAAGACCAAATAGCTCTCCAAGGATGTCAGGGACAAGATTGTAGACCTACACAAGGCTGGAATGGGCTACAAGACCATCGCCAAGCAGCTTGGTGAGAAGGTGACAGGTAGTGCGATTATTCGCAAATGGAAGAAACACAAAAGAACTGTCAATCTCCCTCGGCCTGGGGCTCCAGGCAAGATCTCACCTCGTGGAGTTGCAATGATCATGAGAACGGTGAGGAATCAGCCCAGAACTACATGGGAGGATCTTGTCAATGATCTCAAGGCAGCTGGGACCATAGTCACCAAGAAAACAATTGGTAACACACTACGCTGTGAAGGACTGAAATCCTGCAGCACCCACAAGGTCCCCCTGCTCAAGAAAGCACATATACAGGGCCGTCTGAAGTTTGCCAATGAACATCGGAATGATTCAGAGGTAACTGGGTGAAAGTGTTGTGGTCAGATGAGACCAAAATCGTGCTCTTTGGCATCAACTAAATTTGCCGTGTTTGGAGGAGGAGGAATGCTGCCTATGGCCCCAAGAACACCATCCCCACTGTCAAACATGGAGGTGGAAACATTATGCTTTGGGGGTGTTTTTCTGCTAAGGGGACAGGACAACTTCACCGCATCAAAGGGACGATGGACGGGGCCATCAAATCTTGGGTGAGAACCTCCTTCCCTCAGCCAGGGCATTGAAAATGGGTCGTGGATGGGTATTCCAGCATGACAATGACCCAAAACACACGGCCAAGGCAACAAAGGAGTGGCTCAAGAAGAAGCACATTAAGGTCCTGGAGTGGCCTAGCCAGTCTCCAGACCTTAATCCCATAGAAAATCTGTGGAGGGAGCTGAAGGTTCGAGTTGCCAAACGTCAGCCTCGAAACCTTAATGACTTGGAGAAGATCTGCTAGAGGAGTGGAACAAAATCCCTCCTGAGATGTGTGCAAACCTGGTGGCCAACTACAAGAAACGTCTGATCTCTGTGATTGCCAACAAGGGTTTGCCACCAAGTACTAAGTCATGTTTTGCAGAGGTCAAATACTTATTTCCCTCATTAAAATGCAAATCAATTCATAACATTTTTGACATGCATTTTTCTGGATTTTGTTGTTCAAATAAACCTACCATTAAAATTATAGAATGATCATGTCTTTGTCAGTGGGCAAACATACAAAATCAGCAGGGGATCAAATACTTTTTTCCCTCACTGTAATGTTTTCATGTTTATATGTTCACCTGTCCGGGGACTGCACATGTAAATGAGCTATTAGCTAAATCCGGTACAACGCATCACTTCTCACTTCTGAGACATATGTTTTGATGTACATTGCCGCTGCTCAAATAAATGTAATAAATCACAAGTGCTTATTGTCATTCTATAAGAGTTTCAATATATTAGACGCATTGTGCGACAGTGTGCTCCACCTCAAACTAAGTTTCAGTTCAAAGAGCTTTGTTTATCTAAATAGTCTTTAGCAGTTCAATTACATAGGCTCAGTGGTTTTAACTTTAGCTTTGGCTAGCTGTTATATCCTCCCTGCGACACAGATCTGTCAATCTCCACCATCAGATAAACGCATGAGAGCGATAGAAAGGAGGGAGAGAGAATGAGAGTGGGTGAAAGAAGACAGAGAAAGAGTGCTTACCTACGGAACAGCAAGAGGAACTGCCCCTCCCTACCTTCAGGCTATGCTCAAACCTGATAGCTACTTTATTGAGAATGTTTTAACTTTCTATGCCTGTGATATGTGGTTGTCCCACAAAGCTATCTTAAGATGAATGCACTAACTGTAAATCGCTCTGGATAAGAGTGTCTGCTAAATGACTAAAATGTAAAAATGTAAAGAGGATGAAGGATGGGTCAACGTTTTTCTGTGTCATATTTGAATGATCTGAGATGCGGTAGCCGGTCTTCCTACGCCACATCTGTCACCTTCACTCAAACACACACACACACACACACACACACACACACACACACACACACACACACACACACACACACACACACACACACACACACACACACACACACACACACACACACACACACACACACACACACACACACACACACACACACAGCCCCAGGGATTATAGGGATTAAACTACGACAAACCATCACACATGCGTGCACACGCACACATACACACATCAGCCACCTGTCCATTACCACAGGAAGTGCCATCCATCGCCAGAGCCATACTGACAACCAAAGAGGCTGTTTCCATTTGGCCAACCTGAAAGCAGTGGTTTTAATTGAAACTGGATGCCATGTTGGCTCTCCCTTGACACATTCGATCCATCCATTCACAATGTCTATTGCCAATCCAGTTCTCATTCTGTGGCTTGGCTAGCTAGTTACAGTGCCTTCAGAATGTATTCATACCCCTGGAATAATTCCACACTTTGTTGTGTTACTGTGATGAGTGTGATTAGAAGGAGTCAGGCGCAGGAGGGTAAATCACCGAATACAGAGTTTATTCCATCGTACACAGTTGCGCTGGATAGCTCCAACAAAATACAGGCACAGTGGAATAATCACTTTGTATTCAGGACAAAAATGTAATTGCTTTGCCACATTTCTTGCAGTATTATATTAGTGCCTTGTTGCAAACAGGATCCATGTTTTGGAATATTTGTATTATGTACAGGATTCCTTCTTTTCACTCTGTCATTTAGGTTAGTATTGTGTAGTAACTACAATGTTGTTGATCCATCCTCAGTTTTCTCCTATCACAGCCATTACACTCTGTCATGGTTTTAAAGTCACCATTGGTCTCACTGTGAAATCCCTGAGCGGTTTCCTTCCTCTCCGGCAACTGCGTTAGGAAGGAAGCCTGTATCTTTGTAGTGACTGGGTGTATTGATACACCATCCAAAGTGTAATTACTAACTACACCATGCTCAAAGGGATATTCAACGTCTGATTTACTATTTTTAACCATCTACTTATAGGTGCCTTTCTTTGCAAGGCATTGGAAAACCTCCCTGGTCTTTGTGATTGACTCGGTTTTTGAAATTCACTGCTCGACTGAGGGAGCTAACAGATAATTGTACGTGTGGGTTACAGAGATGAGGTAGTCATTCAAAAATCATGTTAAACACCATTATTGCACACAGAGTCCATGCAACTTATTATGTGACTTATTAAGCAAATTTTTACTCCTGAACTTATTTAGACTTGCCATAACAAAGGGGTTGAATCCTTATTGACTCAAGACATTTCGGCTTTTCAACAGAATTCCCTTTGATATTATGGGGTGACAAAAAAATCATTTTAATCCATTTTAAATTCAGGCTGTAACAACAAAATGTGGAAAAAGGCACTGTAGCTTTTAGGAAAAAATTATCTGTAATGACTGTTATTGTCAGTCTATATCAAGGCCAGGGCCATGGCTTGGCGCGTGTACCGCTAACTGCGTCGAAAAGCATGGCTAGGCTAAGCAAACACCATCTGGCTAACACAGCTCCAAACTCCTGATGTACAGCACCCAGGAGCCACATTACAGAACCCAGACACAGCATTCCATAAAGTCCCAAGTATTCAGGTCCTCATTAACATGACATGCATATTCAGAGTGTTTGGTATATGAAAGAATTTGTGGACAAAGAATGCTTTGTTTCACAGGTAATTGCAGTTCTATTGTATTCACAAGAACGTGGACTCCTATTCATGGCCAAATATGTCTAAAAGGTACTGATGACGGGTATTGGAAAGTTAAAAAAGATAGGTAGGGAACTTGTTTGTCTGCCCTTTCCTAAAGACCAAAATTGGCACACAAAAAAATGTCTACAAAATATAGATCAGTTTTACTTGAGGACCAAAATGTTGACCGCGGCGCATTACAGGTTGCAAAATATTTTGGAAGAGATTTTTGATGTGCCGATTCCGTGGTACAAAATTCTTGCCAAACAGAATGTTCTGCAGATTTTGCGATGAAGAGACAGAATCGTTAGATCACTTATTTTGGTATTGCCCCTATGTAACTGCTTTCTGGTCACAGATTCAGGAATGGCTGAAAAATCACAACATTTATCTAAAATGAACCCTACAAATAGCAATGTTGGGAGATTTGGAAAACCATAGTCAATCAATCAACAATATAATAATAATTTTAGTACACATATTTATCTTTAACTTACAATCTGTAGATACTATGCGATTAGACAGGTTCAGAATTTATGTGAAACATAAAAATATATGGCACATGGAAATCATAAGTGGGCAGTTTACGGAGATAAGTGGGATGGACTGAGAGTAGCTGAGGGGTGGGTTTAAAAGCTCATGTTCTATAATAATTATGACTAAAAACACGATGTATACATTACTTTATTCTTGCTATTTAACTACTCTATTAATTACTACTGTAAAATGTGTGTAGAATGTACATGTAACAACAAAATAAAAGACGATGTTTCTTTTTGTCCTACAAAGAGGATGGGCAGAAATAAATACAGTTAAACAAGAGCCAAGAAATGTTACTGATTTTTTAAATGTATTATTATTATTATTATTATTATTTTAACCTTTATTTAACTAGGCAAGTCAGTTTAGAACAAATTCTTATTTACAATGACAGCCTACCAAAAGGTAAAAGGCCTCCTGCGGGGACGGGGGCTGGGATTAAAAAATATATATATACATGTATAGCACCAAACACACATCACAACAAGAGAGACAACACAACACTACATAAAGAGAGACCTAAGACAACAACATAGCATGGCAGCAACACACGACAACACAGCAAGGTAGCAACCCAACATGAAAACATTATTGGGCACAGACAACCGCACAAAGGGCAAGAAGGTAGAGACAACAATAGATCACGCAAAGCAGCCACAACTGTCAGTAAGAGTGTCCATGATTGAGTCTTTGAATGAAGAGATGGAGATAAAACTGTCCAGTTTAAGTGTTTTTTGCAGCACGTTCCAGTCGCTAGCTGCAGCGAACTGGAAAGAGGAGCGACCCAGGAATGTGTGCGCTTTGGGGACCTTTAACAGAATGTGACTGGCAGAGTGGGTGTTGTGTGTGGAGGATGAGGGCTGCAGTAGGTATCTCAGATAGGGTGGAGTGAGACCTAAGAGGGTTTTGTAAATAAGCATCAACCAGTGGGTCTTGCGACGGGTACAGTGGGGAAAAAAAGTATTTAGTCAGCCACCAATTGTGCAAGTTCTCCCACTTAAAAAGATGAGAGAGGCCTGTAATTTTCATCATAGGTACACGTCAACTATGACAGACAAAATGAGAATTTTTTTTCCAGAAAATCACATTTTTAATGAATTTATTTGCAAATTATGGTGGAAAATAAGAATTTGGTCAATAACAAAAGTTTCTCAATACTTTGTTATATACCCTTTGTTGGCAATGACACAGGTCAAACGTTTTCTGTAAGTCTTCACAAGGTTTTCACACACTGTTGCTGGTATTTTGGCCCATTCCTCCATGCAGATCTCCTCTAGAGCAGTGATGTTTTGGGGCTGTCGCTGGGCAACACGGACTTTCAACTCCCTCCAAAGATTTTCTATGGGGTTGAGATCTGGAGACTGGCTAGGCCACTCCAGGACCTTGAAATGCTTCTTACGAAGCCACTCCTTCGTTGCCCGGGCGGTGTGTTTGGGATCATTGTCATGCTGAAAGACCCAGCCACGTTTCATCTTCAATGCCCTTGCTGATGGAAGGAGGTTTTCACTCAAAATCTCACGATACATGGCCCCATTCATTCTTTCCTTTACACGGATCAGTCGTCCTGGTCCCTTTGCAGAAAAACAGCCCCAAAGCATGATGTTTCCACCCCCATACTTCACAGTAGGTAAGGTGTTCTTTGGATGCAACTCAGCATTCTTTGTCCTCCAAACAAGACGAGTTGAGTTTTTACCAAAAAGTTATATTTTGGTTTCATCTGAACATATGACATTCACCCAATCCTCTTCTGGATCATCCAAATGCACTCTAGCAAACTTCAGATGGGCCTGGAAATGTACTGGCTTAAGCAGGGGGACACGTCTCGCACTGCAGGATTTGAGTCCCTGGCGGCGTAGTGTGTTACTGATGGTAGGCTTTGTTACTTTGGTCCCAGCGCTCTGCAGGTCATTCACTAGGTCCCCCCGTGTGGTTCTGGGATTTTTGCTCAACGTTCTTGTGATCATTTTGACCCCACGGGGTGAGATCTTGCGTGGAGCCCCAGATCGAGGGAGATTATCAGTGGTCTTGTATGTCTTCCATTTCCTAATAATTGCTCCCACAGTTGATTTCTTCAAACCAAGCTGCTTACCTATTGCAGATTCAGTCTTCCCAGCCTGGTGCAGGTCTACAATTTTGTTTCTGGTGTCCTTTGACAGCTCTTTGGTCTTGGCCATAGTGGAGTTTGGAGTGTGACTGTTTGAGGTTGTGGACAGGTGTCTTTTATACTGATAACAAGTTCAAACTGGTGCCATTAATAAAGGTAATGAGTGGAGGACAGAGGAGCCTCTTAAAGAAGAAGTTACAGGTCTGTGAGAGCCAGAAATCTTGCTTATTTGTAGGTGACCAAATACTTATTTTCCACCATAATTTGCAAATAAATTCATTACAAATCCTACAATGTGATGTCTCAATTTGTCTGTCATAGTTGACGTGTACCTATGATGAAAATTACAGGCCTCTCTCATCTTTTTAAGTGGGAGAACTTGCACAATTGGTGGCTGACTAAATACTTTTTCCCCCACTGTATACAGGTATGACCAGTTTACAGAGGAGTATAGAGTGCAGTGATGTATCCTATAAGGAGTATTGGTGGCAAATCTGATTGCCGAATGATAAAGAACATCTAGCCGCTTGAGAGCACCCATACCTGCCAATCTATAATCTAGATTTAACCTTAGCCTGCGGCTTTGATATGTGCTGAGTGAAGGACAGTGTACTGTCTAGCCATACTCCCAAGTACTTGTATGTGGTGACTACCTCAAGCTCTAAACCCTCAGAGGTAGTAATCACATCGGTGGGAGAGGGGCATTCTTCTTACCAAACCACATGACCTTTGTTTTGGAGGTGTTCAGAACAAGGTTAAGGGCAGAGAAAGCTTGTTGGACACTAAGAAAGCTTTGTTGTAGAGCGTTTAACACAAAATCCGGGGAGGGACCAGTTGAGTATAAGACGGTATCACCTGCATATAAATTATGAGAGCTTCCTACTGCCTGAGCTATGTTGTTGATGTAAATTGAGAAGAGCGTGGGGCCTAGGATCGAGCCTTGGGGTACTCCCTTGGTGACAGGCAGGGCTGAGATAGCAGATGTTCTGACTTTATACACTGCACTCTTTGAGAGAGGTAGTTAGCAAACCAGGCCAAAGACCCCTCAGAGACACCAATACTCCTTAGCAAGCCGACAAGGATGGAATGGTCTACCGTATCTTTAAGGAATACCTGGGATAGGATAAAGTAATCCTTCTACCCCCCCTTACCCCATCCCAAAGCAAAACAAAAATTAAAGAATATTGTAAAGTGGTTGTCCCACTGGCTATCATAAGGTGAATGCACCAATTTGTAAGTCGCTCTGGATAAGAGTGTCTGCTAAATGATTAAAATGTAAAATGTAAAAATGTATCAAAAGTTTTGGCCAAGTCAATAAAAATAGCAGCACAACATTGCTTAGAATCAAGGGCAATGGTGACATCATTTAGGACCTTTAAGGTTGCTGTGACACATCCATAACCTGAGCGAAAACCAGATTGCATACCAGAGAGAATACTATAGACATCAAGAAAGCCAGTCAGCTGAATATTGACAAGTTTTTCCAACACTTTTGATAAACAGCGCAAAACAGAAATTGGCCTATAACAGTTAGGATCAGCTTGATATCCCCCTTTAAATAAAGGACGCCGCACCGTGGCTGCCTTCCAAGCAATGGGAACCTCCTCAGAGAGGAGAGACAGGTTAAAAAGGTCAAAGACTGGCTTGGCGATGATATGGGCTGCAACCTTAACTCTTCCGAGTCGGCGAACGCTTCGGCGCGTTCAAATCGCGGGCCGGCTTTAGGACCGCGCAGCATCCAAACCAAGTGACGCAGAGGGCTGCCGTCGATTTCATGCAGAAATGGAGACCCGAAGCTACGTTTTGAGTGTTTGTTTCATGTAAATACACCAACTAAAACCAAAGTTATGATAATTTCAATTCCATGAAAAAAGTGCGTCAAAATATGCGCTCTTTTATGAGCGCTTTGCATTTATTATAATAACTTTGTCGTCTTTTGTGATAAAAAGGAACGGAAAAAAACGTGTGCTTGTGCTAACCCGGTTCTTCAGGATGCACACGAGTATATAAACATTCATTCCCATGACAACTAGCCATTGCGAAAGAACGAACGAGAGGAATTAGTTCAGTTCATGAGTAGTTTTGGAGAGTTTTTCACGAGTTAGTATTTCAATTGTTAGTATTTCAAGAGTTTTATTGTCAGCAGTATCGTTTTTGTGAAGCAATATGAGGCGCACACTTCACGTTGAACAAGCCGTCGACTTGTTATTCCAAATGAGCGATGAAGAAACTTTGGAAAGTTCGTCGTCAGACGACGACGACGACGAGCAGCCTGGGCCATCAACAGCCCCCACCCCCACAACAAGCCGACGGAGGCCATCACAGAGGGGGCGTGGAAGGAAGGATCAGGCCAAGACCAGGTCAAGATCTCCAGCCCAGTCAGCAGCACAGCCAGAACAGAGCTCTGAGCCATGGAAAACAGAGACTGATCCTGACACTGCCCCACAAGCCAGTAGGTTCATGCCCCGCAGACCACCAGGAGCCCAGGTGGATTTGCATTCAGGGCACACACCAAAGGACCTCTTCCTGCTCTACTTCGCCGCAGATACAATGAGGACAATCTGCTGAAACACCAACAAACAGGCAGCAAGAAATCAGCAGAAGGGGAGCAAATATCAGTGGACTGACGTTGATGTGGAGGAACTGCACAGATTTCTGGGTCTCCTCATCTACACCTCATTGGTGACTCTGCCTAGTATCCAGGACTACTGGAAACAAAGCCACATATTGTCTGTTTCATTGCCAGCGAAGGTCATGCCAAGAGACAGATTCCGGTCCATCTCATGGAACATCCACCTAAGTGATCCAGAGGAGGATGTCATAAATGACCAGCGCAAAGGTACACCCCAGCATGACAAACTGTTCAGGGTCAAACCTCTGATGGACGACATTCGCACTGCCTGCCAGGCTCATTACCATCCTAAGAAGGAACTGTCAGTCGACGAGAGGATGGTGGCTACAAAAGCCAAAACTGGCATGACCCAGTACATGAAGGACAAGCCTAACAAATGGGGGATCAAGCTCTTTGTGTTGGTAGAGTCTAACAATGGCTACACTCTAAACTTCAACGTGTATGTTGGGAAAGCACACACACCCAGCGTGCATGGACTTTCATATGATGCTGTTATGGACCTCATTCAGCCATCACATCTTGGTACAGGATACCATATTTATATGGACAATTTCTACACCAGCCCAAAACTGTTCCTGAGTTTGGGAAGTATGAAGTTTGGAGCCTGTGGGACCTACAGAAGCAACAGAAAAGGGTGTCCTAGTGGCAGAGAAAATGCCCTCACCAGCAAATCGAAGAGGGGGTCTGTGAGATGGATCAGAGAGGATCGCCTGGTCTTTGTGAAGTGGATGGATACGCGGGAGGTGTCGGTGTGCTCCACAATCCACCCAGCGTTTTCGGGCGAGACAATCAAGAGGAAGGTGAAGGAAGGACCTGGACGCTGGGTAGCAAAAGACATTCCCTGCCCTACCCCCATCATGGCCTACAATAAGTACATGGGAGGGGTTGACCTGTCAGACCAGCTTCTCCAGTATTACTCAACCCATCGCAGAACTGCTCGCTGGTACCGTACCCTCTTCCTGCATTTTTTGGACATGGGAACAACAAATGCATACATCCTGCACTGTGACATCAGTGCGACCCAACAGGTCACACCCATGACGCACAAGAACTTTGTGGCAGAACTTGTGGCCCAGCTGTGCGGAGTGACCCAGACAGGGGTTCCACTTCAAAAAAGCACCAGCCATGTTCCTGTGGCCATTGCCAATGTTGCAGAGGCCAAAGACAAAGCCACAGCAGGCCGCAGGGTTTGTCAACGCTGTAAACAAGTTGACAAGAAGAGGTTTGTCACACCATGGAAGTGCAAGGCCTGTGATGTGGCTCTCTGTGTCATTGTGGACAGGAACTGTTTTGAAGAGTGGCACAAATAGGGTAAAGGCCAGTGGCTATACCTACTTTTTTTGTAAATAGTTGTGTATTGCTTGTATATATCTCAAGAATACTTTTATATGTTCATATTTGCACTTTGTGGTTCAATTTGAAGCTTTTTTTTTCATTTTGGACAGAAACTGTTTTGAGGAGTGGCACAAAAAGGTTTAGGGTTAGAATAGAAGAAAAACGCCAGTGGTTATACCTACTTTTTATTGTAAATAGTTATTTATTGCTTGTATATATCACCAAAATACTTTTATATGTTCATATTTGCACCTTGTGGTTCAATTTGAAGCTTTTTAAATGCTTGGTTCACCATGTTTGAGGGTTTTACAATAAAAAAACCATCTTTTTTCTAAACGGACTTTGTGTTTTCTGTGTGTGTTTGGGTCCAGTGTGTTGAAATAGTATGTCAAAGTGAAAAACTTACTAACAGATCATATAGGTGAGGTTGTGCTGAAAAAAAAGATACCCAACATTGGTCTGGTAAACATTTCTTTATGTAGTATATCAGGGCAAAATTGAAGGTACCCAAAAACGGCCAAAAAAGCTCCAGACTCCGAAGAGTTAAAGAAGAATGGGTCTAAACCATCTGACCTAGATGTTTTTTTGGTGTCAAGTTTAAGGAGCTCCTTTAGCACCTCGGACTCCATGACCGCCTGCAGGGAGAAACCTTGTAGCGGGGCAGGGGAAAAAGAGGGAGGAGCATCGGGGATAGTAGCATTAGAAGGACTGGGAGATGAGGAAATGTTGGATGGGCAAGGAAGCATGGCTGAGTCAAATAGGAATCCTGACTTAATCAGCCATGTGCTCTTTGTCAGTAACAACCTCATCATCAACATTAAGGGACATGGGTAGCTGTGAGGAGGAGGGTTTATTCTCCAGGTCGTTAACTGTTTTCCAGAACTTCTTGGGGTTAGACCCACAGAGAGAGAACTGCTCCTTAAAGTAACTATCTTTAGCCTTCCGGATAGCCTGAGTGCACTTATTTCTCATTTGCCTGAACGAGAGCCAGTCAGCCTGAGTAAGCGTGTGCAGAGCCTTTCGCCAAATGGAATTGTTGAGGTGGAGTAACTCTGCCAGATCACGGTCGAACCAGGGGCTGAACCTGTTTTTAATTCTCATTTTCTTTATGGGGGCGTTTTTGTTAACAATACCACTGAAAATATCAAAACAGAAGGTCCAAGCGTCTTCTATACCAATTTACAGAGGCCATGTCATGAAGGAAGGCTTGCTCAGTTTTTTAGCAAGCATCTATGACAAATCAGGACAGTTCGTTTCACTGAGTAACCATTAAAAACACAGGCTGTAAAACTGTGATCACTAAAGTCATTACAGAAAACACCCGACTGATACCTATCAGGATTATTTATGAGGATAACATCAAGGAGAGTAGCCTTTTCTGGGTGTTTGGAGTCATACCTTGTGGGATTGGTAATAATCTGAGAAAGATTTAGGGAGTCCCATTGTTTTAGGACTTGGTCAGGTGGATTAAGCATGTCCCAGTTTAGGTCACCTAGCAGGACAAATTCGGATTTTGTGTAAGTGGCCAGGAGAGAGCTTATGGCAGGTAGGTACGATAACACCCAGAAACAATCAACAAAGAGCTATTTGAAAGTTTAATGCTTAAAACCAGCAAATCAAATTGTTTGGGGACAGACTTGGTGGAGACAACCGAGCACTGAAAGTGTTCCTTGGTAAAGATTGCTACTCCACCACCTTTGGAAGATTCGTCTTGATGAAAAAGGTTATAAACAGAAAGCTTAACATCAGTTTTCAAAACACTCTTTCTTAACATCTCAGTAATAACCAACACATCTGGATTGGAACTTTGAACCCACACTTTCAATTGATCAATTTGAGGTAATAAGCTTCTTGTGTTAACGTGCAGAAAGCCCAGGCTTTTACGAGAGCAGAAATCAGTGAAGCAGATATCAGAGCACATGTCAGAATTGGGGCTAGCAACAGTAGATGGGCCAGGGTGTACATGCACATTTCCAGATATCATCAGCAGTAATACAATCAGGGCACGGCCGAGGACAGGGTGAGCTCTGCAGTGTTGATTTTTTATGACGTGAATGTGCATCAGATGGCAACAAGATCATATTGTACAGCAATTTCATCAGGTTACATGAATACAAAGCCGGCGAGAGGTGGTTAGTCCAAGAGACCGTGTAACCAATAGAGAGTCAGAGTCCCGAGTGTGGGAACAAACATAGTCTGTCCCACGGGCGGGTAAACAAGCATGGTCATAGTCAACAATGCACGCAGGAGACATGAGGCAAATAGCATAATCCACAATAAAAATATATAACGAATTGGGGCTATCCATCGTAAGTTCAGAGTCACTTGCCCCAACAGAGCGTGTGTGCTGGAGGCGAGCGAAAGCTCGGGAGAGAGGGGGGAGTGTGGCGGGGGTACCTGTACCAGACAGGGGGAGACAGGGCAGACGGTGAACAGATCACCAGGTGGAATCCAAGCAGCACTGCAGCAGGCAATGGGTGTAGGTGTCACACCCACTTGGGAGAAACTTTTTCGGGAGGCAGATTCCTTGTAGAAGATCCCAGCTAGCTATGTCCAAAAAAAGTTGTCCTGTGGCTGTTTTACTTTGGAGATTGCGAGGAGGATATCTTCTGATGTTATCAAAGCAAAAATATTGTTTCTTTTTTAGGTAATTTACAATTTAAGTGTCCTGACTGCATATCAGTTCAAAATAGAGTTGAATCCAGGGGGTACTGTACTGTAATGACCTGTGCACAGCAGGAGGGGGCTTCAAAGGCCTCTGCAATTGGGTGAAGTAGGCTTTAAAACTCTCCTGCCATTGTTGGGCTCAAGGGCTTTGACACCTCGTACTTCACACCTCAGTGCTAATTGAAATAACAGTCAGATCTGTTTGGTAGCCTAAGTTAAGCTTGGTAGCCTTAACTTATCATTCAGTCTTTATAAAGTTAAATATATCAATGTAATATATTTTTCTTCTTGGCTTTAAAAGTAACTTCAGACTAAACATCACTCAGTTCCAGGTTGGATGGTGTTTTCAGGCTTCTGTTTGTTTGCCAGAGCATTTTCTTTATAGCTTGGAAATAAGAATCTTTGGCATTAGGAATCCTTCCAGGTAATTTTGTCCAAAATCAGGTTGTAGGTTTGGCGTTTTGATGTGGAGTGAAGGTTATGTTGTGGAGGGTAGTATCCTGTATACCGTAGCCATACATGTATTCAGGTTCTCCATGATATTCAGGACTGGATGAAGTGAGTCCAACTTGTCAGTCAGTGCAATCAATGACTGTCTGCCTCAAGGCTAAGGGCTGTGATGTTGTGTAGGAATGGAATGTGCTATGAAGGTATGAAATTATATTCTTCCCCTCTCTGTACCGTGTGATTGATGCTTCCATTAGTGTTCACTCCACTGCATAGTAGCTTCACATGTGCATGCACGCACCCATGCACCCATGAACGCACGCAGACACAACCACACTCACACACACACGCCTGACATACTCCCCTCTCATCTCAAAGACAGTTATCTATCAATCTTCTTTACGTTACAGAACGAGTGCCATGCCTGAAATCACTGCGACGTAGATAATGACATAAGAGCTAGGAGGAGAGGGGAGCTAAATCTCACCAGGACAGGTTTACAAGCAACACATCTATCCATTATATATACATATATATATACAGTATATATATATGTACATATATGATATGGGGAGTGAATATGGAACAGGAAGGAGAGGTGTGATAAGATGCTCATATAGGGCCAGAGTGAAACCTTGACCGCACTGGGAGCGACCAATTAAATAGTGAGTGAGAGAGAGAGAGAGAGAGAGAGCATCAGCGCCACAGGTAACTTCCACAAAGCTGTGAACGATCTGAGAGACAAGGCAAGAAGGGCCTTCTATGCCATCAAAAGGAACATAAAATTTGACATACCAATTAGGATCTGGCTAAAAATACTTGAATCAGTTATAGAACCCATTGCCCTTTATGGTTCTGAGGTCTGGGGTCCGCTTACCAACCAAGAATTCACAAAATGGGACAAACACCAAATTGAGACTCTGCATGCAGAATTCTGCAAAAACATCCTCCGTGTACAACGTAAAACACCAAATAATGCATGCAGAGCAGAATTAGGCCGATACCCACTAATTATCAAAATCCAGAAAAGAGCCGTTAAATTCTATAACCACTTAAAAGGAAGCGATTCCCAAACCTTCCATAACAAAGCCATCACCTACAGAGAGATGAACTTGGAGAAGAGTCCCCTAAGTAAGCTTGTCCTGGGGCTCTGTTCACAAACACAAACAGACCCCACACAGCCCCAGGACAACAACAACAACAACACAACTAGACCCAACCAAATCATGAGAAAACAAAAAGAGAATTACTTGACACATTGGAAAGAACAAACAAAAAAACAGAGCAAACTAGAATGCTATTTGGCCCTAAACAGAGAGTACACAGTGGCAGAATACTTGACCACTGTGACTGACCCAAACTTAAGGAAAGCTTTGACTATGTACAGACTCAGTGAGCATAGCCTTGCTATTGAGAAAGGCCGCCGTAGGCAGACCTGGCTCTCAAGAGAAGACAGGCTATGTGCACACTGCCCACAAAATGAGGTGGAAACTGAGCTGCACTTCCTAACCTCCTGCCAAATGTATGACCATATTAGAGACACATATTTCCCTCAGATTACAGCGATCCACAAAGAATTCGAAAACAAACCCAATTTTGATAAACTCCCTTATCTACTGGGTGAAAAACCACAGTGTGCCATCACAGCTGCAAGATTTGTGACCTGTTGCCACAAGAAAAGGGCAACCAGTGAAGAACAAACACCATTGTAAATACAACCCATATTTATGTTTATTTATTTTCCCATTTGTACTTTAACTATTTGCACATTGTTACAACACTGTATATATACATAATATGACATTTGAAATGTCTTTATTCTTTTGAAACTTCTGAGTGTAATGTTTACTGTTAATATTTATTGTTTATTTCACTTTTGTTTACTATCTACTTCACTTCCTTTGGCAATGTTAACACACGTTTCCCATGCCAATAAAGCCCTTAAATTGAAATTGAATTGAAAAATTGAGAGGGAGAGAGAGAGAGAGAGAGAGAGAGAGAGAGAGAGAGAGAGAGAGAGAGAGAGAGAGAGAGAGAGAGAGAGAGACAGAAACACAGAGTGTGTGTGTGAGAGAGAGAGAGAGAGAGAGAGAGAGAGAGAGAGAGAGAGAGAGAGAGCGAGAGAGAGAAAGAGAGAATGCGAGACAGAGAGAGAGAGAGAGAGAGAGAGAGAGAGAGAGAGACAGACAGACAGAAACACAGAGTGTGTGTGAGAGAGAGAGAGAGAGAGAGAGAGAGAGAGAGAGAGAGAGAGAGAGAGAGAGAGAGAGAGAGAGAGAGAGAGAGCGAGAGACAGAGAGAGAATGCGAGACAGAGAGAGAATGCGAGACAGGAAGAGATCATGTTATGTATAGTAGGGGTTGGAGAAGGACAGTGTGGTAGGGGAGAGTTTTGCCAGCTTTAGTGAAACAATGTGTTCAGGGATCTGTGCCTAGAACATCAAAAAGCACAGGCAGCCCACTGAAGCTGAGAGCCCAAATTAGGCCAAGAAAACGGCTCAACTCTTTCATGCCATACTTCAGATGAGATTTCAAATCTTTCTCTACTAGGACTGGTGCTATGGAGTTGGTTGTGTGGAGGTTTGAGGGAGAGGAGAGTGGACTTGATGGAGGGAGAAAAGGAAGAAAGAACGGAAGAATCCAAGATGGCGTAGTAGTGCTGTTGTGTTTTTATCGTCTGTCTGTAAATAGCCTGTAAATACCCTATTTTTCGTACATATTTCCCTATCAGACTTTTCATCCTTCTACAAGATATACTTTCCTGCAACCCGCCTCACTCAATGTGGAACGGATTCTATTATTGACTTACCTTTATCTAGAATCTAGAATCTCCAGTTGAAACTAGCTAGCCAGCTAACTAGCTACTTGCTATTTGCTATTAGCCACAGCTAGCGGTGTTTCACCCAGAACATTGGATTTTTTTCTGCTGGATTAATTTTAATCACTGGACATTGATCACCGGATATTCGGCCAGTCTGCACAGCGCGTTATCGACCCAGAACATATCAGTTTTCCCGCCGGAATCACTGAATCACTGGACCTTTAACTCCGGATTCATCGCTACCAGCTAGCTACCACCAGCCAGCTACAACAAAACGGACGCTGTGGTCTGGCTAATCATCCTGAGCTAGGCCCATCGCCCATCTCCCGGCTATCTACCTCTCTGTCAACCGGACGGGACCACCTAGTGTTGACACGGAGCCCCGCCGATCCTACACGACTGGTCTGCCGACGAAATCGTCTGATGTGGTTACGACGTTAACCACGAAGATTCCATCCATCTGCTAGCCCTGGCCCGCTAGCACACGCTAGCCGTGGCCTCTTACTAGTGCTTCACCACCGGACCTTATGATAACTCAGCTATACAGCTGATATCTGCTGGACTGTTCCTTTTTACGGTACTACATCCTGTTTATGTTTAGCCTCAGCCCAAACATGGTTAGTTTATTGTTGTTTCGGTTATTTCTAATTGTACTATATCACTGTAGACCCCCCCAGCCTAGCTAAACCTGCCTTAGATAGCTCCTTTGCCCCTCCCCCTATACACGCGGAGACCGACTCAATTGATGCCTCCAGCGATGCTATCTCTTTCATTGTTACCCAACGCTTAGGTTTACCTCCACTTTACTCATATCCTTCCATATCCTTGTCTGTACATAATGCCCTGAATCTTTTCTATAACACCCGGAAATCTGCCCCCTTTATTCTATGTACCCAACGCACTAGAAGACCAGTTCTTAAAGCCTTTAGCCGTATCCTTATTCTAGTCCTCCTCTGTTCCTCTGGTGATGTAGAGGCTAACCCAGGCCCTGCAGCCCTCAGTATCACTCCTACTCCCCAGGCGCTATCATTTGATGACTTCTGTAATCGCAAAAGTCTTGGTTTCTTGCACATAAATATCAGAAGTCTACTTCCTAAGTTTGAGTTATTCACTGCGTTAGCACACTCTGCCAACCCTGATGTTCTAGCAGTGTCTGAATCCTGGCTCAGGAAGGCCACCAAAAATTCTGAAATTTCCATCCCCAACTATAACATTTTCCGTCTAGATAGAACTGCCAAAGGGGGTGGAGTTGCAATCTACTGTAGAGATAGCCTGCAGAGCTCTATCATACTATCCAGGTCTGTGCCCAAACAGTTTGAGCTTCTACTTCTAAAAATCCACCTTTCCAGAAATAAGTCTCTCACTGTTGCCGCTTGCTACAGACCCCCCTCAGCCCCCAGCTGTGCCCTGGACACCATATGTGAATTGATTGCCCCCCATTTATCCTCAGAGTTTGTACTGCTTGGTGACCTAAATTGGGATATGCTTAATACCCCGGCCACCCTACAATCCAAGCTAGATGCCCTCAACCTCACGCAAATTATCAACGAACCTACCAGGTACAACCCTAAATCCGTAAACATGGGTACCCTCATAGATATCATCCTGACTAACATACCCTCTAAATACACCTCAGCTGTCTTCAACCAGGATCTCAGCGATCACTGCCTTATTGCCTGCGTCCGTAACGGGTCCGCGGTCAAACGACCACCCCTCATCACTGTCAAACGCTCCCTAAAACACTTTAGCGAGGAGGCCTTCCTAATTGACCTGGCCCAGGTATCCTGGATGGATATAGATCTCAATCCGTCAGTAGAGGATGCCTGGTTGTTCCTTAAAAGTAATTTCCTCTCAATCTTAAATAAACATGCCCCATTCAAAAAATACAGAACTAAGAACCGATATAGCCCCTGGTTCTCCTCAGACTTGACTGCCCTTGACCAGCACAAAAACATCCTGTGGCGTACAGCATTAGCATCAAATAGCCCCCGCGATATGCAACTTTTCAGGGAAGTTAGGAACCAATATACACAAGCAGTCAGGAAAGCAAAGGCCAACTTTTTCAAACAGAAATTTGCATCCTGTAGCACTAACTCCAAAAAGTTTTGGGACACTGTAAAGTCCATGGAGAATAAGAGCACTTCCTCCCAGCTGCCCACTGCACTGAGGCTAGGAAACACTATCACCACCGATAAATCTACAATAATCGAGAGTTTCAACAAGCATTTTGCTACAGCTGGCCATGCTTTCCATCTGGCTACCACTAACCCGGACACCAACTCTGCACCCTCTGCTGCAACTTGCCCATGCCCCCCCCCCGCTTCTCCTTCACACAAATTCAGACAGCTGATGTTTTGAAAGCGCTGCAAAATCTGGACCCCTACAAATCAGCTGGGCTAGACAATCTGGACCCTTTCTTTCTAAAACTAGCCGCCGAAATTGTCGCTACCCCTATTACTAGTCTGTTCAACCTCTCTTTCATAACGTCTGAGATCCCCAGAGATTGGAAAGCTGCCGCGGTCATCCCCCTCTTCAAAGGGGGTGACACTCTAGATCCAAATTGCTACAGACCTATATCCATCCTGCCCTGCCTTTCGAAAGTATTCGAAAGCCAAGTTAACAAACAGATCATCGACCATTTCGAATACCACCGTACCTTCTCCGCTATGCAATCCGGTTTCCGAGCTGGTCACGGGTGCACTTCAGCCACGCTCAAGGTCCTAAACGATATTATAACCGCGATTGATAATAGACAGTACTGTGCAGCCGTCTTCATCGACCTGGCCAAGGCTTTCGACTCTGTCAACCACCGCATTCTTATTGGCAGACTAAATAGCCTTGGTTTCTCAAATGACTGCCTCGCCTGGTTCACCAACTACTTCTCAGATAGAGTTCAGTGTGTCAAATCGGAGGGCCTGTTGTCTGGACCTATGGCAGTCTCTATGGGGGTGCCACAGGGTTCAATTCTTGGGCCGACACTTTTCTCCGTGTATATCAATGATGTCGCTCTTGCTGCTGGTGACTCTCAGATCCACCTCTACGTAGACGACACCATTTTGTAAACATCTGGCCCTTCATTGGACACTGTGTTAACAAACCTCCAAACGAGCTTCAATGCCATACAACAATCCTTCAGTAGCCTCCAACTGCTCTTAAACACTAGTAAAACTAAATGCATGCTTTTCAATCGAACGCTGCTGGCACCCGCCCACCCGACTAGAATCACCACTCTCGACGGGTCTGACCTAGAGTATGTGGACAACTACAAATACCTAGGTGTCTGGTTAGACTGTAAACTCAACTTCCAGACTCACATAAAGAATCTCCAATCCAAAGTTACATCTAGAATCGGCTTCCTATTTCGCAACAAAGCCTCCTTCACTCATGCTGCCAAACATGCCCTCGTAAAACTGACTATCCTACCGATCCTTGACTTCGGCGATGTCATTTACAAAATAGCCTCCAACACTCTACTCAGCAAATTGGATGTAGTCTATCACAGTGCCATCCGTTTTGTCTCCAAAGCCCCATACACTACCCACCACTGTGACCTGTACGCTCTTGTTGGCTGGTCCTCACTACATGTTCGTCGTCAAACCCACTGGCTCCAGGCCATCTATAAATCACTGCTAGGCAAATCCCCGCCTTATCTTAGCTCATTGGTCACCATAGCAGCACCCACCCGTAGTCTGCGCTCCAGCAGGTATATCTCACTGGTCATTCCCAAAGCCAACACCTCCTTTGGCCGCCATTCCTTCCAGTTCTCTGCTGCCAATGACTGGAACGAATTGCAAAAATCTCTGAAGCTGGAGACTCTTATCTCCCTCAATAACTTTAAGCATCAGTTGTCAGAGCACCTTACCGATCACTGCACCTGTACACAGCCCATCTGAAATTAGCCCACCCAACTACCTCATCCCTATATTGTTATTTATTTTGCTCTTTTGCACCCCAGTATCTCTATTTGCACATAATCTCTTGCACATCTAGCATTCCAGTGTTAATACTATTGTAATTATTCTGCACTATAGCCTATTTATTGCCTTACCTCCATAACTTGCTACATTTGCACACACTGTATATATATTTTCTGTTGTATTTCTGACTTTATGTTTTTTACCCCATATGTAACTCTGTGTTGTTTTTTATTGCACTACTTTGCTTTATCTTGGCCAGGTCGCAGTTGTAAATGAGAACCTGTTCTCAACTGGCTTACCTGGTTAAATAAAGGTGAAAAAAAAAAAAAAAAAAAAAAAAAAAGAGCGAGTGCGAGAGGGAAAGAGAGAAATATATGAAGAAAAAGAAAGAGTCACATAGGGAGAGGGTTAGAAAGAGAGGGATTGAAAGACTGGGGAGAAGGAGACAGAGAAGAGAGGAAGGAGAGGCAGAATCCTGGCACCTTGGTGATTAACAGCAGCATCAATGACTGAGCCTGGGCTCGAAATAAAACAAAATAAGCAGGTCTCTGGCTTGCCTGGACACAAATGCATAGCACAACAACACACACACACACACACACACACACACACACACACACACACACACACACACACACACACACACACACACACACACACACACAAACAATTAAAGATGCATACAGTGGGGAGAACAAGTATTTGATACACTGACGATTTTGCAGGTTTTCCTACTTACAAAGCATGTAGTGGTCTGTAAAATGTATCATAGGTACACTTCAACTGTGAGAGACGGAATCCAGAAAATCACATTGTATGATTTTTAAGTAATTCATTTGCATTTTATTGCATGACATAAGTATTTGATCACCTACCAACAAGTAAGAATTCCGGCTCTCACAGACCTGTTCGTTTTTCTTTAAGAAGCCCTCCTGTTCTCCACTCATTACCTGTATTAGCTGCACCTGTTTGAACTCGTTACCTGTATAAAAGACACCTGTCCAAACACTCAATCAAACAGACTCCAACCTCTCCACAATGGCCAAGACCAGAGAGCTGTGTAAGGACATCAGGCATACAATTGTAGACCTGCACAAGGCTGGGATGGGCTACAGGAAAATAAGCAAGCAGCTTGGTGAGAAGACAACAACTGTTGGCCCAATTATTAGAAAATAGAAGAAGTTCAAGATGATGGTCAATCAAACTCGGTCTGGGGCTCCATGCAAGATCTCACCTCGTGGGGCATCAATGATCATGAGGAAGGTGAAGGATCAGCCCAGAACTACACGGCAGGACCTAGTCAATGACCTGAAGAGAGCTGGGACCACAGTCTCAAAAAAACCATTAGTAACACACTACACCGTCATGGATTAAAATCCTGCAGCGCACGCAAGGTCCCCCTGCTCAAGCCAGTGCATGTCCAGGCCCGTCTGAAGTTTGCCAATGACCATCTGGATGATCCAGAGGAGGAATGGGAGAAGGTCATGTGGTCTGAGACAAAAATATAGCTTTTTGGTCTAAACTCCACTCGCCGTGTTTGGAGGAAGAAGAAGGATGAGTACAACCAAGAACACCATCCCAACCGTGAAGCATGGAGGTGGAAACATTATTCTTTGGGGATGCTTTTCTGCAAAGGGGACAGGACGACTGCACCGTATTGAGGGGAGGATGGATGGGGCCATGTATCGCGAGATCTTGGCCAACAACCTCCTTCTCTCAGTAAGAGCATTGAAGATGGGTCGTGGCTGGGTCTTCCAGCATGACAACGACCTGAAACACACAGCCAGGGCAACTAAGGAGTGGCTCCGTAAGAAGCATCTCAAGGTCCTGGAGTGGCCTAGCCAGTCTCCAGACCTGAACCCAATAGAAAATGTTTGGAGGGAGCTGAAAGTCCGTATTGCCCAGCGACAGCCCCGAAACCTGAAGGATCTGGAGAAGGTCGGTATGGAGGAGTGGGCCAAAATCCCTGCTGCAGTGTGTGCAAACCTGGTCAAGACCTACAGGAATCTCTGTAATTGCAAACAAAGGTTTCTGTACCAAATATTAAGATCTGTTTTTCTGATGTATCAAATACTTATGTCATGCAATAAAATGCCAATGAATTACTTAAAAATCATACAATGTGATTTTCTGGATTTTTGTTTTAGATTCTGTCTCTCACAGTTGAAGTGTACCTATGATGAAAATTACAGACCTCTACATGCTTTGTAAGTAGGAAAACCTGCAAAATCGGCAGTGTATCAAATACTTGTTCTCCCCACTGTACATGTGTGTGTATCAGTGTGTGTGTATAACTGAGCATTCTAAGACCCGGGTGGAGTTGGAGATGTGAAGGCCTCTCTAAAGATCAAGTGTAGGTGGAACAGAACAAGATATGACTCTTAATACTTAAAATCATAAAGCGTGAAATAAAAGGGAATCAGAATTAATCCTTAGCGGAGTACAAGCTGAACGCAGTGTTAAGCCTGGCCGCCGTCCAAACGCCTCACAGAAGCAAAGTGATTTTTTGATTTGGGCAATGTGGCTGCGCTCAGATCAGCTTAGACAGGATTTACGGGTGTTAACACGTTTGTCCACAGATTCCAGGCACTTAATCCTTTTAAAGGAAGCATCGCTAATTTGCCTGTTAAAACTGACACAAGGCGTAGTGTGACATTAGACCTACCGCTGCATTTAGCGGTCTTGGAGTTAAGACAAAAGTAGGAGAACATTGACAAATGTTATCCTCTTGTCAAAACGGCTGACACATTTGCCATTTAGCATTACCTGTCAGAAAATACAATAAAATGTATTCTTATAAATGTGTAGAGGGGGAAATCTACTAGTGAATGGGGGAAAAAATAGATAGTTACATATCGGTATATGTCACGATCGTCTTGAAAAGGAGTAGACCAATACGCAGCGTGTTGAGCGAACATGATTGACTTTATTTTAATAACGCACAAAAACCAAAACAATAGACGACTCGTGAAGTCCACAGTAACAATGACCGTAAAGGAACAAAAACCCACAAACCCAAAGTGAAACACAGACAGTTAAATATGGCTCCCAATCAGAGACAACCAGCAAACAGCTGACACTCGTTGCCTCTGATTGGGAGTCACTCAGTCACACATAGAAATGACCACCCTAGAACACCCAACCAAAGAAACAGAACACAATGAATGAACACACCCTGGCTCAACATATAGAGTCCCAGAGCCAGGGTGTGACAGTATATAATTTCATGATATATCGTATTGTATCGTTTTGACAATATCACAATATAATTTTTGCGCTAGTTTGCTGTACCTGCACCAAAACTTTTTCCTTCATAGCTTGTTTTCCATCTTCCATTTTCAGCTCTTTTTTTTCCATGACTGATCAAAACTCATTTTCTCACGGCTCTTTCTTGTCCCTCTGCAGCAGACGTAAGGTGAGCAATATGTTTGGAACATCGAATCGCAATTAAATCACAGTATTGAATCGCAATACATATAGAATCGTGAGAATCGCAATACATATCGTATCGGCACCTACATTTTGTGATAATATTGTATCGTGAGGTCCCTGGCAATTCCCAGCCCTAGAATCTCCTTGAGAAAATAAGTGTTAAAACCTGATGAAAGTAAGCTATATAGTGGGATATTACCTGAGCAGAAATGTGTAAAAAAAAATACAGTGGGTGTACTTACAGAGCTGATGTGAGTAAAAACAGGATGAGACGATAAGTAGTTGGAGCCTGGAGGCTGTTTTTACTCTGCTACTTCTATTGGAGCTATCACATTAACCTTCCTCATCCTCATCAGCATCATCCTTCACCTATCTATTCGTCTTTTCCTCCCTCCTTCCTCTCATCGATCCGAAGCAGATAACATTGTTAGGTAGGGTGTAATCAGAGCAAAAAAGCATGTTCAGGCCGTTACTGTGGTGAAACGGTACTATAGCTTTTTTTGCAGAGTGTAGACGGACAAAGGGAGGTGTGGGGGCAGATGGCTGAAAAGAACTCAAACACACGTGAGTATGGACACGCACAAAATCAAATCAAATTGTATTTGTTACATGCTTCGTAAACAGGTGTAGTCTAACAGTGAACTGCTTTCCAATAACGCAGAGTTAAGATAAAGATACAAAGATAAAAAATGTAATGTAAAAAAAGTATTAGTGGCATGAGGAATAAATACACAGTGAATAACAATAACGAGTAAAAGTACAGTTGAAGTCGGAAGATTACATACACCTTAGCCAAATACATTTAAACTCAGTTTTTCACAATTCATGACATTTAATCCTAGTAAAAATTCCCTGTCTTAAGTCAGTTAGGATCACCACTTTATTTTAAGAATGTGAAATGTCAGAATAATAGTAGAGAGAATGATTTATTTAAGTTTCTATTTCTTTCATCACATTCCCAGTGGGTCAGAAGTTTACATACACTCAATTAGTATTTGGTAGCATTGCCTTTAAATTGTTTAACTTGGGTCAAACGTTTTGGGTAGCCTTCCACAAGCTTCCCACAATAAGTTGGGTGAATTTTGGCCCATTCCTCCTGACAGAGCTGGTGTAACTGAGTCAGGTTTGTAGGCCTCCTTGCACACACACTTTTTCAGTTCTGCCCACACATTTTCTATAGGATTGAGGTCAGGGCTTTGTGATATGGAGGACTAAAAGTGCCACAATTAAATAAATAAATACACCATTAAATAATTACTTAAATGTGTCATTAATTAATTCAAATTAGAATTAAATACATAAATGTGTAATTAAATGTATCATTAATTAATTCAAATACCGATTCATTTAATGTAAAATACATATATAATTATTTCACTATTTACATTTACATTTCATGATCCTGCATTGCAGTGATTCATGAATTACTTAAAACTGTCAAACTGACCCATCAAAGTCAGTGGGCGGGGCTAACGCGAATCTAGTCTGATCCATTGCTTTGGTCTGAAGTAGAGTAGGCCAACCTGGATAGAGACAATGGAGGATCTCCGTGAACTTTCCAGGGAGTTGGTTAGAGACATTTTAAACTTAGCAGAGGATGTAGAAGCAGGACCTGCTGACATTATCCGGAATTGATTTGTCTTGGCTTGATGCAGAGGGTAACCAATCAGGCGTTAGGTTCCGCCTACCAACTTTTGATGGGTCAGTTTGACAGTTTTAAGTAATTCAGGAAGCACTCCAACGCAGGACCATGAAATGTAAATGTAAATAGTGAAATTATTATATATGTATTTTACATAAAATGAATCGGTATTTGAATTAATTAATGACACATTTAATAACACATTTATGTATTTAATTCTAATTTTAATTAATTAATGACACATTTAAGTAATTATTTAATGGTGTATTTATTTATTTAATTGTGGCACTTTTAGTCCTCCATATTGTGATGGCCACTCCAATACCTTTACCTTGTTGTCCTTAAGCCATTTTGCCACAACTTTGGAAGTATACTTGGGGTTATTGTCCATTTGGAAGACTCATTTGTGACCAAGCTTTAACTTCCTGACTGATGTCTTGAGATGATGCTTCAATATACCCACATAATTTTCCTTCCTCATGATGCCATCTATTTTGTGAAGTGCACCAGTCCCTCCTGCAGCAAAGCACCCCCACAGCATGATGCTGCCACCCGCGTGCTTCACGGTTGGGATGGTGTTCTTCGGCTTGCAAGGCTTCCCCTTTTTCCTCTAAACATAACGATGGTCATTATGGCCAAACAGTTCTATTTTTGTTTCAACAGACCAGAGGACATTTCTCCAAAAAGTATGATATATTTGTCCCCATGTGCAGTTGCAAACCGTAGTCTGGCTTTTTTATGGTGGTTTTGGAGCAGTGGCTTCTCCCTTGCTGAGCGGGCTTTTAGGTTATGTCGATATAGGACTCGTTTTACTGTGGATATAGATACTTTTGTACCTGTTTCCTCCAGGTCCTTTGCTGTTGTTCTGGGATTGATTTGCACTTTTCGCACCAAAGTACTTTCATCTCTAGGAGACCGAATGCGTCTCCTTCCTGAGCGGTATGACGGCTGCATGGTCCCATGGTGTTTATACTTGCGTACTATTGTTTTTACAGATGAACGTGGTACCTGCAGGCATTTGGAAATTGCTCCCAAGGATGAACCAGACTTGTGGAGGCCTACACATTTTTTTCTGAGGTCTTGGCTGATTTGTTTTGATTTTCCCATGATGTCAAGCAAAGAGGCACTGAGTTTGAAGGTAGGGCTTGAAATACATCCACAGGTGCACCTCCAATTGACTCAAATGATGTCAATTAGCCTATCAGAAGCTTGTAAAGCCATGACATCATTTTCTGGAATTTTCCAAGCTGTTTAAAGGCACAGTCAACTTAGTGTATGTACTTCTGACCCACTGGAATTGTTATACAGTGAATTATAAGTGAAATAATATGTCTGTAAACAATTGTTGGAATAATTACTTGTGTCATGCAGAAAGTAGATGTCCTAACCGACTTGCCAAAACTATAGTTTGTTAACAAGAAATTTGTGGAGTGGTTGAAAAACAAGTTTTAATGACTCCAACCTAAGTGTATATAAACTTCCGACTTCAACTGTAACATGGCTATAGGGGTAAAGTGACTAGGTAACAGGATAGAAAATAGACAGCAGCAGCAGTGTATGTGATGAGTGTGAATGTGTGTGTGAGTGTATGTGTGTTATCAGTATGCATGTGTGCGCGTGTTATGTGTGTGTGTGCATCCAGTGTGTGTGCATTGAGTCAGTGCAAGAAAGGGTCAATGCAGGTAGTCTGGGGAAGCCATTTGATTAGCTATTTGGCAGTCTTGTTTAGCAGTCTTATGGCACGGGTAGAAGCTGTTTAGGGTCCTGTTGGTCTCAGACTTCGTGCACTGGTACCACTTGCCATGCGGTTACAGAGAGAACAGTCCTATGGCTTGGGTGGTTGGAGTATTTGACAATTTTTTGGGCCTTCCTCTGACATCACCTGGTGTAGAGGTCCTGGATGTCAGGGAGCTTGGCCCCAGTGATGTACTGAGCCGTCCTCACCACCCTCTATAGTGCCTTGCGGGCGGATGCCTTGCAACTGCCTTACGAAGCGGTGACGCAACAAGTCAACATGCTCTCAATGGTGCAGCTGTATAACTTTTTGAGGATCTGAGGGCCAAAGCCAAATCTTTTCAGCCTCCTGAGGGGAAAGAGGTGCTTACGTGCCCTCTTCACAACAGAGCCTGGATTCAAACCAGGATCTCCAGAGTGGCGCAGTGGTCTAAGGCACTGCATCGCAGTGCTAGCTGTGCCACTAGAGATCCTGGTTCAAATCCAGGCTCTGTCGTAGCCGGCCGCAACCGGGAGACCAATGGGGCGGCGCACAATTGGCCCAGGGTAGGGGAGGGAATGGCCGGCAGGGAGGTAGCTCAGTTGGTAGAGCATAGTGTTTGAAACGCCAGGGTTATGGGTTTGATTCCCACGGGGGGCCAGTATGAAAAAATTAAATAATGTATGCACTAACTCTAAGTTGCTCTGGATAAGATGTAAACTGTGTGGGTGTGTGTGCACCATGTTCATTTCTTAGTGATAAGGACACAGAGGAACTTAAAGCTCTCGACCCGCTCCACTTTAGCCCCATCGATGTGGATGGGGGTGAGCTCGCCCCTCCGTTTCCTGTAGTCCACGATCAGCTCCTTTGTCTTGTTGAGGAAGAGGTTGTTGTCCTGGCACCACACTGCCAGGTCTCTGACCTCCTCCCTATAGGCTGCCTCATTGTCGTCGGTGATCAGTCTTACCACCGTCGTGTTATCAGCAAAGTTGATGATGGTGTTGGGTCATCGGTGAACATGGTGTACAGTAGGGGACTAAACACACACCCCTGAGGGGCCCCCGTGTTGATGGTCAGCGTGGTGGATGTGTTGTTGCCTATCCTCACCGCCAGGATCCAGTTGCAGAGGGAGTTGTTCAGTCCCAGGGTCCTGATCTTGGTGATGAGCTTGGAGGGGACTATGGTTTTGAATGCTGAGCTGTTCTCAATGAACAGCATTCTTACATTGGTATTCCTTTTGTCCAGGTGGGTGAGGGCAGTGTTGAGTGCAATAGCGATTGCGTCATCAGTGGATCTCTTGGGGCGGTATGCGAATTGGAGTGAGCCATGACCAGCCTTTCAAAGCATGTCATGGCTATAGAGTGCTACAGGGCCAGCTGGTCAGCGCATGCAGCGCAGTGTACGCATCCTGGTATTCCTTCTGGCCCCGCAGCCTTGTGAATGTTAACCTGTTTAAAGGTCTTACTCACATCGGCTACAGAGAGCGACATCACACAGTCGTCCGGAACAGCTGGTGCTCTCATGCATGGTTCAGTGTTGCTTGCCTCGAAGCGAGCATAGAAGGCATGCAGTTTGTCTGGTAGGCTCGCATCGCTGGGCAACTCGCGGCTCGGTTTCCCTATGTAATCTGTGATAGTTTGCAAGCCCTGACACATCCGTCGAGCGTCAGAGCCGGCGTAGTGGGATACGATCTTATCCTATATTGACACTTTTCTGTTTGATAGCTCGTCGGAGGTCGTAGCAGGATTTTTTATAAGCTTCAGGAATAATGTCCTACTCCTTGAAAGTGGCAGCTCTAGCCTTTAACTCAATGTGGATGTTGCCTGTAATCCATGGCTTCTGGTTGGGGTATGTGCATAAGTGTGTAGTGTGTGAGTGTGTAGAGTTGGTCGAGACTCAAGACCCTGAAACGTTTCAGTCTACCCACGATGCCTGTCTCTCTCACTCTCTCCCACTTTTTCTATCTTTCTGTCACTCTCTTTTCCCTCTCTATCTCTCTCCAATCTGTCTATCATGCTCACTGTGTCCCTGATTATATTTCTCTCTTATGCAGTTGTCTCCTGCTCCCTCAAACACCCCTGATGCTCCTTCATGTGTGGGTTGATTTTTGCCAACGTGTCCTCACTGAAAACCATTTCCAAATCCCACATGCGCTTCAGTGTACGCACACATGCAGATCATCTGAGGGATATCTGCAGACTTCAGCTCTGCTTCTCTCTCTTATCAGAGTAGGTTGAGGGATCATCACATTCTAACCCCCCTCTAAACACAGGATCACAGCAACAGAGGGTGTACAGAGAGCTCCAACCAGCATCAGTGTGTGTGTGACCTCAGAGGGTGTCAGAGCTCAGAGAACTCATTCCCCCGATTAGAACCTCAGATGGGAATAGGTCTTAACATGCCCTTCAGGCAGTTTTAAGGGAACGTCTATAGAAACAACCTCAAGCTCTCGCTCTCTTTCTCTCTCTCCCTCAGACAGACACACACACACAAATCTGGAGCTTCAGTATTGCTTACCGCCTCTCCATCTTTTGTCATGCCCTCTCCCTCTCTCGCCCCACCTTTTCTCTTGAAAGTTCTCTCTCACCATAACCATCTTCCAACTCCAAGATCATTCATTCTAATCTATATCAAAGCAAACCATCTTTCTCTCTTTAACGCACTGTAACTTTCTCTCTTCCCCACTCTTTCCATCCTTATCTTTCCTCCCCCCGTGCGTAATTCAAACTTCTCTCCTCCCTCTCAGTTTTTCCATCTCCATTTCTCCTCCTTCTCCCCCATTCTCTCACCCATCCTATTTTCTAAAGTGGGGGAAAAAAGTATTTAGTCAGCCACCAATTGTGCAAGTTCTCCCACTTAAAAAGATGAGAGAGGCCTGTAATTTTCATCATAGGTACACGTCAACTATGACAGACAAATTAAGAGAAAAAAAATCCAGAAAATCACATTGTAGGATTTTTAATGAATTTATTTGCAAATTATGGTGGAAAATAAGTATTTGGTCACCTACAAACAAGCAAGAATTCTGGCTCTCACAGACCTGTAACTTCTTCTTTAAGAGGCTCCTCTGTCCTCCACTCGTTACCTGTATTAATGGCACCTGTTTGAACTTGTTATCAGTAGAAAAGACACCTGTCCACAACCTCAAACAGTCACACTCCAAACTCCACTATGGCCAAGACCAAAGAGCTGTCAAAGGACACCAGAAACAAAATTGTAGACCTGCACCAGGCTGGGGAGACTGAATCTGCAATAGGTAAGCAGCTTGGTTTGAAGAAATCAACTGTGGGAGCAATTATTAGGAAATGGAAGACATACAAGACCAATGATAATCTCCCTCGATCTGGGGCTCCACGCAAGATCTCACCCCGTGGGGTCAAAATGATCACAAGAACGGTGAGCAAAAATCCCAGAACCACACGGGGGGACCTAGTGAATGACATGCAGAGAGCTGGGACCAAAGTAACAAAGCCTACCATCAGTAACACACTACGCCGCCAGGGACCAAAATCCTGCAGTGCCAGACGTGTCCCCCTGCTTAAGCCAGTATTTGTCCAGGCCCGTCTGAAGTTTGCTAGAGTGCATTTGGATGATCCAGAAGAGGATTTGGAGAATGTCATATGGTCAGATGAAACCAAAATATAACATTTTGGTAAAAACTCAACTCGTCGTGTTTGGAGGACAAAGAATGCTGAGTTGCATCCAAAGAACACCATACCTACTGTGAAGCATGGGGGTGGAAACATCATGCTTTGGGGCTGTTTTTCTGCAAAGGGACCAGGACGACTGATCCGTGTAAAGGAATGAATGAATGGGGCCATGTATCGTGAGCTTTTGAGTGAAAACCTCCTTCCATCAGCAAGGGCATTGAAGATGAAACGTGGCTGGGTCTTTCAGCATGACAATGATCCCAAACACACCACCCGGGCAATGAAGGAGTGGCTTCGTAAGAAGTATTTCAAGGTCCTGGAGTGGCCTAGCCAGTCTCCAGATCTCAACCCCATAGAAAATCTTTGGAGGGAGTTGAAAGTCCGTGTTGCCCAGCGACAGCCCCAAAACATCACTGCTCTAGAGGAGATCTGCATGGAGGAATGGGCCAAAATACCAGCAACAGTGTGTGAAAACCTTGTGAAGACTTACAGAAAACGTTTGACCTGTGTCATTGCCAACAAAGGGTATATAACAAAGTATTGAGAAACTTTTGTTATTGACCAAATACTTATTTTCCACCATAATTTGCAAATAAATTCATTAAAAATCCTACAATGTGATTTTCTGGATTTTTTTTTCTCATTTTGTCTGTCATAGTTGACGTGTACCTATGATGAAAATCACAGGCCTCTCTCATCTTTTTAAGTGGGAGAACTTGCACAATTGGTGGCTGACTAAATACTTTTTTTCCCCACTGTATATATTGTTCTCTGCTTCTTCAATTATCACAGACCAAATAATGACAATAATAATCATTATATTTTTTATACATGCCCTCAAAGCTCTAACACATGAATTAACAGAGAGACTTCAATATTTTATGGCAGGGTGAGAGACATACTGTAGTGTAACTCCACAGTCCATTGAGTCAAACATAACACAGGTAGTCATGACAGAGATATGAAGTCCATTAGTCTAACCTCAAGGTTGACAGGTCGGTGGACAGTTGGGAAACCTAATGGTTACTAATGGATACTTGTGGCAACTAATGTTTACTTACATGCTTCCTGTAGCTGAGCTGCTATCAGTGGGCAGAGAACCATTGGAGCATTCCATCTGAGCCAGTCTGAGAAACACATACAGATACAGACATTAGCTGGATGAGTTAATCAACGTTAACATGGAGGTCAATGTACCAAACACTGCTGGCTAGTGCAACTTTCTATCTGAGCGGATGAAATGTGACATAACATAACGAGTGGACAGCAGACATCAGACATTCAGACAGAGTTCAGTCCAACAGCCAGGGGATCAGCCATTACAATATGGGACCCAATTATGACATGAGATAGATTATGGTACAGTGACTGGGACGAGAGGTTCAGAACCACACTGGTCCAATCCTGTTGGGCACGGGTGGATTGTGGGTGTTGTGATAGATCCATGCAGTTGGGAGGGGAACACAGTGGATTACTGGCCCTGGCCTTGTTGCCCACACACACACACACACACACACAGAAGGTAATTAGATTGGGCCAGCAGATCAACAGCTCTATTTATTGAGCTGTGTAATAAAGAGAGGGCGAGAGGGGAGCTTCATAGCTCCAAGGGAGATTATGATCCCTACACTGGCACAAGGCTGACATTGGGATAGGGCTAGTATGTTAATACGGAGTCTGTGTATATGTGTATATGTGTACATGTGTATGTGTATGTGTGTCAAGGCAGCTTGTTAACTGGTAACAGTGAGGGGCTGTAGCCATTGATCTGTGGGTTAATGGTTCATGAAAGGGAAGGATGTGTCAGACCAGGTGGTCAAATCCTGTCAGTATAGCATATGGAATGGCTGGAACTGAGGGGGCACAGTAATATTTGCAGGGGAGGCTAGCCCTACTGTCTCTATGTTAATGGACAACAGTGTAGACGGCATAGACAGTAATACATTGCATTCAGAAAGTATTCAGACCCCTTCACTTTTTCCACATTTTGTTACATTACAGCCTTATTCAAAAAACAAAAACAGAAATATTACATTAACATACAGTTGAAGTCGGAAGTTTACATACACTTAGGTTGGAGTCATTAAAATTCGTTTTTCAACCACTCCACACATTTCTTGTTAACAAACTATAGATTTGGCAAGTCGGTTAGGACATCTATTTTCTGTATGACACAAGTAATTATTCCAACAATTGTTTACAGACAGATTATTTCACTTATAATTCACTGTATCACAATTCCAGTGGGTCAGACGCTTACATACACTAAGTTGACTGTGCCTTTAAACAGCTTGGAAAATTCCAGAAAATGATGTCATGGCTTTAGAAGCTTCTGATAGGCTAATTGACATCATTTGAGTTAATTGGAGGTGTACCTGTGGATGTATTTCAAGGCCTACCTTCACACCCAGTGCCTCTTTGCTTGACATCATTGGAAAATAAAAAGAAATCAGCCAAGACCTCAGAATTTTTTTTGTAGACTTCCACAAGTCTGGTTCATCCTTGGGAGCAATTTCCAAATGCCTGAAGGTACCACGTTCATCTGTACAAACAATAGTATGCAGGTATAGACACCATGGGACCACGCAGCCATCATACCGCTCAGGAAGGAGACACGTTCTGTCTCCTAGAGAGGAACATACTTTGGTGCGAAAAGTGCAAATCCATCCCAGAACACCAGCAAAGGACCTTGTGAAGATGCTGGTGGAAACAGGTACAAAAGTATCTATATCCACAGTAAATTGAGTCCTATATCGACATAACCTGAAAGGCCGCTCATCAAGGAAGAAGCCACTGCTCCAAAACCACCATAAAAATGCCAGGCTACGGTTTGCAACTGCACATGGGGACAAAGATCATACTTTTTGGAGAAATGTCCTCTGGTCTGATGAAACAAAAATATATATGTTTGGCCATAATGACCATTGTTATGTTTGGAGGAAAAAGGGGGTTGCTTGCAAGCCGAAGAACACCATCCCAACCGTGAAGCATGGGGGTGGCAGCATCATGCTGTGGGGGTGCTTTGCTGCAGGAGGGACTGGTGCAATTCACAAAATAGATGGCATCATGAGGAAGGGAAATGATGTGGATATATTGAAACAACATCTCAAGACATCAGTCAGGAAGTTAAAGCTTTGTCGCAAATGGGTCTTCCAAATGGACAATGACCCCAAGCATACTTCCAAAGTTGTGGCAAAATGGCTTAAGGACAACAAAGTCCTTAAAATATGGAAACAGTGAAGGGGTCTGAATACTTTCTGAATGCACTGTATGTATTCTCAACTTCTACACGACCAAGTGAATGTGAAGCGTACAGTACCTGCTAGCGTACTGCTCTATCCTGGAATGACTGTCATCATGAGCGAGCTGGGATGACTGGGAAGGCCTGGAGAGAGGGAATGGAAGGGTGGAGATGGGTATAAAATGAGACACAATAACACTAGTAATCAATGATAATATAATAAACAAACAAACAAACAAATCAGGTCTAGGTAGCCGGTCAGGAGTTACTGCACCGCTAGTGGGATGAAAGGATGTCAGGAGGAAGAGGATGCTGTGAGGAAGAGAAGGAGGAAGAGCTTGGTTGGTAGATCGGGCAGAGAGGTAACATGTGGTATGACGGCTGAGTGGGGGTGGTTGGGGTGGTGAGTTTTAGATGCAGGGACGTGGAGGAGGGCATTCTGATCTCGAGGGGGGAGGTGAGTGGGCACGTGCAGATACTCACTCGTACTGCTCCGGACACATGCTGATGAGAGTGACGGGACTGTAAGAGAAACGGAGGGAAGGAGGGAGGGAAGGGAAGGGAGGAGAGGAACCACAGAACATCAATCATTAGGGCTATATAACAGCAACAACGTCAAGAACCAATAGGAGGAGAGTACAGGTGGTAGGGTTCAAACCAACATCATAAGATGGGCTATGCTTGGAGGGGGCCAGAAGAGGGCGACAACAGGAGCACACAGCACACCAGGTAGATGTTTTTTATAATTTTTTATTATGGGGTAGATCAGCATTAATATTGCGGAGAGATTGTAGCTTCCATCAATGTAATTGTCTGTGTCACGGATTCTGCCGAGGCTGCTCCTCCTCCTTGCTCAGGCAGGCTTCGGCGTTCGTCGTCCCCGGAGTACTAGCTGCTGCCGTTCGATGTTATCGGTGTCTGTCTAGTTTTGTCTGTATTGTTTACACCTGTTCCACATTATGTTTGATTGTTGCCCTATAATTACCCCTGTCTCTAATTGGGATCTTGTTTGTGATTGTTTCCCTTCACGTATGTCGTTTGTGAGCGGGTTATTTCCTCCCTGCGTGGAGTCATTCTGTGTTCATCTTTTCAGTATCGGATTAAAGTACGTTTCCGAGAGTTCCGTGTCCTGCACCTGACCTCTTCAACCGCATCTCACTGACAGTCGTGACAGAATCATACACCACAACATGGAGTCAGCAGGAGCGACGGCACCGACCGGATCACTCAAGGAGCGCGTCCTACAACAGGCAGCTATGCTTCAAGATCTTGGTGCCGCCATGGAAAGGGTGATGAACACCTTGGGACGATGGGAGAGAGGAGGTTTGCCCACACCTCCTCCAACGATACCACCACCATCGGCCACTCCTATCGTCTCACATCAGGAGTCCAGTGGGATTCGGCTCTCGCTCCCGAGGGCTTATGATGGCACCGCAGCCGGGTGTCAGGGTTTCCTGCTCCAGGTGGAACTTTACCTGGCAACCATTCACCCGGCACCCTCGGGATACGAGAGCGTGTCCGCCCTCATCTCCTGTCTGTCCGGCAAGGTACTGGAGTGGGCCAACGCCGAGTGGGGAGGAATAGACGCCGATACTGTGAACTATGCAGAGTTCACTCGCCGCTTCAGGGCGGTGTTCGATCATCCCCCGGAGGGGAAGGCGGCGGGTGAGCGTCTGTTCCACCTCAGACAGGGGAGGAGGAGCGTGCAGGAATTCGCACTGGACTTCCGGACTCTGGCTGCCAATTCGGGATGGAATGAGAGGGCCCTCATCGACCACTACAGGTGTAGCTTAAGCGAGGACGTTCGTCGAGAGTTGGCCTGCAGGGACACCAACCTAAGCTTCGATCAGCTGGTGGACATGTCGATTCGCCTGGATACCCTGTTGGCTACCCGCAGACGTCCGGAGCTGGGGCCGTCCATTCCATCCCCCAGCACTTCCGAGCCGAGCCCTATGGAGCTCGGGGGTGCTGGTAGTAGGGAGGCCAGGAGAGAGGCTGTCCCCTGCACCAACTGTGGCCGCCGAGGACACACGGCGGTTCGGTGCTGGGGAGGGTCTCCTCGGATTCGAGGCAGCAGGCAACGCACTGATGAGTCATTCCAGGTGAGTAAGGCCCCAACTCACCCAGAGCTCTCTGTTGTTCATATGTGTATTCAAGTTGTGTTTCCAGAGGTTTCTTCTTACTCCCAGCATAAGGCGCTAGTCGATTCAGGCGCAGCTGGGAATTTTATCGATTGCCATTTCTCATATAAGTTAGGAATCCCTATATTACCAGTCGATGTGCCCTTCCCTATCCATGCCCTAGACAGCCGGCCTTTGGGGTCGGGATTGATTAGAGAGGTCACAGCGCCACTGAAGATGAAAACGCAGAATGGTCATGAGGAGACTATACAGTTGAATTTAATTGACTCTCCTGCATTTCCTGTGGTGTTGGGGCTTCCCTGGTTAACATCTCATGACCCCAACATTTCATGGCAACAGAGGGCTCTCAAGGGATGGTCTGATCAGTGTGTGGGGCGGTGTGTAGGTGTTTCAGTAGGGGCAACGACGGTGGAAAGTCCGAACCAAATGCCCACAATGCACATTCCTCCTGAGTATGCCGATTGGGCACGCGCCTTCTGTAAGAAGAAGGCGACTCAATTACCACCTCATAAACAGGGGGATTGTGCGATAGACCTCCAGGTTGGCGCTGCGCTCCCTCGTAGCCATGTGTATCCTCTGTCTCAGGAGGAGACGGATGCTATGGAGACATATGTCACCGAATCCTTGAGACAGGGATACATACGGCCGTCCACTTCCCCTGCGTCCTCGAGTTTCTTTTTTGTGAAGAAGAAGAATGGGGGTTTACGCCCGTGTATTGATTACCATGGTCTCAATCAGATCACTATTAAATACAGCTATCCTCTCCCTCTGATTGCTAGTATGACGGAGTCATTACACGGGGCGCGCTTCTTCACAAAATTGGATCTCAGGAGCGCTTACAACCTGGTGCGCATTCGGGAAGGAGATGAGTGGAAGACAGCATTCAGTACCACCTCGGGTCACTATGAGTCCTCGTCATGCCATACGGTCTAATGAATGCTCCTTCAGTCTTCCAATCATTTGTGGACGAGATTTTCCGGGATTTGCATGGACAGGGGGTAGTGGTGTATATTGATGACATTCTGATATACTCCGCTACATGTCGGGTGCTGGGTAGACTGTTGGAGCATGATCTGTATGTGAAGGCAGAGAAACGTCTGTTTTTCCAGGAGTCCATCTCCTTCCTGGGACATCGGTTGTCTGCGTCAGGGGTGGAGATGGAGATGGACCGCGTTTCAGCCATGCGTAATTGGCAGACTCCCACTACGGTAAAGGAGGTGCAGCGGTTTTTGGGTTTTGCCAATTACTACCGGAGGTTTATCCGGGGTTTTGGACAGGTAGCAGCTCCCATTACCTCCCTGCTAAAGGGGGGCCCGGTGCGTTTGCAGTGGTCGGCTGAGGTGGACAGGGCGTTTAGTCATTTGAAGGACCTGTTCACCTCGGCTCCGGTGCTGGCACATCCGGATCCCTCTTTGGCGTTCCAAGTTGAGGTGGATGCGTCCGAGGCGGGGATCGGTGCTATACTGTCTCAGCGCTCGGGCACGCCTCCTAAACTCCGCCCCTGTGCTTTCTATTCCAAGAAGCTCAGTCCGGCGGAACGCAATTATGACGTGGGGGACAGGGAGCTGCTAGCGGTGGTCCACGCCCTGAAGGTGTGAAGACATTGGCTTGAGGGGGCTAACCACCCTTTTCTCATTCTGACTGACCATCGTAACCTGGAGTACATCCGGGCAGCGAAGAGACTGAACCCTCGTCAGGCTAGGTGGGCCATGTTTCTTGCCCGGTTTGTATTTAAGATCACTTATATCCCAGGGTCACAGAACGTTAAGGCAGACGCCCTGTCCCTACGATATGACACAGAGGAGAGGTCCATTAAGCCCACTCCCATACTACCGGAGTCTTGTCTAGTGGCACCGGTGGTGTGGGAGGTCGACACAGAAATCTAGCGGGCGTTACGTACCGACCCTACTCCCCCAGAGTGTCCAGAGGGACGGAGGTACGTGCCGCTCGAGGTCCGTGACCGACTGATTTATTGGGCTCACACGTCACCCTCCTCTGGTCATCCTGGTATTGGTTGGACTGTGCACTGTCTTAGCGGGAAGTACTGGTGGCCCACCTTAGCCAGGGACGTGAGGGTTTACGTTTCTTCCTGCTCGGTGTGCGTCCAGTGTAAGGCGCCTAGACACCTGCCCAGAGGGAAGTTACAACCTCTACCCGTTCCACAACGGCCGTGGTCTCACCTGTCGGTGGATTTTGTCATGGACCTTCCCCCCTCCCAGGGGAATACCACGATCTTGGTCGTTGTGGATCGGTTTTCTAAGGCCTGCCGTCTCATCCCTATGCCAGGTCTTCCTACAGCCCTACAAACGGCCGAAGACCTGTTTACTCACATTTTCCGGCACTACGGGGTGCCTGAGGATATAGTGTCTGATCGAGGTCCCGTTCACCTCTAGAGTGTGGAGGGCGTTTATGGAACGTTTGGTGGTCTCGATCAGCCTTACCTCGGGTTTTCACCCTGAGAGTAATGGGCAGGTGGAGAGAGTAAACCAGGATGTGGGTAGGTTTCTGAGGTCCTATTGCCAGGACCGGCAGGAGGAGTGGTCGGGGTATATATTCCCTGGGCAGAGATAGCCCAAAACTCACTCCGCCACTCCTCCACTAATCTTACGCCTTTCCAGTGTGTGTTGGGCTATCAGCCGGTTCTGGCACCCTGGCATCAGAGCCAGATCGAGGCTCCTGTGGTGGATGAATAGTGTCCATCTGCAGCGGGCCATCAGACGGCAAAAGGCGAGCGCCGATCGCCATCGCAGTGAGGGTCCGGTTTATGCACCTGGAGATCGGGTCTGGCTCTCGACCAGAAACCTGCCCCTTAACCTGCCCTGCCGGAAGCTGGGTCAGCGGTTTGTGGGGCCATTTAAAGTCCTGAGGAGATTGAACGAGGAATGTTATAGGTTAAAACTGCCTATTAATTATCGCATTAACCCCTCGTTCCATGTGTCTCTCCTCAGGCCGGTGGTAGCTGGTCCACTCCAGGAGAATGAGGTACGAGAGGCCCCTCCGCCCCCACTAGACATCGAAGGGGCTCCGGCGTACTCAGTCCGTTCCATCGTGGATTCGAGGCGTCGGATGGGGGGTCTGCAGTATCTCGTGGAGTGGGAGGGGTACGGTCCGGAGGAACGGTGCTGGGTCCCTAGGAGGGACATCCTAGATCCCTCCGTGTTGACAGAGTTCCAACGGAGTCATCCGACTCGCCCTGCTCCGCGTCCTCCTGGCCGTCCCCGAGGCAGGGGTCGGCGCAAGGCTGGAGCCGCGCGTCAAGGGGGGGGGGTACTGTCACGGATTCTGCCGAGGCTGCTCCTCCTCCTTGCTCGGGCAGGCTTCGGCGTACGTCGTCCCCGGAGTACTAGCTGCTGCCGTTCGATGTTATCGGTGTCTGTCTAGTTTTGTCTGTATTGTTTACACCTGTTCCACATTATGTTTGATTGTTGCCCTATAATTACCCCTGTCTCTCATCGGGATCTTGTGTGTGATTGTTTCCCTTCACGTATGTTGTTTGTGAGCGGGTTATTTCCTCCCTGCGTGGAGTCATTCTGTGTTCATCTTTTCAGTATCGGATTAAAGTACGTTTCCGAGAGTTCCGTGTCCTGCGCCTGACTTCTTCAACCGCATCTCACTGACAGTCGTGACAGACTGCATCATTTCCAATCACCCATATATTTTTTATGTAAATATATTGATATATATACACACATACACATACATACCCACATATATGTAAATGTGGTTACATATACACATACAGTACCAGTCAAAAGTTTGGACACACCTACTCATTCAAGGGTTTTTCTTAATGTTTTACTTTTTCTACATTGTAGAATAATAGTGAAGACATCAAAACTATGAAATAGCACATATGGAATAATGTAGTAACCAAAGAAGTGCTAAACAAATCAAAATATATTTTATATTTCAGATTCTTCAAAGTAGCCAACCTTTGCCTTGATGACAGCTTTGCAGACTCTTGGCATTCTCTCAACCAGCTTCACCTGGAATGCTTTTCCAACAGTCTTGAAGAAGTTCCCACATATGCTGAGCACTTGTTGGCTGCTTTTGCGGAGGCCAGGTCATCTTATGCAGCACTCCATCACTCTCCTTCTTAGTCAAATAGCCTGGAGGTGTGTTGGGTCATTGTCCTGTTGAAAAACAAATGATAGTCCCACTAAGCGCAAACCAGATGGGATGGCGTATCGCTGCAGAATGCTGTGGTAACCATGCTGGTTAAGTGTGCCTTGAATTCTAAATAAATCACAGACAGTGTCACCAGCAAAGCACCCCCACACCATCACACCAACTCCTCCATGCTTCATGATGGGAACCACACATGCAAAGATCATCCGTTCACCTACTCTGCGTCTCACAAAGACACGGCGTTTGGATCCAAAAATCTCAACTTTGGACTCATCAGCCCAAAGGACACATTTCCACCGGTCTAATGTCCATTGCTCGTGTTTCTTGGCCCAAGCAAGTCTCTTCTTCTCATAGGTGACCTTTAGTAGTGGTTTCTTTGCAGCAATTAGACCATGAAGGCCTGATTCACGCAGTCTGAACAGTTGATGTTGAGATTTGTCTGTTACTTGAACTCTGTGAAGCATTTATTTGGGCTGCAATCTGAGGTGTAGTTATTCTAATTAATTGATCCTCTGCAGCAGAGGTAACTCTGGGTCTTCCGTTCCTGTGGCGGTCCTCAGGAGAGCCAGTTTCATCATAGTGCTTGATGGTTTTTGCGACAGCACTTGAAGAAACTTTAAAAGTTCTTGAAATGTTCCGCATTGACTGACCTTCATGTCTTAAAGTAATGATGGACTGTCGTTTCTCTTTGCTTATTTGAGCTGTTCTTGCCATAATATGGACTTGGTCTTTTACCAAATAGGGCTAACTTCTGTATACCCACCCTACCTTGTCACAACACAATGTATTGGCTCAAATGCATTAAGAAGGAAAGAAATTCCTCAAATTAACTTTTAACAAGGCACACCTGTTAATTGAAATGCATTCCAGGTGACTACCTCATGAAGCTGGTTGAGAGAATGCCAAGAGTGTGCAAAGCTGTTGTAACGTGTACACTGGGAGTCGGGAAGCAAGTATAGGGAGTGAATTTAATAATAAATGAAACATGGAACAAAACAACAAACACGAGTAGCGTACAGACATGAAACACAAACACAGAGTCAATAACGCCTGGCGAAGGAACCAAAGGGTGTGATATATATAGGGGAGGTAATCAGGAAGGTGATACCTGATGATCACGTGCAGGTGCGCATAATGATGAATCCCAGAACACTTTTTTGGTTACTACATGATTACATATGTGTTATTTCATAGTTTTGATGTCTTCATTATTATTCTACAATGTAGAAAATAGTAAAAAAATAAAATAAACCTTGAATGAGTAGGCGTGTCCAAACGTTTGACTGGTACTGTACATATACATACATACAAATACACATACATACAGTTGAAGTCGGAAGTTTACATACACCTTCACAAGGTCCTTTGCTGTTGTACATTTTGCACCAAAGTACGTTCATCTCTAGGAGACGGAACGCATCTCCTTCCTGAGCGGTATGACGGCTGCGTGGTGCCATGGTGTTTATACAGTGAGGGAAAAAATATTTGATCCCCTGCTGATTTGTACATTTGCCCACTGACAAATAAATTATCAGTCTATAATTGTAATGGTAGGTTTATTTGAACAGTGAGAGACAGAATAACAAAACAAAAATACAGAAAAATGCATGTCAAAAATGTTACCAATTGATTTGCATTTTAATGAGTGAAATAAGTATTTGACCCCTCTGCAAAACATGATTTAGTACTTGGTGGCAAAACCCTTGTTGGCAATCACAGAGGTCAGACATTTCTTGTAGTTGGCCACCAGGTTTGCACACATCTCAGGAGGGATTTTGTCCCACTCGTCTTTGCAGATCTTCTCCAAGTCATTAAGGTTTCGAGCCTGACGTTGGGCAACTCGAACCTTCAGCTCCCTCCACAGATCTTCTATGGGATTAAGGTCTGGAGATTGGCTTGGCCACTCCAGGACCTTAATGTGCTTCTTCTTGAGCCACTCCTTTGTTGCCTTGGCCGTGGGTTTTGGGTCATTGTCATGCTGGAATACCCATCCATGACCCATTTTCAATGCCCTGGCTGAGGGAAGGAGGTTCTCACCCAAGATTTGACGGTACATGGCCCTGTCCATCGTCCCTTTGATGCGGTGAAGTTGTCCTGTCCCCTTAGCAGAAAAACACCCCCAATGCATAATGTTTCCACCTCCATGTTTGACGGTGGGGATGGTGTTCTTGGGGTCATAGGCAGCATTCCTCCTCCTCCAAACACGGCGAGTTGAGTTGATGCCAAAGAGCTCCATTTTGGTCTCATCTGACCACAACACTTCCACCCAGTTCTCCTCTAAATCATTCAGATGTTCATTGGCAAACTTCAGACGGGCCTGTATATGTGCTTTCTTGAGCAGGGGGACCTTGCGGGCGCTGCAGGATTTCAGTCCTTAACGGCGTAGTGTGTTACCAATTGTTTTCTTGGTGACTATGGTCCCAGCTGCCTTGAGATCATTGACAAGATCCTCCTGTGTAGATCTGGGCTGATTCCTCACCATTCTCATGATCATTGCAACTCCACGAGGTGAGATCTTGCATGGAGCCCCAGGCCAAGGGAGATTGACAGTTCTTTTGTTTTTCTTTTCACCAACTGTTGTCACCTTCTCACCAAGCTGCTTGGCGATGGTCTTGTAGCCCATTCCAGCCTTGTGTAGGTCTACAATCTTGTCCCTGACATCCTTGGAGAGCTCGTTGGTCTTGGCCATGGTGGAGAGTTTGGAATCTGATTGATTGGTTGCTTCTGTGGACAGGTGTCTTTTATACAGGTAACAAACTGAGATTAGGAGCACTCCCTTTAAGAGTGTGCTCCTAATCTCAGCTCGTTACGTGTATAAAATACACCTGGGAGCCAGAAATCTTTCTGATTGAGAGGGGGTCAAATACTTATTTCCCTCATTAAAATGCAAATCAATTTATAACATTTTTGACATGCGTTTTTCTGGATTTTTTTGTTGTTATTCTGTCTCTCACTGTTCAAATAAACCTACCATTAAAAGTATAGACTGATCATTTCTTTGTCAGTGGGCAAACTTACAAAATCAGCAGGGGATCAAATACATTTTTCCCTCACTGTATATGTACTGTTAGTCCATCCATTTCCTTTGTTAATATGGACTCTTTTGACGTTATTAGCTTTTGTTTTAGAGATGAGTACTGAATTGCATGGCCTCTAAAGCACATTTAAAAGTGTCCCACACAATAAGGGGATCTGCTGTACCTATGGTATGTCAGAAAAAGTCAGTTATAAATTACTCTGTCCTAGTTAAAAACAAGTTATCATCCAATAGGCTTTGATTAGATTTCCAATATCCTTGCCCACGTGGAAATTCTGTACGAGTAATGTATATGCCAATTATGTGATGGTCCGACAACATTCTGTCCCCTATCAACACTTTTTAAACATTTGGTGCCAGAGAGAATGACATAAGAAAGTAATCAAGACGACTAGCTTGAATGAGCCTACGCCATGTATATCTCACTAGGTCAGGATATTTAAGCCTCCATATATCCACCATTCATGATTTCCTTAAGTGCATGAGGGTGATAGTTTGTAGTGTGATTTCCTTTACGGTCCATAGAGGTATTTAAAACCATGTTATAATCTCCCACCATAATAATAGAGTATTTTATTGCTTGAAGGGTTGATCAATTATTATATATATTGTCAAAGAAGTGTGGATCATCATCATTTGGACTGTATAGGTTAATGAGCCATATCTGTTTATGGTCCAATAACATATTTAAAATCATCCATCTACCTTGAGGATCTGTTTGGACAATTTGCACATTTGAATCAAAATTACTGTTAATTAATATCATGACCCCTTTTGAATTTCTTTACCCATGGGAGAAATATACACACACACACACACACACACACACACAGAAACACTCATACACACTCAACCCCTTTCCCCACCAACAACCATAAACTCAGATGCTCAACAGTTGTTCCATCCCAGAGCCCAACTCAAGAAAGGACTTGATTTACGAATGCATATACAGTTGCAGCAGTATGAGAAGCCATGCAAAATTGAGAAAAAACTGGAAAAAATATGGATATTTTATTAACCATTGTCAAATCCTAGGTGATGGAGATCAGATACACCCCCTTCCCCTTAAACACAAACCCGCTGGTCCCCCGTTGTGACCATATTCCCAAGCATCTCTGTGCAGTCAGACATTTGATGATTTTGTGCCACAAGGGCCACAATATTATGCCCCCACTCTGAATGTCAGAGTGTGACCCCCTCCCCATGGGTTACTGCAGCTAGTGTTGCCAGCACTGCCACTACCTGGGTGGGGGCACCCCACCGGAATCCCCACCGGCTAGGTACAAGGTCGTCAAGGTTCTCATTAGCAGCTTTGAGAATTTCCTTGTATATTATGCTCTCCCATCAAGGGGCTTTGGCTTTGCAGGACCAACCCTGCTAGGCAGGCTCAGAATCTTGAAGGGGTGGTGCTGCTTTCGTAGGTCCCTGATCACATTCATCTTTCTGATTTGGCTGCGTATAGGCTACTTACAGTAGGCCCATAAAACAGATGAGAACTTCTCCTTAGTGTATGGGTCGCTCCGGTGGTGTCTAGGGTATAGGGTTGGGGACAATTCCATCATGATAGGACAATAAATAGATAGACTATATTAATAATTAATTTTTAAGTGTATATCCCATATCTGCATAAAATTGAAAGCTCTCTCTCACAACCCCGCTCACAAACACACATGGGCTCTGGGATTTGCAACCCTTATCCTTTTTCACTCACTTAACTCCATACTTTTCCAAACACAAAAACACTCACCCCACATTCCATCACAATACATCCGCACATACCCACATACTGTGCCTTCTATGTCCTCTGTGTTTTATCTCTACCATGTTGATTGAGTACTTTTGTGTTCCAGTTCCTTATATTTGAAGATGTATTATTCACTAACTATCCTTTCTTCTAATCCCGTCTTATCAATTTATGAAATACTATAAATGGAAAGTCTAAAATTATTTTTTTCCCAACATTCCCTATCTAGAATGGTATAGTGTAGTTGTAGTATATTTCTTTAAATTTTTTATTGCTTTTCTATATACACTGCTCAAAAAAATAAAGGGAACACTACAATAACACATCCTAGATCTGAATGAATGAAATAATCTTATTAAATAATTTTCTCTTTACATAGTTGAATGTGCTGACAACAAAATCACACAAAAATTATCAATGGAAATCAAATGTATCAACCCATGGAGGTCTGGATTTGGAGTCACCCTCAAAATGAAAGTGGAAAACCACACTACAAGCTGATCCAACTTTGATGTAATGTCCTTAAAACAAGTCAAAATGAGGCTCAGTAGTGTGTGTGGCCTCCACGTGCCTGTATGATCTCCCTACAACGCCTGGGCATGCTCCTGATGAGGTGGCGGATGGTCTCCTGAGGGATCTCCTCCCAGACCTGGACTAAAGCATCCGCCAACTCATGGACAGTCTGTGGTGCAACGTGGCGTTGGTGGATGGAGCGAGACATGATGTCCCAGATGTGCTCAATTGGATTCAGGTCTGGGGAACGGGCGGGTCAGTCCATAGCATCAATGCCTTCCTCTTGCAGGAACTGCTGACACACTCCAGCCACATGAGGTCTAGCATTGTCTTGCATTAGGAGGAACCCAGGGCCAACCGCACCAGCATATGGTCTCACAAGGGGTCTGAGGATCTCATCTCGGTACCTAATGGCAGTTAGGCTACCTCTGGTGAGCACATGGAGGGCTGTGCGGCCCCCCAAAGAAATGCCACCCCACACCATGACTGACCCACCGCCAAACCGGTCATGCTGGAGGATGTTGCAAGCAGCAGAACGTTCTCCACGGCGTCTCCAGACTCTGTCACGTCTGTCACGTGCTCAGTGTGAACCTGCTTTCATCTGTGAAGAGCACAGGGCGCCAGTGGCGAATTTGCCAATCTTTAAAGAAAGCAAATTTGGCTTGATTGGGCGCTCATGTCTCTGTCCTCTCTGTCCGAAACTGTGTACACGTTCTAGTTGGATTTTGTTGACAGCTTCGCATGGGATCTGAAGCGCTGTTAGGAGGAACTCAATCACTCCACCCTCAGGAACTTTTCCTTCTTTCTCTTGGATACCAGTAAGTACCAGATTTTCTCTCATGGATCTAGTCTGTATGTCAAGTAAGGCTTCTCTCAGAAAGATGTTCTCCTTTTTAAGTTCATTAACGTCAGTTTCAATCTGATTGACTGTCCCTTTTAGCTTGTTTATTTCTTTCTCCAATGTCACAGCTTTTTCGTCACTCATCTCGAGGCTTGCCTTCAACTCCTTTATATGTTTACTGTCATTTATGGATTTTAACAGATCGGTTTCCACCCTTACCATTCCCGGTTGTGAAAAGCTCAAATCGTCTGTGTCCTTCGAGGAGTCACGTTTTCTTTTGGGGATTGGTTCTCCTTTTTTACTCTCTGTCATGTTTGGGTGTTGCTTGTTTTTGTAATATTTGTCGATACATTTCTCTAGCCTTATGATTTGTTTTGTGTTGTTATCCAGATTGAAGGTTATAGCCACCAGTTTGTGAGGTGCTAATATTTAGTCTAACTTACTGATATTGAATATTACGTTTTTATCTTGAGGTGATCTACCCTGCTGTGTTCAGTCCGCCATCTTTTTTCTTCCTGCCTCCAGGTAGATGTTGCCCTTAGGCACAGATCTCGGATCAGCTTGCCCACCCCAAATCCTAACCTTTACTATTATAGAGGAAAATAAAAACTGACCTTAGGGGCAAGTTCATCCTATTCTCAAAGGCTGCTCCAAATAGAATCTCCCCTTTCGTTTTAAGCCTATGGTCCAATGGTTTCTGATGATTAAACTGTTCATTTCCAAGTGATATGGTAACTGAGTTCCTATTTAAATAATCTTTGTGGAATATTAACTTAGAAGCAAGGCTATGTAGTCCCAGGCCTGTACTTACTGTAGTAGTTAAGAATGCTTTTTAAGTTTTAGCACTGATTGCAAGGACAAATCTGCAGCTATTATTAGGCTTACTTGACATTTGCCAGCATTACCGAGATGCCATTTCCAATCTGTGCCTTTCCCTTATTACGGTTTCATTTTATTTGCAGTCTTCAAAATTAAAATCTATTTGTAAACATGTACTGCACAGTGCACACAGATAACACACTTTCTATTGCAAGAAAAAAAAGGAATTTAATCTAGCAAAAAATAACAGTTGCTAAATATAGATGTGATAGGAAGAGAAGCATCTTGTTATTTTTGAGAAGGAGAGGACGTTAGAGATGCTAAGATAATTGCTTGTGAGCTCTGAAAGTTAGATAATTCCTTGTGGGGTTTTTCGCAACATGAAAGTGGACACATTCAAACGCAAAACGCTGATTCATGGATGTGTGTGTCTCGCAGTGGTAAAGAAAGCTGTGGTTGCTTCTCTGCCAAAATGAGACTCCTATTGTACATGATCACTCAGCAAAGGAGAGTGCGCTATTTGGGACTTCTGTCTGTGGTGTGCTACCACTTTGTGCACCCCTGTTAACTGGTGCCATTAGGACGTTTTGTTTTAAAACAGGAGAACACTTTCTAGGGTTTCAGTAGATTTGTTCAAAACCAGACACACTGTCGCTTTCCTCCAATTTCTCTCATGACAGGCTGGGGTGTTGTAACCTCCGGATGGGTGCACTCATGAAAAAAGATGAAGAGAGCGAGGGAGGAAGGAGAGAGGGAGACCTTGGGAGCGATTAGCTCTGACTAATGTTGCTGCTGCTGCTGTATGGAGCGCAGGCAGAACAGGCAGCAGGAGTAAGGTGCCTGGAGAGTCAGTGATGCTGAGCCTAAAGAGTTCACTTTTCCCTCAGATGGCAGCGGGCCAAAGGACAGCCCAACTACAGCCAACCTCCCTGGATATACTGAGTAACCACATTTAACCACAGTCATCGACAGAAATGATATTGTCACTGTCAACAACCCGTAGCTATGGAAAAAAGTTAGCAATGCACAATAATCACATGAAAAACACAAACGTGCATATGTTCAATGTATAACCCTGCTGTAGAATAGTCATAATACACTTAGTAGTCTCGTTCTGACAAAATAACTTTTCTTTACAAAGTGTGTTGAGGGCATTTATCTGTCAAGAAATAACTGTTGGCATAACTATTTTCTGGTTAAATGTTTTATTCAAAATATTCTTAGACAAATTGCATTAAATAAAAATATTAATTGAAATTCACACCTAAAAACAACATGTCTCTGCATTGAACCATGTCCCTGGCACCATCAGGGAGACTTTGTCTGTGTGTGTATTAGTGTATTAGGGAAAGGGACTGACTGGTATGTACAAAGCCAACAGCAGAGCAAACCGTAATGGACCTTGGCTGGGTGACAGGCACACTCAGAGACAGAGTCCACACTGACTCTAACAGTTAAGGGGAGGGAAGGGCATTTTCATTTGCAAAGCCTTGATCAAATTATGCTGTGTGTGCAGAGTGCTGAATATACTGTGGTGCCAATTGTGATACTATACAGAGATGTTGCTGGAGTGGCTACAAATTCTTTCTACAACAACTAGCCTACATGGAGAAGGTTTTCCTCATCAGTATTGTTTGCATGATGTTGTGTTGTGTCATATATTCTATATTTTCACTGAATACCAATACAGGTATTAAATCCAAATACATCCTGATTATTTTAAACACATGTCAGTGCACAACAACAGGTCTTGAAGGACAAGCTGCCTTGACACTCACTTTTTCACTTAAACAATGTTTGTTTCTTTCCTCCCCTCTCCTCTCATCCTCTGTCCCCCTCTCCTCTCCTCTCCTCCTCTATAAAGGGGGTAAACAACACATGTGCACTCTGACACCTTTCCCTACTTGACAGACAGAGAGGGTACTGGGAACATAGAAACACCGCCATATATTCAGGGGGAATATCATTAGCCTGCGCTCGCTACTGCCGCCTCTGCTTTCTGCTCGGGTTGACAGAAGTGTGTGTTTGTGTGTGTGTTTGTCAGAATGTGTATATCTCTGTGTTGTGTTATTGACTCCACACAAAAGTCTGACTTAATGTGTTTTAAGAAGAGTCCCCAAATGCACGCTCTCAAACTCCAACCCACACAACTCCTAAACTCATTGGTCAACTGTAAGTGCTGCTATTGTGAATTGGTACGTCAGCACAATAACTGTTCGTCGGGAGTTTCATGAAATGGGTTTCCATGGCCGAGCAGCCATGCCTAAGGTGTGGTGCACACAAGCCTAAGGTGTGGAAGAACTTGACTGGCCTGCACAGATCCCTGACCTCAACCCCATCGAACACCTTTGGGATGAATTGGAACGCTGACTGCGAGCCAGGCCTAATCGTCCAACATCAGTGCCCAATATCAATATCAATGACCATGATTTTGGAATGAGATGTTTGATGAGCAGGTGTCCAAATACTGTTGGTAATGGATTATATGTCATAGGGATAGAGAGAGGAGGGGGGGAAAGAAAGACAGAGTGGAGAGAGGAGTGGAATGAGGATGGTGGGGTAATTTATCTGAGTGTGGCTGTGTAGATCTGGAATGTGCGTGCGTGTGTGTGTGTGTGTGTCTGTGTGAAGGAGATAGATAGATAGAGCGAGAGAGAGAGAGAGAGAGAGAGAGAGAGAGAGAGAGAGAGAGAGAGAGAGAGAGAGAGAGAGAGAGAGAGAGAGAGAGAGAGAGATGGAAAGATACTGAGAGAGGATGATATACTGTAGCAAAAAGGGGTGAGATAAAGAGATGTGGGGAGACAGAGAGGGGGACATAACCCACACCTCCCGCCATCTGACTCCAGCATCTGCTAAATCTGCAATAGTCCCGTGTAGCTCAGTTGGTAGAGCATGGCGTTTGCAATGCCAGGGTTGTAGGTTCGATTCCCACGGGGGGACAGTATGAAAATGTATGCACTCACTAAAAAACTGCAAGTCCCTCTGGATAAGAGCGTCTGCTAAATGACTAAAATGTAAATGTAGTTAAACACCATTACTGAGGATTTATGTGTGTCTGAGCGAGCGACCAGTGTAAGTCCAGACAGACTCACTCCACAGCAAAGCAGCAGCCTGTACAGATAAATTGTCTGCCAGAGGGTATAGCGCTCTACAGACAGGTAAATAAACACACAGAGAGTGTAAATGAAAGTCTTGACAGGAGGGCAACACAACGACCCCCTCCCTTTAAGGTACTTACATCTCCATATTGTCTCCTTCTAGAACAGTCTGGACCGGTAAGTAGCCCAAGCGGGGGTGCTTGGCAAAGTACTTCTTGGAGCGGAACTTGTTTTTCAGCACCTTGGTGAAATCACGCATGTCCTCACCTGAAGTGGTCTGGAAGAGAGAGAGAGAGGACAAATATTGTATGAAGGAGATGAGGAAGTGTGTGTTAAATGTATGTTGTTTTTTTTTATCTGGCTGTGTGCCTCATTAATGAGTTAATTAGCAACCACATTTTCTCAGAGAGTGGTGATTTCTCCTTTGCCAGCAAAAGACATGGTGCCCTGACCTGAAGAGAAACTCTTCTGCTGTGCTGAACATTCGGAGGACCACTAGGGAGATTTAACTTCCGCAAACACACACACACATAAGCCTGCCAGAGTGGGATACCAGTCGGTATTTCCAACATGAGATACCAAAAATATTTTAGGGCTACACTGGAGTGGAATCGCCCCATGTCAATCTTTAGATCCTAAATCAGGTTATGTGCCGAGGCATCTGCTGTGCTTCAGTATTAATATGTACTTTATCTGTTTTTGGAGACATAACAGTAACATTTAATGTGTTTGTTTCTGTGGGAGAGAGGGTGCTGTAAATGTGTTAATGTTGGTTTTGAGTGGGGCTATTCTCTGAGGAAACACGTTTTATTTCATACAATAAAGGAGTATCTCTATTCAACAGATGGCATCAAACAGTGGTAGAAAAAGTACTCAATTGTCATACTTGAGTAAAAGTAAAGATACCTTAATAGAAAATGACTCAAGTAAAAGTGAGTCACCCAATAAAATACTACTTCAGTAAAAGTCTAAAAGTATCTGGTTTTAAATATACTTAACTATCAAAAGCAAAAGCTATAATTCCTTATATTAAGCAAATCAGACGGCACTATATATACAGTACCAGTCAAAAGTTTGGACAAACCTACTGATTCAAAGGGTTTTCTTTCATTTTACTATTTTCTACACTGTAGAATAAAAGTGAAGACATCAAAACTATGTAATAACACATATGGAATCATGTAGTAACCAAAAAAGTGTTAAACAAATCAAAATATATTTAACATTTGAGATTCTTCAAATAGCCACCGTTTGCCTTGATGACAGCTTTGCACACTCTGCGCTCCGGGCTCCTGAAGTTGATGTAGGTGGCATGACAAGTTTCAGAACTAGTGATTTGTAGAATAAGGTGGCACAGAGGTACCTGTGTGTGTGTGTGTGTGTGTGTGTGTGTGTGTGTGTGTGTGTGTGTGTGTGTGTGTGTGTGTGTGTTCCTCACAGGCGTGCAGTACTCCACCATGGGGTAGTTGAGCTTGTGGCCTTTGGCAGTTCGTCCAGAGAAGAAGCAACTCTGACACACATCATAGTTAAAGTGCTTCAGACTGCGATACCTAGGGAGGGAGGGAGGGAGGAGAGAGGATTGAGAGAGAGAGAGAGAGAGAGAGAGAGAGAGAGAGAGAGAGAGAGAGAGAGAGAGAGAGAGAGAGAGAGAGAGAGAGAGAGAGAGAGAGAGAGAGAGAGAGAGAGAGAGAGAGAGAGAGAGAGAGAGAGAGAGAGAGAGAGAGAGAGAGAGGGGGGAGAAGTGTAGGAAAACAAGAGAATAAGAGTGATGATTCCGTCAAACAGTTTCCTCCATTTCCCAATCTTCTTCTTTCATGTGTCTTGCATACGTGCATGTGTGTGTGTTCTGTTATGCTCTCATCTTGGCTATTCCAGGGCCTCCCAGGGAGCTACCGATTTTCTGTCATCACTTTCTCTCTCCAATTCCACTGCTAAGATCAAAATGAATCACCTGCAGCTCTATCCCAAAACACCTTTTCATTGTACTCAAATCAGAATATATAAGACATTCGTAAGACAACTGTAAATTGAGATGGGCCAAATTCAGGCGATATATAAGAAGTCTTCCATCCCTCTGCCTCTCTCTCTCCTCTACCACAGCCAAGGTGATCTGAGTGATGACAGAGCCCATAGCGATACATCAGACAGTAGAGCACAGAACACCCCACGTCCCACTACACAGCAACATGCAGCGTGTTACTACACAAACATCTTTTCATTAGCCTTGACACAGACGGCCACTAATTAATGACTCTATGGGATCCATATTTCTACTTTGTAATATCCTGTTGTCTGAACAACCAGTTCCCCCCTAAGCATCACTGACAGACGACCAAAGGCAGGTGTTGGTGTACCTGGTGTAACTACTTAGTGACGGACCAGAGATACACTACACTAAACTCTGGTTAGCATGGTGTTGTGTCTCACTGCTCCCATAATGATACTGTGACTGATATAATACCCCCTCGCCATCCAGGGCAGAACAGGAGAGTTGAGTAAATAAGTGTAACAGAGGATGACAGCAAACAATAGTGTTTAGCCTGTGGACATCTTTGAACTCAGCTCATCACAGGGAGGTCTTTGGAATCATAAGAATGTGATTCTGTTACTGACATTTCAGCCGGTGGTGTTTGTTCGTTTGTGTGAGAGAGACCTTTTGGAGTCTTTTGAGACCCACAGTATCACAGGGGTGGTCAATTATGCATTGTTTGTGGATGCCTGTGTCTGTGTGTGTGTGCGCATGCGTGTGCGAGTGCGTGTGATTCTAGACGTCCTTCTCCAGTTGGTATTTAGTCAGAAGTGTATCATCTGCTGACATTTGGATTTCTGGCATGCAGGGAGACCAGCATGCCATCAACCCACTGTGTGTGTATGTGGGGGGGAGGGGGGGGGGGGGGGGGGGGGAGGGGGGGGTGTATACAAAATAAAACATTTCTTGCTCAGTATGAAAGTTGTGTTAAAGAGCTAACATAAAAAAGTATTGTCGGATATTATTCATCATATAAGACAGGTTTTTTACATGGACGATACATTGGAGATAATATAAGTACTGGAAACAATAGAACACTATGAAAAATTCATAGCTGACTTTGAAAGGCTTTTGCTAAAGTACAACTGGAATTTATCTATAAATGCCTGGAATATTTACATTTAGGAGAATCTCTTATACAATGGTTAAAGTTATGTATAGTAACCCTAGGTGTAAAATAGTAAATAATGTCTACTCAGAAAGTATTAAACTGTCAAGAGGAATAAAACAAGGTCCACTATCGGCATATCTATTTATTATGGCCATCAAAATGTTAGCTATTAAAATCAGATCCAACAATAATATCAAAGGCCTAGAAATCCAGGGCATAAAAACAAAGGTGTCATTGTACGTTGATTATTCATGTTTCTTTTAAATCCACAATTTGGATCCCTCCACAGCCTCATAGATTATCTAGATACTTTTTTTAACCTCTCTGGATTACAACCAAATTATGATAAGTGTTGGAACACAAAAAAACACAACTTTAACATTACCGTGTAGTTTACCAATAAAATGGTCTGACGGTGAAGTGGACATACTTGGTATTCATATCAATAAATAAATAAAGGATCTCACTACAATATATTTTAATAAAAAGTTGGCAAAAATAGATAAGATCTTGCTACTGTGGAAAGGAAAATACCTGTCTATTTGTGGAAAAATCACCCTGATTAACTCTTTAGTCATATCCCAGTTTACCTATTTGCTTAGCGACTTGTTTTTTTAAATTATATGAGCAAAAAATATTCCAATTTTATTTGGAATGGCAAGCCAGACAAAATTAAATGGGCCTATTTATATAATGAATATGAATTCGAAGGGCAGAAATGATTAAATATTAAAGCATTAGAACTCTCACTCAAGGCTTCAGTCAAACAAAAGTTATACTTAAATCCGAACTGGTTCTCTGGGAGATTAGTAAGAATGTCTCACCCCATCTTCAAGAATGGCCTTTCGGTTATTTGAAAATGAAATAATCTCCAGAATATCGCTATTTTTAAAACAAGCCATAGAAAGTTGGTTGCAATTTCAGTTTAATCCATCAGAAAAGACTGAACAAATAGTACAACAAAAATTATGGTTAAACTCAAATGTACTAATTGATTTTAAAAAATGATATCACAAATAGGACTGGTGGAGCTATGTCACACATGCAGCTAACAAAAAAATATGGAAATGTCTGCTCTACACACAATTACAACCAACTAATTGCAGCATTACGGCAATAATGGAAGAGGCAAGTGGAAGGAGGAGAAAGTAAGGAACTTGTCTGTCGGCCCTGCATTAAAGACCAAAATTGGGTAAAGAACATTGTGATAAATAAAAAAGTATACCAGTTACATTTAAACTTTTGACAGGTACAAACAAACGGGTGTGATAATTCTACAGTGGTCCCTGCAGCGTACGCTTATTTAGAACGTCCAGTTTCGATTGACGTAACAGTCAGCATTTGAGCTAGCCACAGTTTTTTCACAGAAACATTTTGCACGAACACAGTCCTTACAAAGTTATGTCCTGA
>NC_140020.1:35910892-36133759 GCF_964263955.1 Coregonus lavaretus
GCTCCGGGCTCCTGAAGTTGATGTAGGTGGCATGACAAGTTTCAGAACTAGTGATTTGTAGAATAAGGTGGCACAGAGGTACCTGTGTGTGTGTGTGTGTGTGTGTGTGTGTGTGTGTGTTGTGTGTGTGTGTGTGTGTGTGTGTGTGTGTGTCCTCACAGGCGTGCAGTACTCCACCATGGGGTAGTTGAGCTTGTGGCCTTTGGCAGTTCGTCCAGAGAAGAAGCAACTCTGACACACATCATAGTTAAAGTGCTTCAGACTGCGATACCTAGGGAGGGAGGGAGGGAGGAGAGAGGATTGAGAGAGAGAGAGGAGAGAGAGAGAGAAGAGAGAGAGAGAGAGAGAGAGAGAGAGAGAGAGAGAGAGAGAGAGAGAGAGAGAGAGAGAGAGAGAGAGAGAGAGAGAGAGAGAGAGAGAGAGAGAGAGAGAGAGAGAGAGAGAGAGAGAGAGAGAGAGAGAGAGAGAGAGAGAGAGAGAGAGAGAGAGAGAGAGAGAGAGAGAGAGAGAGAGAGGGGGGAGAAGTGTAGGAAAACAAGAGAATAAGAGTGATGATTCCGTCAAACAGTTTCCTCCATTTCCCAATCTTCTTCTTTCATGTGTCTTGCATACGTGCATGTGTGTGTGTTCTGTTATGCTCTCATCTTGGCTATTCCAGGGCCTCCCAGGGAGCTACCGATTTTCTGTCATCACTTTCTCTCTCCAATTCCACTGCTAAGATCAAAATGAATCACCTGCAGCTCTATCCCAAAACACCTTTTCATTGTACTCAAATCAGAATATATAAGACATTCGTAAGACAACTGTAAATTGAGATGGGCCAAATTCAGGCGATATATAAGAAGTCTTCCATCCCTCTGCCTCTCTCTCTCCTCTACCACAGCCAAGGTGATCTGAGTGATGACAGAGCCCATAGCGATACATCAGACAGTAGAGCACAGAACACCCCACGTCCCACTACACAGCAACATGCAGCGTGTTACTACACAAACATCTTTTCATTAGCCTTGACACAGACGGCCACTAATTAATGACTCTATGGGATCCATATTTCTACTTTGTAATATCCTGTTGTCTGAACAACCAGTTCCCCCCTAAGCATCACTGACAGACGACCAAAGGCAGGTGTTGGTGTACCTGGTGTAACTACTTAGTGACGGACCAGAGATACACTACACTAAACTCTGGTTAGCATGGTGTTGTGTCTCACTGCTCCCATAATGATACTGTGACTGATATAATACCCCCTCGCCATCCAGGGCAGAACAGGAGAGTTGAGTAAATAAGTGTAACAGAGGATGACAGCAAACAATAGTGTTTAGCCTGTGGACATCTTTGAACTCAGCTCATCACAGGGAGGTCTTTGGAATCATAAGAATGTGATTCTGTTACTGACATTTCAGCCGGTGGTGTTTGTTCGTTTGTGTGAGAGAGACCTTTTGGAGTCTTTTGAGACCCACAGTATCACAGGGGTGGTCAATTATGCATTGTTTGTGGATGCCTGTGTCTGTGTGTGTGTGCGCATGCGTGTGCGAGTGCGTGTGATTCTAGACGTCCTTCTCCAGTTGGTATTTAGTCAGAAGTGTATCATCTGCTGACATTTGGATTTCTGGCATGCAGGGAGACCAGCATGCCATCAACCCACTGTGTGTGTATGTGGGGGGGAGGGGGGGGGGGGGGGGGGGGGAGGGGGGGGTGTATACAAAATAAAACATTTCTTGCTCAGTATGAAAGTTGTGTTAAAGAGCTAACATAAAAAAGTATTGTCGGATATTATTCATCATATAAGACAGGTTTTTTACATGGACGATACATTGGAGATAATATAAGTACTGGAAACAATAGAACACTATGAAAAATTCATAGCTGACTTTGAAAGGCTTTTGCTAAAGTACAACTGGAATTTATCTATAAATGCCTGGAATATTTACATTTAGGAGAATCTCTTATACAATGGTTAAAGTTATGTATAGTAACCCTAGGTGTAAAATAGTAAATAATGTCTACTCAGAAAGTATTAAACTGTCAAGAGGAATAAAACAAGGTCCACTATCGGCATATCTATTTATTATGGCCATCAAAATGTTAGCTATTAAAATCAGATCCAACAATAATATCAAAGGCCTAGAAATCCAGGGCATAAAAACAAAGGTGTCATTGTACGTTGATTATTCATGTTTCTTTTAAATCCACAATTTGGATCCCTCCACAGCCTCATAGATTATCTAGATACTTTTTTTAACCTCTCTGGATTACAACCAAATTATGATAAGTGTTGGAACACAAAAAAACACAACTTTAACATTACCGTGTAGTTTACCAATAAAATGGTCTGACGGTGAAGTGGACATACTTGGTATTCATATCAATAAATAAATAAAGGATCTCACTACAATATATTTTAATAAAAAGTTGGCAAAAATAGATAAGATCTTGCTACTGTGGAAAGGAAAATACCTGTCTATTTGTGGAAAAATCACCCTGATTAACTCTTTAGTCATATCCCAGTTTACCTATTTGCTTAGCGACTTGTTTTTTTAAATTATATGAGCAAAAAATATTCCAATTTTATTTGGAATGGCAAGCCAGACAAAATTAAATGGGCCTATTTATATAATGAATATGAATTCGAAGGGCAGAAATGATTAAATATTAAAGCATTAGAACTCTCACTCAAGGCTTCAGTCAAACAAAAGTTATACTTAAATCCGAACTGGTTCTCTGGGAGATTAGTAAGAATGTCTCACCCCATCTTCAAGAATGGCCTTTCGGTTATTTGAAAATGAAATAATCTCCAGAATATCGCTATTTTTAAAACAAGCCATAGAAAGTTGGTTGCAATTTCAGTTTAATCCATCAGAAAAGACTGAACAAATAGTACAACAAAAATTATGGTTAAACTCAAATGTACTAATTGATTTTAAAAAATGATATCACAAATAGGACTGGTGGAGCTATGTCACACATGCAGCTAACAAAAAAATATGGAAATGTCTGCTCTACACACAATTACAACCAACTAATTGCAGCATTACGGCAATAATGGAAGAGGCAAGTGGAAGGAGGAGAAAGTAAGGAACTTGTCTGTCGGCCCTGCATTAAAGACCAAAATTGGGTAAAGAACATTGTGATAAATAAAAAAGTATACCAGTTACATTTAAACTTTTGACAGGTACAAACAAACGGGTGTGATAATTCTACAGTGGTCCCTGCAGCGTACGCTTATTTAGAACGTCCAGTTTCGATTGACGTAACAGTCAGCATTTGAGCTAGCCACAGTTTTTTCACAGAAACATTTTGCACGAACACAGTCCTTACAAAGTTATGTCCTGAAAGTGACAAGTTTATTTTTTGGATCCAATGTTCAGACATTCACAGAAGTAGCGACATCATACACAATCATCCAAACCGGAAAATGTAGGCTACATTAGTCCTAGCGCTAACTGAGGAAAGATTGACGTAACACAAGCGGTCATATTTAGAACTCTCGGCTGTCAGAAAACACAATATGAATTAGCTAATTGCAATTACTATTTATAATTCATCACATCACGGGTGAGCTCACCATTGATGTAAATAATTGAGTAAAACACTTTCTAGAAATCTAAAGTAATCCGCGTCGACCAAAGATAATAAGAGGAGACAAGATGAGTTTGGTCTGTTTGCAGTATGCATGTTGAAGGGGGTGTGTCGTCTACCATCATTCACTTTCCTTCATTCATTTCCGGAAGTTTAACCTTCACCTCATTATAACATCTTTGGTCTGACAGACGTTTATGCAAAACTGCGCAAATGTCTGCATACTTGATCTGTGGAAACATTGGTGAAGACGTGCTTGGGCTCTCCTCGAAGAGAGAAGTTTGTCCGGCTCAGTAAGCCTCAAACATAAATTGTCTGCAACACTGAAATGGGCTACTTCTATGTGAATTAATGAGGATGCGGAACACACGTCAATTCAAACTGTTGTTAGAAAATACATCTTGTTAGAAAATATTTTGAAATTGACAAGTTGAAACATAGCCTATAGATAATTAGCATGCAGCACGTGTTAACTGTCCTGTTGAGTAACAATCATATTTTGGAACAGTGAGTGCACTCTGACATCACGTGCATAAAACAACTCACGCTGGGGCGACCGTTAAAGATATTTGGAAAAGGTTAGGACCAAAAAGTGTAAAGCTGTGCCATATAGTTTACTGGATAAGAGCGTCTGCTAAATGACTAAAATGTAAAATGTAAATGTAAAATAGTTGGGAAGAGATTTTTGATGTGCCAATTCCATGGCACATGGTTTATGAACTGATACACAAAACAACACATTGCATTTTAAATTGAGAGTTTTTCCATGAAAATTATTATACATAATCTTTCAACTATAGAATGTTAGAGATATGGGGGATACAACCATCCCAGCTCTGCAGATTTTGCTGCGAAGAGACAGAATCATTAGATCATTTGTTTTGGTACTGTCCATATAGCTTATTTTTGGTCGCAGGTTCAGGAACGGCTGAAAAATTGCAACATTTACCTGGAGCTACCTCTGCAAATAGCACTGCTGGGTGATTTAAAAGGCATAGTCAATCGATCAATATTATAATAATACTCTTAGCAAAAATGTTTATCTTTAATTTACAATATGTAGAATCTATGAGAATAGAAAGGTTCAGAACTTTTGTGAAACATCACAGCGCAGTAGAAAAATATATGGCAAATAGAAATCAGAACTGGATGGTGTTCAGAGATAGATGGGGGGGGTTGAGTGGAGCTGAAGGATGGGACTAATAACAAACAAAAGATAACTATTGTCAAATACATTGTGTCTGTAAAATATATATATTATGTATAAGCTGGAAGTAGAAGCCTAAGTGTTGTTGTCCATTGGTTTAGTCTAGTTAGGGGAGGGATGGTAGGGTTAGGGGAAAATAATTGTCACGAACGTTGAGAGACGGGTCAGACCAAGGTGCAGCGTGAAAAGCGTACATGTTTATTAACTAAATAAACATACAAACCAAACCAAAACAAGAAACAACGTAACGTGAAGTCCAAAAGGATATACACATACCAGCCTAACAGGAACAAGATCCCACAACTAAGGTAGGCAAACAGGCTACTAAAGTATGATCCCCAATCAGAGACAACGAGCGACAGCTGTCTCTGATTGGGAATCACACCCGGCCAAACATAGACACACAACCTAGAACTGAAACATAGAAAAAGACTAACTAGAACGTAAACATAGAATATATAACATAGAAACTCACGCCCTGACCAAACCAACTAAAGACAACAGGCCTCTCACGACCAGGGCGTGACAATAATAAAGGAAAATATAAAGTTGAAGTCGGAAGTTTACATACACTTAGGTTGGAGTCATTAAAACTTGTTTTTCAACCACTCCACAAATTTCTTGTTAACAAACTATAGTGTCTACTTTATGCATGACATTAGTAATTTTTCCAACAATTGTTTACAGACAGATTATTTCACTTATAATTAACTGTATCACAATTCCAGTGGGTGAGAAGTTTACATACACTAAGTTGACTGTGCCTTTAAACAGCTTGGAAAATTCCAGAAAATAATGTCATGGCTTTAGAAGCTTCTGATAGGCTAATTGACATCATTTGAGTCAATTGGAGGTGCACCTGTGGATTTATTTTAAGGCCTACCTTCAAAATCAGTGCCTCTTTGCTTGACATCATGGGAAAATCAAAAGAAATCCAGAAAAAAAATGGTAGGCCTCCACAAATCTGGTTCATCCTTGGGAGCAATTTCCAAACGCCTGAAGGTACCACGTTCATCTGTACAAACAATAGTAGGCAAATATAAACACCATGGGACCACGCAGCCGTCATACCGCTCAGGAAGGAGATGCATTCTGTCTCCTAGAGATGAACGTACTTTGGTGTAAAAAGTGCAAATCAATCCCAGAACAACAGCAAAGGACCTTGTGAAGATGCTGGAGGAAAAAGGTACAAAAGTATCTATATCTACAGTAAAACGAGTCCTATATCAACATAACCTGAAAGTCCGCTCAGCAAGGAAGAAGCCACTGCTCCAAAACCACCATTTAAAAAAACAGACTACGGTTTGCAACTGCACATGGGGACAAAGATCGTACTTTTTGGAGAAATGTCCTCTGGTCTTGATGAAACAAAAATATAACTGTTTGGCCATAATGACCATCGTTATGTTTGGAGGAAAATGGGGTTGCCTTGCAAGCCGAAGAACACCATCCCAACCGTGAAGCACGGGGGTGGCAGCATCATGCTGTGGGGGTGCTTTGCTGCAGGAGGGACTGGTGCACTTCACAAAATAGATGGCATCATGAGGAAGGAATATTATGTGGATATTTTGAAGCAACATCTCAAGACATCAGTCAGGAAGTTAAAGCTTGGTCACAAATGGGTCTTCCAAATGGACAATGACCCAAAGCATGCTTCCAAAGTTGTGTCAAAATGGCTTAAGGACAACAAAGTCAAGGTATTGGAGTGGCCATCACAAAGCCCTGACCTCAATCCTATAGAACATATGTGGGCAGAACTGAAAAAGCGTGTGCGATCAAGAAGGCCTACAAACCTGACTCAGTTACACCAGCTCTGTCAGGAGGAATGGGCCAAAATTCACCCAACTTATTGTGGGAAGCTTGTGGAAGGCTACCAAAAACGTTTGACCCAAGTTAAACAATTTAAAGGCAATACTACCAAATACTAATTGAGTGTATGCAAACTTCTGACCTACTGGGAATGTGATGAAAGAAATAAAAGCTGAAATAAATCATTCTCTCTACTATTATTCTGACATTTCACATTCTTAAAATAAAGTGGTGATCCTAACTGACTTAAGACAGGGAATTTTTACTAGGGTTAAATGTCAGGAATTGTGAAAAATATATTTGGCTAAGGTGTATGTAAACTTCCGACTTCAACTGTTTTTTAAAAATATATATATAATTTCTATATATATTTACCCCCCCAAAAAATTGGGGATTGGAAATGTTGCAGACAATTACATTGATAGAAGCCACAATCTATCTGCAATATTAAAGCTGATCTACCCCACAAAAATAAATAAATACAATTAAAATTAAAAGGAGCTAACATCAAAGTTGCTGTGTGTGTGCGCGCTTGTGAGTGTGTGTGCACATTTGTGCCTATGTGCGTCTGTGTGTATGCTTACCTGAACCCTACGATGGGACACTCTTTACAGATGTTGCACTTGGCCTGGTGCTTGGCGGTCTCAGCAGCCGCCACTCTATGTAGCACAGGAAGCCACACCACAGACTGGGGCTCCAGCCTCATCCAATCAACAAACTGCCTGGGCTCCAGCTCCACCTTATTGGTCACCTGGACAGGAAGAGGAAAGAGGAATTGGGGGTTTCAAGTCAAAGTTAATTCAACAACTAGGCTGCATCCAAAATGTTACCCTATTCCCTATAGAGTGCACTACTTTTGACCAGGACCCATAACAAAAGCAGTGCACTATAATGGGAACAGGGTGACATTTCAGACACAGCCCTAGTGTTAGACCTATATTCCCTAGCATTTACCAAGTTATTAAATCCTTTTACACCTCGAGATGGCCGCTGTCCAAAACACAGCCCACACACCTGACCTTTCATTTGCCACGGCTACCCACAAAGGTCAGTGAGTAAACTATCTGAGAGGGAAGCGCGCAGCTATATGGACATGCCTGGGGCCCATAATGTATTACGGATTTGGTTGCGTCAGTTCAGTCAGTCGTCTTAGTGAGCCCTCCCAACTAGCTAGTTTATGCTTGTGGCTAGAAACTTCAGCAAGAATTTGAAACTTTTCTGCCGAAGTTGGGACTTGTTTAGTTTCGTTTATTAGGATCCCCATTAGCTACCGCACATGCAGCAGCAACTCTTCCTGGGGTCCACATCAAACGTACAAAAATATGGCAAAGTACAGGACAAGAGTTATATATTAGAAAGGCACCAAAAGACAACAAAAACACTATTTACACACTATTCATAAAAACATATTCACACTCTTTTATACAGTACAGTTCAATTAAATCTTTAGAAAGAAGAGAGGAGCTGTGATGTTTTTTAATCTGTTTTTTAAAGTTAAACTTGCTTTTTGCTTGAGTAACCTTGACATGGCTCTATACATAACTGAGCAATGCATTGAATCTGATTTTGGCTTGGGTACCGTGAAGAAAACCATAGTGGCGTGTTCAGAATAATCATGTTTTAAATCAAACTGCAAAAGCAATAAATATGCTTTAGCTGTCACCCTGGCCTGATATTAGCTACACGATCTAGCTCAGGGGTCTCCAACAGGTTGATTGCGAGCCAGTAGCTCGCAGACCACCTATGAGTAGCTCACCAAACAAGTCTGAACACTACCAGTCAAAAGTTTGGACACACCTACTCATTCAAGGGTTCTTCTTTATTTTTACTATTTTTTATATTGTAGAATAATGGTAAAGACATCAAAACAATGAAATAACACATATGGAATCATGTAGTAACCAAAAAAGTGTTAAACAAATCAAAATATATTTTATATTTGAGATTCTTCAAATAGCAACCCTTTGCCTTGATGACAACTTTGCACACTCTTGGCATTCTCTCAACCAGCTTCATGAGGTAGTCACCTGGAATGCATTTCAATTAACAGGTGTGCCTTCTTAAAAGTTAATTTGTGGAATTTATTTCCATCTTAATGCGTTTGAGCCAATCAGTTGCGTTGTGACAAGGTAGGGGGGGTATACAGAAGATAGCCCTATTTGGTAAAATACCAAGTCCATATTATGGCAAGAACAGCTCAAATAAGCAAAGAGAAACGACAGTCCATCATTACTTTAAGACATGAAGGTCAGTCAATACGGAACATTTCAAGAACTTTGAAAGTTTCTTCAAGTGCAGTCGCAAAAACCATCAAGCACTACGATGAAACTGGCTCTCATCAGGACCACCACAGGAATGGAAGACCCAGAGTTACCTCTGCTGCAGACGATAAGTTCATTAGAGTTACCAGCCTCAGAAATTGCAGCCCAAATAAATGCTTCACAGAGTTTAAGTAACAGACACATCTCAACATCAACTGTTCAGAGGAGACTATGTGAATCAGGCCTTCATGGTCAAATTGCTGCAAAGAAACCACTACTAAAGGACACCAATAAGAAGACGAGACCTGCTTGGGCCAAGAAACACGAGCAATGGACATTAGACCGGTGGAAATGTGTCCTTTGGTCTGGAGTCCAAATTTGAGATTTTTGGTTCAAACCGCAGTGTCTTTGTGAGACGCGGTGGGGGTGAACGGATTCTCTCCGCATGTGTAGTTCCCACCGTAAAGCACAGAGAAGGAGGTGTTATTGTGTGGTGGTGCTTTGGTGGTGACACTGTCTGTGATTTATTTAGAATTCATGGCACACTTAATCAGCATGGCTACCACAGCATTTTGCAGCGATACGCCATCCCATCTGGTTTGGGCTTAGTGGGACAATCAATTATTTTTCAACAGGACAATGACCTAACACACCTCCAGGCTATGTAAGGGCTATTTTACCATGAATGAGAGTGATGGAGTGCTGCATCAGATTACCTGGCCTTCACAATCCCCTGACCTGAACCCAATTGAGATGGTTTGGGATGAGTCGACGGCAGAGTGAAGGAAAAACTGCCAACAAGTGCTGTGGCATATGTGGGAACTCCTTCAAGACTGGTGGAAAAGCATTCCAGGTGAAGCTGGTTGAGAGAATGCCAAGCGTGTGCAAAGCTGTCATCAAGGCAAAGGGTGGCTTTTGAAGAATCTCCAATATAAAATATATATTGATTTGTTTAACACTTTTTTGGTTACTACATGATTCCATATGGGTTATTTCATAGTTTTGATGTCTTCACTATTATTCTACAATGTAAAAAATCTTAAAAATTAAGAAAAACCCTTGAATGAGTAGGAGTGTCCAAACTTTTGACTGGTACTGTACATGCAATTTTCATTTGTTCCACTGAAAACTGTCATTAACAAATCTCTCAAGTATCAGACACCATAATATCCCAGCTACTATCTAACCAACGAAACATTTACATTATCCCATCCCTGGTTAGACACTATTGTCTTAAAAGGGCAAACCTAACACAATATCAACCAATTAATTTCCAGCAATATTTCCCCTTCGTATCTGTGTGGTGCGGGCATTTGTCTATCACTCTGTTAGTTAGTTCGTGAACTAATGGCTCTTTTTGAACAGCTCTTTTTGGTAATCGTAGGGAAGCGAATTACATACAATGGCTTGCGAAAGTATTCACCCACCTCAGCATTTTTCCTATGTTGTTGCCTTATAACCTGGAATTAAAATGGAATTTTGGGGGGTTTGTATCATTTGATTTATTGAAATATTTATTATTGTGAAACAAACACCAAATGAAACAAAAAAACAGAAAACTTGAGTGTGCACATCTATTCACCTAAGTCAATACTTTGTAGAGTCACCTTTTGCAGCAATTACAGCTGCAAGTCTCTTAGGGTATGTCTCTATAAGCTTGGCACATCTAGCCAATGAGATTTTTGCCCATTCTTCAAGGCAAAACTGCTCCAGCTCCTTCAAGTTGGATGGGTTCCGCTGGTGTACAGCAATATTAAAGTCATACCACAGATTCTCAATTGGATTGAGGTCTGGGCTTTGACTAGGCCATTCCAAGACATTTAAATGTTTCCCCTTAAACCACTCAAGTGTTGCTTTAGCAGTATGCTTAGGGTCATTGTCCTATTGGAAGGTGAACCTCCATTCCAGTCTCAAATCTCTGGAAGACAAACAGGTTTCCCTCAAGAATTTCCCTGTATTTAGCACCATCCATCATTCCTTCAATTCTGACCAGTTTCCCAGTCCCTGCTGATGAAAAACATCCCCACAGTGAAGCATGGTGGTGGCTGCATCATGCTGTGGGGGATGGTGTTCTCGGAGTGATGAGAGTTGTTGGGTTTGCGCCAGACATAGCGTTTTCCTTGATTGCAAAAAGGCTCAATTTTAGTCTCATCTGACCAGAGTACCTTCTTCCATATGTTTGGGGAGTCTCCCACATGCCTTTTGGCGAACACCAAACGTGTTTGCTAATTTTATTCTTTAAGCAATGGCTTTTTTCTGGCTACTCTTCCGTAAAGCCCAGCTCTGTGGAGTGTATGGCTTAAAGTGATCCTATGGACAGATACTCCAATCTCCGCTGTGGCGCTTTGCAGCTCCTTCAGGATTATCTTTGGTCTCTTTGTTGCCTCTCTCATTAATGCCGTCCTTGCCTGGTCCGTGAGTTTTGATGGGCGGCCCTCTCTTGGCAGGTTTGTTGTGGTGCCATATTCTTTCAATTTTTTAATAATGGATTTAATGGTGCTATGTGGGATGTTTAAAGTTTTTGATATTTTTTTATAACCCAACCCTGATCTGTACTTCTCCACAACTTTGTCCCTGACCTGTTTGTAGAGCTCCTTGGTCTGCATGGTGCCGCTTGCTTGGTAGTGCCCCTTGCTTAGTGGTGTTCCAGACTCTGGGGCCTTTCATAACAGGTATATATATACTGAGATCATGTGACAGATCACATAACTATAACTAATAACACATAACTAATAATGTGACTTCTGAAGGTAATTGGTTGCACCAGATCTTATTTAGGGGCTTCATAGCAAAGGGTGTGAATACATACGCACGCACCACTTTTCCGTTATTTATTTTTTTGAATATTTTGAAATAAGTTATTTTTTTCACTTCACTTCACCAATTTGGACTATTTTGTGTATGTCCATTACATGAATTCAAATAAAAATCCATTTAAATTACAGGTTGTAATGCAACAAAATAGTAAAAATGCAAAGGGGGATGAATACTTTTGCAAGGCACTGTACATACAAACTGTATGCTACAGTAGAAACAACAACACGATATACAGAAAATAAGGCGCTTACTTTGATAGGAATGCACACATTCTGGCGCCAGCCAGAAAATGTTCCAATTAGTGCAAGAGTGCGCAAATGTCTGCATACTTGATATGTGGAAACATTGGTGAAGACGTGCTTGGGCTATCCATGGTCATTACATGAAATCAAAATCAAAATCCATTTAAATTACAGGTTGTAATGCATCAAAAAATTATTTGGTCAGATAACATTTATTTGAACTCACACTTCACAATCTGACATAATGGTAGGCAACGTTTTAGGGTTTAAATTAGCGATTTACTATTTTTTTCATGGTTTTAGGTCCATTTCTAAGCATTACTGAACAAAGTGAAATTTGGGAACCAAAAGAACAGCTCTTTTAGGTGAACGGAGCCAAATTATACGGCTCACAGAAAATAATTGGAATGCCCATCACCAGTAGCCAGTTGATGTGATAACCATCTTGAGGGTTGACAGAAATACTTTCTCCAAAACGTTCTCAATTAAATGTTAACTGCAAAATAGGCTTACCTGGCAGAAGTACAGTGCATTCGGAAAGTATTCAGACAACTTTACTTTTTCCACATTTTGTTACGTTACAGCCTTATTCTATTTTTTTCCCTCATCAATATACACACAATACCCCATAATGACAAAGCAAAAACAGGTTAAGAAATATTTGCAAATGTATTAACAATAAAAAACTGAAATATAACATTTACATAAGTATTCAGACCCTTTACTCAGCACTTTGTTGAAGCACCTTTCGCAGCGATTACAGCCTCGAGTCTTCTTGGGTATGACGCTACAAGCTTGGCACACCTGTATTTGGGGAGTTTCTCCCATTCTTCTCTGCAGATCCTCTCAAGCTCTGTAAGGTTGGATCGGGAGCGTCGCTGCACAGCTATTTTCAGGTCTTTTCAGAGATGTTTGATCAGATTCAAGTCAGGCTCTGGCTCGGCCACTCAAGGACATTCAGAGACTTGTCCCGAAGCCACTCCTGCGTTGTCTTGGCTGTGTGCTTAGGATTGTTGTCCTGTTGGAAGGTGAAACTTCGCACCAGTCTGAGGTCCTGAGCGATCTGGAGCATGTTTTCATCAAGGATCTCTCTGTACTTTGCTCCGTTCAGCTTCCCTCGATCCTGACTAGTCTCCCAGTCCCTGCCACTGATGCTACCACCACCATGATTCACAGTAGGGATGGTACCAGGATTCCTCCAGACGTGAGACGCTTGGCATTCAGGCCAAAGAGTTCAATCTTGGTTTCATCAGACCAGAGAATCTTGTTTCTCATTGTCTGAGAGTCCTTTAGGTGGCTTTTGGCAAACTCCAAGTGGGCTGTCATGTGCCTTTGACTGAGGAGTGGCTTCCGTCTGGCCACTCTATCATAAAGGCCTGATTGATGGAATGCTGCAGAGATGGTTGTCCTTCTGGAAGATTCTCCCATCTCCACAGAAGAACTGTGGAGCTCTTTCAGACTGATCATCGGTTTCTTGGTCACCTCCCTGACCAAGGCCCTTCTCCCCCGATTGCTCAGTTTGGCCGAGCAGCCAGCTCTAGGAAGAGTCTTGGTGGTTCCAAACTTCTACCATTTAAGAATGATGGAGGCCACTGTGTTCTTTGGGACCTTCAATACTGCAGACATTTTTTGGTACCCTTCCCCAAATCTGTGCCTCCACACAATGCTGTCTTGGAGATCTACGGACAATTCCTTCGACCTCATGGCTTGGTTTTTTCTCTGACATGCACTGTCAACTGTGGGACCTTATATAGACACGTGTGTTCCTTTCCAGATCATGTCCAATCAATTAAATTTACCACAGGTGGACTCCAATCAAGTTGTAGAAACATCTCAAGGATAATCAATGGAAACAGGATGCACCTGAGCTCAATTTCGAGTCTCATAGCAAAGGGTATGAATACTTATGTAAATAAGGTATTTCTGTTTTTTATTTTTTATTAATGTGCAAAAAAATCTAAAAACCTGTTTTCACTTTGTCACTATGTTTTTTGTTTTGTAGATTGATGAGGGGAAAAAACGATTTAATAAATTTTAGAATAAGGCTTTAAGGTAACAAAATGTGACTGACCGGCTCGATTCGGTCTCATGTAGAAAAATTGGAAATTGTGTTTTTTACATTGGATAAAAGTAGAGACTAAGAGCTAGAAAATGGTATATCATACATTACAGTTGAGGAACAATGGGAAAGTAATTCTGCTTTGAAAGTTTATAAACTTGTAACCTCACTTTTGAGAAAATGGCCCTTGAATGTTTTGGTACACCTGCTGGAGAGCTCTTCTTTGTCTACACCCATTCAGCATCGTTCACACCCTCTTAAGCTTTAGCCCCACCCATCTCAGCTGTCAAGCACCCAAGCTAACTGGCTAACGTTGGCTAGCTTGCTAGCTACTTCCAGACACAAATGAGAGAACAGCTCACTCTGACCATTTTACTCACCCTAGTAGAGCTGTTTAGGCTGTTTCTATGTTATCCCGAGCATTGGTTACTGCAACTGTGTTGCTGGTAACAATTTAATTACCCTTTTTTGCCAACGTTTACTGCCACCGGCCATATTCAACGGGTGTTGAGCGTTCGTAAATTTGTCAGTCAGATGTGTGCTCTGAAATCGGAGTAGATAGCCAGAGCGAATTTACCAGCTATATCTATCGACAGTTGTCGCAGTGACATAATGAACATTCTATTGAAATGGTTACTTGCATAGTGGAGTCTTTTGTTTAGATATGTTGCTAGCTAGCTAAATAATGAACCATAATCCCAACTCATAACGTTACTACCCTGAATGAATCTGCAGGTAGCTAACCAACCAGGTTCAATGTTAGCTAGCTAACATTAGTCTATAACTAGCAATGCAAATGGCTCTGAGATACAAATGATATTACTACACAGATCATACACGTAATGTTAGCTAGCGAGCCAGCCAGCCAGCTAACGTTAGCTACCTAGCTACCAGTACACTTTAACTTGAAATGAAAACAACTTTCTGGCAAAATTAGAAACTTGTAATATCTGAAAATGTAGCTAGCTATGTTATCCGTATATATGGATGGACACTTCTCCCTCTTTCACGGATGCCATGGTTGCCCTTAGTTTGAAGATGTAATCCGGAGACAGATGTTTTATACAACAGCTTTCTGTGTGTTCTCCTTTCGACTCAGTCTGCATATTTACAATCAAACGCCAGAATTTTCTCCATCTCCTTAGCTATCATACTCTAATTCCACTGATTTCAAAACTCAGTCCTACAGAAATTGTAGAGCAACACTTATGCAGTTCTACTACGTGTTATATTTCAAAAAGCCACGTTAGAAAGGATTACCTACACATACTGACCAGATCATGTTATAGACAGAAGCTACATGGCAAACCAATCCGAACTCATCTCTCGGCATGTCCAGCCCACTCATTATCTCAGCCAATCATGCCTAGCGGGAAGGTTGCTGTCTCTTTCTGTGGCTAAACTAACTAGGCTCATAATTTAACAATTTTATTCATATTTACAGATGGCATACAAGTTTGTTTTTAAGGCACATGAAAGTTCACATGTTCTAGAAGGCATTTCTGCCCAAAAACGCATTTTGATTTTTAAAAAAAGTTTACGTTCAAATGGCTCTCCTGTGAAGTTATGACACGCGACATATGCCTAGTTTCCTGAAAGGAGTCACAAATGAGGAAAAAGGAAAGGGGTCTGAATACTTTTCGAATGCACTGTATATCATGAGTAAGTATATTATTTGTATCTATTATTTGTTATTTGTTAATTTTGCCATGAAATTAGCAGCAGCAGTACAGAACCATTGCTAGACCAGCAGATTAGATGGCACACTAGATGAGCAATTAAAGGGCCAGATGCACAATTAAAGGGGAATTACACACACCAAAAAATATATATACAGAATTTGGGGAGGAAATCACAGATTTTATAGAGCCCCCTCTAGAGTTTTTAATTAACCATTATTTTACCATTTAATTAACCATTATATTGACAGAAAACTTTGCACTACTTTCTCTTGTACACTAAGGACATGGGGAAGAGTTACATGGGAGAGGATAAGAGATGAATGTGCCTATTTGAAAGCTAGAAAAAATGAGTACCTTGCGACATGTTTCATTTTTTTATGTAGCTCAACTTAGATGGAAAGCTACTGAGGATGGTAGCTGGCTCTATAGCCACTCCTATCTGTCGTATCTTTAATCTGAGCCCAGAGGAAAGTCTTTGTCCTCAGGCCTGGAGGGAAGCCAAAGTAATTCCGCTACCCAAGAGTGGTAAAGCAGCCTTTACTGGTTCTAACAGCAGACATATCAGCTTGATGCCAGCTCTTAGCAAACTGTTAGACAAAATTGTATTTGATCAAATACAATGCTATTTCTCTGTAAACAAATTTACAGACTTTAAGCATGCTTATAGAGAAGGGCACTCAACATGTACTGCACTGACACAAATGACTAATGATTGGTTGAAAGAAATTGATGATAAGAAGATTGTGAGAGCTGTACTGTTAGATTTCCGTGTAGCCTTTGTATTATTGACCATAACCTGTTGTTGAAAAACTTGTGTTATTGCTTTTCAACCTCTGCCATATCGTGGATTCAGAGCTATATATCAAATAGAGCAACACCGCATGGCACAACGCCTCTCCCCTATTTGACCTAGATAGTTTGTGTGCATGTATTGATATGTAGGCTACGTGTGACTTAAATATATATATATATATATATATATATATATATATATATATATATATATATATATATATATATATATATATATATATATATATATATATGTAGTTCTGTCCTTGAGCTGTTCTTGTCTATGAATGTTCTGTATTATGTCATGTTTGATGACATAACTCTCCTCATTGGGCAGTAGACTGTATCACGGTGACATCCAGATGGTTACTACCTATATTTAAAGTAATTTTTTCGTGTAGGCGGCTATCCTACTCAAAATATAATCAAGTGGGGTGGAACAAATTGGCCACGTTAGCTACAGCTGCCCAGTGACGCAACTGCTGCCCAGTGGGAAGCAACAGTGGGAAGCAACTCGATACAACACCGTTGCACTGGTTATTCACACGGCTTGTCTTTACGTTAGCTAATTGGCATGTCACGGTGACATCCAGATTCCAGATGGTGACCAACACTACAAGTTATTTTTCCCTTGCCCATTGAAATAAACATCACTTTCTTTTAATAGTTTTAACTAGTGCCATGCTGCTGTTGTTGCTAGCATAAACTAGCTAGCTGGGAAGGGCTCTTCAGGACGACTGACTGAACTAAATCCATTAGTCTCCACTCGACTCTCAGCTGTGCGACATACGTCATCAATTTGGGCACCAGGTGTCCGTATAGCCTCTCCCGAGAGGGAACTCTCGGGACTCGAGGAAGAAATTGTCCGCAGGTCACAAGACGCTCACTCAACACACACACTGAGAATCACCATGGTTTTGGCCAATGAGGGGAACGTTCAAAACTCCTGAGTGGCGCAGTGGTCTAAGGCACTGCATCGCAGTGCTAACTGTGCCACTAGAGATTCTGGTTCGAATCAAGGCTCTGTCGCAGCCGGCCGCGACTGGGAGACTCATGGGCGGTGCACAATTGGCCCAGCGTCGTCTAGGGTAGGGGAGGGAATAGCCGGCAGGGATGTAGCTCAGTTGATAGAGCATGGCGTTTGCAACGCCAGGGTTGTGGGTTCGATTCCCACGGGGGGCCAGTATAAACAAAATATGTATTCACTAACTGTAAGTCGCTCTGGATAAGAGCGTCTGCTAAATGACTCAAATGTAATGTAAAACCTTTTCCTGTGTGTGTGTGTTGTGTAGCAAGCTGATCTCTGTTCTTTTACAGTGACCTCTAGCTGAATGCCTTTGTTGGGGCTAAATGTCAGATAGAAGTAATTCAGCTCTGAGATCACACACACACAGACAGAAAGACATGGAGAACCAGCTCTGGAGTGTCAAGGCAAGCATTGAGCCAGAAAGCAGACACCACCTATCCTTCCCTAAATCCCCCTCCCTGTTTTCTCTTTCTCTCTCCTCCACCTGTCTCCCCCTCCCTCCCTCGTCCCTCTGAGTCCCTCCTGTCCAATGGGCAGAGTTACGGCACTTACAGATCAATTACCCCAAGGAAGAAGGGAGGGAGGGAGGGATGGCAAAAAATAGGGAAAAGGAAGGTCGAGGCCCGTAGAACAGGCCGTCTTTATGGGCCCCCACCCCATTAAATCAAATGGAGTGGGTGACTGCACAGTGGCTGCTCTGCACTGGCTGGCTGATACAGGGAGATCACAGGGAGAGACAGAGAGATACAGAGGCTACTGGGCAGAGAAGCCAGAGTCATCAGTCACTCTCACCATCAACTTTAATGCATTATGAACTGTACTGTGTATATCACACCGTCTTGTTGTAATGGTGGTGGTGAGGATGATGGTGTGTGTGCGTATGTACAGTTGAAGTCGGAAGTTTACAAACACCTTAGCCAAATACATTTAAACTCAGTTTTTCACAATTCCTGACATTTAATCCTAGTAAACATTCCATGTTTTACGTCAGTTAGGATCACCACTTTATTTTAAGAATTTGAAATGTCAGATTAATAATAGTAGTGGTCCTCTGTAGCTCAGCTGGTAGAGCACGGCGCTTGTAACGCTAAGGTAGTGGGTTCGATCCCCGGGACCACCCATACAAAATGTATGCACGCATGACTGTAAGTCGCTTTGGATAAAAGCGTCTGCTAAATTATATTATAGTAGAGAGAATGATTTATTTCAGCTTTTATTTCTTTCATCACGTTCCCAGTGGGTCAGAAGGTTGCATACACTCAATTAGTATTTGGAAGCATTGCCTTTAAATTGTGTAACTTGGGTCAAATGTTTCGGGAAGCCTTCTAGAAGCTTTTTTTTTTTTTTTGTCATTTAGCAGACGCTCTTATCCAGAGCGACTTACATGAGCAATTAGGGTTAAGTGCCTTGCTCAAAGGCACATCGACAGATTTTTCACCTAGTCGGCTCAGGGATTAGAACCAGCTACCTTTCGGTTACTGGCACAACGCTCTTAACCACTGAGCTACCTGCCACCCTATAAGTTGGGTGAATTTTGGCCCATTCCTCCTGACAGAGCTGGTTTGTAGGCCTCCTTGCTCGCACACGCTTTTTCAGTTCTGCCCACATATTTTCTATAGGATTGAGGGTTTTGTGATGGCCACTCCAATACCTTGACTTTGTTGTCTTTAAGCCATTTTGCCACAACTTTGGAAGTATGCTTGGGGTCATTGTCCATTTGGAAAACCCATTTGCGACCAAGTTTTAACTTCCTGACTGATGTCTTGAGATGTTGCTTCAACATATCCACATAATTTTCCTTCCTCATGATGCAATCTATTTTGTGAAGTGCACCAGTCCCTCCTGCAGCAAAGCACCCCCACAGCATGATGCTGCCACCCCCGATCTTCAAGGTTGGGATGGTGTTCTTCGGCTTGCAAGGTACCCTCTTTTTCCTCCAAACATAACGATGGTCATTATGGCCAAAAAGTTCTATTTTTGTTACATCAGACCAGAGGACATTTCTCCAAAAAGTACGATCTTTGTCCCCATGTGCAGTTGCAAACCGTAGTCTGGCTTTTTTATGGCGGTTTTGGAGCAGTGGCTTCTTCCTTGCTGAGCGGCCTTTCAGGTTATGTCGATATAGGACTTGTTTTACTGTGGATATAAATACTTTTGTACCTGTTTCCTCCAGCATCTTCACAAGGTCCTTTGCTGTTGTTCTGGGATTGATTTGCACTTTTTGCACCAAACTACATTCATCTCTAAGAGACTGAATGCGTCTCCTTCCTGAGCGGTATGACGGCTGCGTGGTCCCATGGTGTTTCTACTTGAGTACTATTGTTTGTACAGATGAACGTGGTACCTTCAGGCATTTGGAAATTGCTCCCAAGGATGAACCAGACTTGTGGAGGTCTACAAAATGTTTTCTGAGGTCTTGACTGATTTCTTTTGATTTTCCCATGATGTCAAGCAAAGAGGCACTGAGTTTGAAGGTAGGCCTTGAAATACATCCACAGTTACACCTCTAATTGACTGAAATGATGTCAATTAGCCTATCAGAAGCTTCTAAAGCCATGACATCATTTTCCTGAATTTTCCAAGCTGTTTAAAGGCACAGTCAACTTAGTGTATGTAAACTTCTGACCCACTGGAATTGTGATACAGTGAATTATAAGTGAAATAATCTGTCTGTAAACAATTGTTGGAAAAATTACTTGTGTCATGCACAAAGTAGATGTCCTAACCGACTTGCCAAAACTATAGTTTGTTAACAAGAAATTTGTGGAGTGGTTGAAAAACAAGTTTTAATGACTCCAACCTAAGTGTATGTAAACTTCCGACTTCAACTGTATGTTGAAGTTTGTTTATTTGTCATATACAGTGCATTCGGAAAGTAGTCAGACCCCTTCCCCTTTTCTACATTTTGTTATGTTACAGCCTTATTCTAAAATTCATTAAATTACATTTTTTTCCCTCATCAATCTACACACAATACCCCATAATGACAAAGCGAAAACAGGTTTTTAGACTTTAAAACACAAATACCTTATTTATATAAGAATTCAGACAATTTGCTATGAGACTCGAAATTGAGCTCAGGTGCATCCTGTTTCCACTGATCATCCTTCAGATGTTTCTACAACTTGATTGGTAAATTCAATTGATTGGACATGATTTGGAAAGGCACACACCTGTCAATGTAAGGTCCCACAGTTGACAATGCATGTCAGAGCAAAAACCAAGCAATGAGGTCGAAGGAATTGTCCGTAAAGCTCAGAGATTGTGTCGAGGCACAGATCCGGGGAAGGGTACCAAAAAATGTCTGCAACATTGAAGGTCCCCAAGAACACAGTGGCCTCCATCATTCTTAAATGGAAGAAGTTTGGAACCACCAAGCCTCTTCCTAGAGTTGGCCGCCCGGCCAAACTGAGCAATCAGGGGAGAAGGGCCTTGGTCAGCGAGATGGTCACTCAGAAAGAGTTCTTGAGTTCCTCTGTGGAGATGGGAGAACCTTTCAGAAGGACAACCATCTCTGCAGCACTCCACCAATCAGTCCTTTATGGCAGCGTGGCCAGAAGGAAGCCATTCCTCATTAAAAGGCACATGACAGCCTGCTTGGACTTTGCCAAAAGTCCAAGATTCTCTGGTCTGAAGAAACCAAGATTGAACTCTTTGGACTGAGTGCCAAGCGTCACGTCAGGAGGAAACCTGGCACCTCCCTATGGTAAATCTTGGTGGTGGCAGCATCATGTTGTGGGGATGTTTTTCAGCAGCAGGGAATGGAAGACTAGTCAGGATGGAGGGAAAGATGAACAATGCAAAGTACAGAGAGATCCTTGATGAAAACCTGCTCCAGAGGGCTCAGGACCTCAGACTGGGGCGAAGGTTCAACAGGACAATGACCCTAAGCACACAGCCAAGACAACACAGGAGTGGCTTTAGGACAAGTCTATGAATGTCCTTGAGCGGCCGAGCCAGAGCCCGGACTTGAACCCGATCGAACATCTCTGGAGAGACCTGAAAATTGCTGTGCAGCAACGCTCCCCATCCAACCTGATAGAGCTTAAGCGGATCTGCAGAGAAGAATGGGAGAAACTCCACAAGCTGGTAGCGTCATATCCAAGAAGACTCAATGCTGTAATCGCTGCCAAAGGTGTTTCAACAAAGTACTGTGTAAAGGGTCTGAATACTTATGTAAATGTGATATTTCTTTTTTTTTATTGTCATACATTTGCAAAAATGGATAAAACCTGTTTTTGCTTCGTAATTATGGGGTATTGTGTGTAGATTGATGAGGGGAAAAAAACAATTTAATCAATTTTAGAATAAGGCTGTAACCTAACAAACAGTGCAAAAAGTCAAGGGGTCTGAATACTTTCCGAATGCACTGTACAGTGAGGGGAAAAAAGTATTTGATCCCCTGCTGATTTTGTACGTTTGCCCACTGACAAAGAAATGATCAGTCTATCATTTTAATGGTAGGTTTATTTGAACAGTGAGAGACAGAATAACAACAAAAAAATCCAGAATGTCAAAAATGTTATAAATTGATTTGCATTTTAATGAGGGAAATAAGTATTTGACCCCCTCTCAATCAGAAAGATTTCTGGCTCCCAGGTGTCTTTTATACAGGTAACGAGCTGAGATTAGGAGCACACTCTTAAAGGTGTGCTCCTAATCTCAGCTTGTTACCTGTATAAAAGACACCTGTCCACAGAAGCAAGCAATCAATCCGATTCCAAACTCTCCACCATGGCCAAGATCAAAGAGCTCTCCAAGGATGTCAGGGACAAGATTGTAGACCTACACAAGGCTGGAATGGGCTACAAGACCATCGCCATGCAGTTTGGTGAGAAGGTGACAACAGTTGGTGTGATTGTTCGCAAATGGTAGAAACACAAAAGACCTGTCAATCTCCCTCGGCCTGGGGCTCCATGCAAGATCTCACCTCGTGGAGTTGCAATGATCATGAGAACGGTGAGGAATCAGCCCAGATCTACACGGGAGGATCTTGTCAATGATCTCAAGGCAGCTGGGACCATAGTCACCAAGAAAACAATTGGTAACACACTACGCCATGAAGCACTGAAATCCTGCAGCACCCGCAAGGTCCCCCTGCTAAAGAAAGCACATATACAGGCCCGTCTGAAGTTTGCCAATGAACATCTGAATGATTCATAGGAGAACTGGGTGAAAGTGTTGTGGTCAGATGAGACCAAAATCGAGATCTTTGTCATCAACTCAACTCGTCGTGTTTGGAGGAGGAGGAATGCTGCCTATTGCCCGAAGAACACCATCCCCACTGTCAAACATGGAGGTGGAAACATTATGCTTTGGGGGTGTTTTTCTGCTAAGGGGACAGGACAACTTCACCGCATCAAAGGGACGATGGACGGGGCCATGTACTGTCAAATCTTGGGTGAGAACCTCCTTCCCTCAGCCAGGGCATTGAAAATGGGTCGTGGATGGGTATTCCAGTATAACAATGACCCAAAACACACGGCCAAGGGAACAAAGGAGTGGCTCAAGAAGAAGCACATTAAGGTCCTGGAGTGGCCTAGCCAGTCTCCAGACCTTAATCCCATAGAAAATCTATGGAGGGAGCTGAAGGTTCGAGTTGCCAAACGTCATGCTCGAAACCTTAATGACTTGGAGAAGATCTGCAAAGAGGAGTGGGACAAAATCCCTCCTGGGATGTGTGCAAACCTGGTGACCAACTACAAGAAACGTCTGACCTCTGTGATTGCCAACAAGGGTTTTGCCACCAAGTACTAAGTCATGTTTTGCAGAGGGGTCAAATACTTATTTCCCTCATTAAAATGCAAATCAATTTATAACATTATTTACATGCGTTTTTCTGGATTATTTTGTTGTTTTTCTGTCTCTCACTGTTCAAATAAACCTACCATTAAAATTATAGACTGATCATGTCTTTGTCAGTGGGCAAACGTACAAAATCAGCAGGGGATCAAATACTTTTTTCCCTCACTGTACATGGAGTACACAGTGCAACGAAATGCTTCCTTGCAGGTTCACCACTCGACAATGCAACAACAATAGGAAAGTAAGTATGTGAATAAAAAAACAATGACAATAAAAGCTTAATGCTCAATAAAAGCTCAATTTATAAAAATGATGTGTAAGGGGAAAGGGGGCAAGGGTGTAATGGGGGTAGAGAATGGAAAGAGATTGTAAGTAGATAGGGAGTGAGAGGATTGGAGTGTTGAGGCGATAGGAGAACATACAGAGAGTAAAGATATCACCAGGATGTAGAGGCTCCTGTTAAACTCTGTGTGACATTCCCAATGTCAGCCGCGCTCCATCACCCCACTATTTTGGGAGCCCGAGCAGCGACATCTGGGATATTTATTGCTTACTAATTTAATTCTGCCGCAGAGTTTATAACTGACGAAACATGAGTCATGGGAGAAGAGAAAAATGAAAATGTGAACCCGAGGGATGAAAAAGTCATTAAACAGGAGCGGTGGCCAGACATAGACACAGGGAAAGTGCTTGGATGGCAGCAGTAAAACATTACAGGACAGGCCAACCATGTTAACGTTTATAGTTGTACTTTCATGAGTCATGTGTATGTGTTTTGTGTGTGTGCGCGTGTGACTGCGTGAATCCATGTGTGTGTGTGTGCATGCATGCGTGTGGGTGTACGTGTATACATACGTGTTGGAAGCAGCTCTGGACACTGGGCTCGATGTTGCTCCCTCCGAAGGCGGCAACCTCTCCTAGTTGCCGTGGTATCTGGATAGCGTCGTGGAGCAGCAGACCCAGCTGTCTCTGGTCACACGTATCCCCTGATGATGCCACTTGACTGAACAGGTCTGGTAGAAAGAAAGAAAGAAAGAAAGAAAGAAAGAAAGAAAGAAAGAAAGAAAGAAAGAAAGAAAGAAAGAAAGAAAGAAAGAAAGAAAGAAAGAAAGAAAGAAAGAAAGAAAGAAAGAAAGAAAGAAAGAAAGAAAGAAAGAGATTGAGCTACGAGACTACACAAACACAGTTTCTCATCCAAGACTCTACTGTCACTCTTTATCAGTGTGAGTGTGTTGTGTGAGTGTGAGTCAGTGTGTTTTGTCAGCGTGTGTATTAATAGCTTTATGTGGGTAGTCGTCACTAAGAGCTCGGGAAGGAGGAGGTACAGTAGAAGAGTCCTGGTGAGCTGAGCCCAACCCAAAATAATCAGTCTTTCTCTCTCTCTAAATGCTCATCTCCGCCTCACTATCACAGGAAAGCAGTCAATTACCCAACAACCCCTGCTCTGAGGGGAGAGGAAGGGGCATCTACCAATTGTTAAAAAGGATTATAGAGGTCTAGACGTACACACACAATGTTTTTTTGTTTAAGTCGTAAAACAAAACAAAATTGAATGCAAGAGCTCAGTTGATTCTTGTCAGAGCTCTGTCTGCCTTGTTACTCACAGATAGGACAAAGAAGGAAAGAGAGAGAGAGAGAGAGAGAGAGAGAGAGAGAGAGAGAGAGAGAGAGAGAGAGAGAGAGAGAGAGAGAGAGAGAGAGAGAGAGAGAGAGAGAGAGAAAGAGAAAGAGAAAGAGAAAGAGAAAGAGAAAGAGAAAGAGAGAGAGAGAGAGAGAGAGAGAGTGAGAGAGAGACAAAAAGAGAGAGAGAGAGTGAGAGAGTGAGAGAGAGACAGAAAGAGAGAGAGAGAGAGAGACAGAGAGAGATGAGGGATGAAGGGAGAGAGAGATGAGAGATGGAGAGAAAGAGAGAGAGAGAGAGAGAGAGAGAGAGAGAGAGAGAGAGAGAGAGAGAGAGAGAGAAAGAGAAAGAGAAAGAGAAAGAGAAAGAGAAAGAGAAAGAGAAAGAGAAAGAGAAAGAGAGAGAAAGAGAAAGAGAGAGAGAGAGAGAGTGAGAGAGAGACAAAAAGAGAGAGAGAGAGAGTGAGAGAGTGAGAGAGAGACAGAAAGAGAGAGAGAGAGAGAGACAGAGAGAGATGAGGGATGAAGGGAGAGAGAGATGAGAGATGGAGAGAAAGAGAAAGAGAGAGAGAGACAGAGAGAGATGAGGGATGAAGGGAGAGAGAGATGGAGAGAGAAGAGAAGAAAATACAGGGATGCAGTAGACAACGAGAACACTGGAGAGAGAGAGAAACACAGTAGAGACAGAGAAAAAGGCGATAGAGAGAAGGGGGGCAATAAAAGGATGGAGAGATATGGCTCTACTATCTATCTGTTCTGCCTGGTCATGTCTTTGATCTCTGTGTGAGACTCTGCCTTGATGTCAGCTCTCCTTATGTGGAATGGTAATGCCACTTCTACCATTCCGTGTGTGTCTGCATATGCACAAACCAGTCTTGATGTCAGCTTGCATTAGGTTAAGTAACTATGTCTCTTCTTCATTTTTGCACGTCCTGTGCTGGGCATTCTTATCCATGAGCAGCCATGCGTATCAGCTTCATAAGCCTTCATAGTCACTACGTTGGACATTGTCAACGACCTCAAAATCACATGAGCCCCAGGCTTACTTAATATTTCTACTCTGAAGGAGAAAACAAGAGGACACAAAAGCGAGAGCAAAGTGAGGATGGACTGAATGTTTTCAGAAACGACAGAGCACACTCCCCCAGTGCACCAGCCACAATCCCCCTGCAAAAAAAAATATACAAAAATACAAAACTAGTGGGAGGTCTCTCATCTAATCTAGACGGGCCATTCACTGGCGTCCTCTGCCACGGGTCCAGCCGTTCATCACCCTGGGTAACTGAGCTGGGATTACAGCCTGGCAGAGGGCATTATGGGATACGATGGCACGGAGAACACTACAACGCTCACCACGGGGCTGCTCTCAATTCACATCAGCGTGTGTGTGTGTCAAAGTGTGTGATAAAGTTGTATGACTTCACTTTGTGTGTGTGTGTGTGTGCGTGTGTGTTTGAGTGTTTCTGTGTGTGTTATGTGTGTAAAAAGGGGTTTTGTGCGATGGGGTGGTACTTACACTTGTATTTCTCCTCCAGATGGCCCTTGGAGAGCGAGAGCAATCCTATCTTCATGGACAGGACACGAATCTTCCCACTGCGTCCGCTACAGAGGGAGGGAACACACATACACAGGAAGAGAAAATAAAAGAAATACAAATTCTACAAGCTGTGCGTGTTTTTAATACATGGGTATAATGCGTGTGTCGCCGTACGTGTCGTAGACATTGAGCAGCCAGTTGAGACACGTGTCGACACACAGCGGAACGTTGACCAGGTCCTTGTGCTGCTGCTCCAGCCCGTCATAGATGGACGTCAGACAGTTGATCACGTCAGGCACCGTCAGCAGCTGGGCATTCTGGGTAAGCTTGTGCTGTTCGAAGGTGCTCTGGGCTACGTTCAGGTCCAACAGGTCCACTGGAGGGAGGGAGGGAGGGAGGGAGGGAGATGAATTTCCCAAAGTTGTTTACTAAGACCACTCAATTACAACAAAGGCCATTATAAAATGGTGAAGAACACTGGAAACTGCCACAGAAAATTACAGATGGCTGGAATGTCACAACATGGGCCATATACAGGATATGAGGTGGCTGTATACATTGGTGTGACACCAGGGTGGCAGGCCAACAAATTTATGTTACAGCTACTGCAGCCCACGGCTCAGAGTTAACCTAATTAGCTGTTTAAGGGGAATCTTGCTGTGTGAGTGTGTACGAGACACACACACACAAACACACACGTCTCACAGTTGGGGTCCATGGAGGGAAAACAAAACACCTGCTAACGGGAAGGGGTTTGAGGAAAATATACTGACTCATTCCCTCTCTCTCTCCTCCCTCTCTCGCCCTCCTTCCCCTCCCTTCCACCCTCACTCACTCACTCTCTGTTTCAGAGCACACATTAAGCCAGAGTAATAACTAATAATAAATAAAACACCTCGGTAATTATGGTAGAGAGCCTGGTCCAGTCCCAGCAGCAAGGTACAGACAGTACCCAGAGGATCAGGTGATCATATTTCTCCACACACTCTCAGAAGCCAACAGGGAATAACTAACACAATGATAGCTATAGCCAGCTGGTTATTGTAGAAGACAATTTGTTCCCTTTCGGAATGAAACAGACAGCGGCACAGGTGGATTCTCAGCTAAACAAAATGATGGTCACACATACAGGTACACACAAACTCAATCACATACCTGCACACACACGCACACACCTGCAAAGTGGGATGGACATATTTCTAAATAAGCCCCTCCATGTCAGACTAGAGCCAAAATGTTTGGCAGTAGATCAGGTCATTAAGGCATCTGATGCCTTGCACCTGGACTATGTTGTGAATAGGTGAGGAGGGAGAAGATACTGATGGCACAGGAATCTCTGCAGCCTGAGGACATTTAGGTGAGGTGTGTGTGTGGGTGTAGAGAAAAGGAAACTTACAGCATAGTGCTTTCTGTAGCCTGCGGATCTTCATGGCTGTTCTGTAAGCGGAAAATCTCACGTTGTTCAGGTCGGCTAAAAGAGAGAGAAAGAAAGATAGAAAGAGAGAGAACAGAGGGAGGAAATACATCATACAGAATGTATAATAGCAGTCTGACACACGGGCATAAAATAACTGGAAAGGTGGGGAGACATGAAATAATGATGTCAAACTGGAAACCTATTGAAAATATGTGCTGTATTGTCATTTATATATGGTCACACAGGGATGGCTGGAAATGACTGGTAATTGGGTTAATGAGTCCTCTCTCGGAGGAGTGGAGTCCTATTTGTTGAGTGTTGGCCTTCAGGAAATGGTCCCAGAGTTTCACAGCTTATTACTGTATGAAAATGTATGCACTCACTAACTGTAAGTCACTCTGGATAAGAGAGTCTGCTAAATGACTAAAATGTAAATGTAAAAAATTACTGATCCATCTGCTCATTAAAGAACAGTAACACTCGCCACCGCAATAGGATGACTACATAAATATGGATGTTTACAGTCAGTGTGAGTGGGTTGTGAAAGTGTGTGCATGTGTGTGTGTGTGTGTGTGTGTGTGTGTGTGTGTGAGAGAGAGAGCGAGAGAGAGAGGGAGAAAGAAAACGCGAGAGAGAGAGAACTTTGCAGCTACTGTGTGGTGTAAAATGTGTGTGGAGTGAATGTGATTTTTTTGTGATTACATGAGTGGAGTGGAGTCTGTGTGTGTGCATGCATGTCTGGTTGTCCATGTGTTCCATACCAAGCGATTGGTAAAGCTCTGTCATCTTTGGATGGTCCCAGCAGGTAGTCTGAGTCTGGTGGCTGGAAAACAACAGGGGATAACGATAAGGATTTTGTCACACACACACGCACACGCACACATCAATTGCTCTGTGCAATCACAGTCTAGACAGCCTACCTGTTTTCTTATCGGCTCAAAGATAGAGGCTCATGTATACAAATCCGAAACGCGGATTTGATTGTGATTACCAAAGCATACAAATCATCCAGGAAGCCTTCAGAGTGACGCACAAGGAGAACACACACACCCCTCTCACACACACCCCTCTCATCTCCACATGCCCCCACTCAATATGGTACCTAGCAAATAAAGGTTAAATACAAAAATATTTAAATAAAACACACAGCCAGGTCCCCTGGGCTACAAGGGGAACGTGTTGACATCTCGCCCCCGTTCTGTTTACATTTCAGCTTCTGAGAAACGCCTTCCGGCGCAGACTGCACAGACAAAATAACCCAAATGAACAAAAATAAACATAAATTGCAATAAAAACGCAAAGAAACAACAAAAAAAACGGATCTGATCAAGGAGAGAGAGTCATGTTGAGTTTAGTACTCCAGAAGGCAACATTGATAAGCAGGAGTGGGGTTTGTGTCAGTCTGTCTGCTGCACTGCTTCATTTGATCAGGGAGCTGATTTATATTGGAGTGATTCTCCGCTTCAGAGAAATATACCTGCCTATACCCACACTGGTATCAAGGGACTGTAATGTTTTAACGCTGTAAAAGGAGGTGTGGGTTCAAAATTAGACGTATGTTCTGTTGTGAACGCCAGTGTCTCTGTGATTAGGTTGTCGTAGAGGAGACTGGCTCCACAGAGAGAGAGACAGAGAGAGAGAGAGTTGGGAAGAGAGTGAGAGAAAGAGAGAGACATAAAGAGAGAGAGAGAAAAGACAGGGTGGCTAGTGAAGTGCTGACAGTAGAACACAGGGGAGACTGACTACAGAAGCCATCAGCAGGTGTTCATCCCTATTCATCATGCTCTGAAATGGCTGACACTTTCACACCTTCCTCCACAAACACGCACGTCTTGCACTGCAAATATCACTGGAGCACAGCTCAGAGTGTCTTTTTTAGCTGTCCTACATTAGACAGGGCCTGATTCAATCATGGTCGAGCTGGTATTATTGTGTCCCAGTGAGGATTTGGACACCAAGCCATCAGAAATGGATTCACATCTCCTCTTGTTCGAACAGCTTGAATATTTAGCCGCGGTTGTGGCATAAGCGTGTATACACACATGCATGCACACGCGCACATACACGCACACAAACACGCCTAGGCTATACAAGCGTGCACAAAACTCCTGTCAACAGCAGTCTGAGAAATTACAATAAATGTTGCAATTTCGCTAAGTGTGTAGGAGGCACATCAAAGAGAAGCCAGCCTTAGACCCAAAGATGAAACACACAGAGTTGACTGATCTGGAAACCCACCTGTGTCTTGCCACAATGTATTCAGACCAAAGCAGCAGAATGAAAAACACAGCACAAAGGACACTGGCTCAATCAACAAATGGACTACACTAGCTGCCACAAATCCCAAATCAACAAAAATAAACATCATTTGAACTAAAAACGCAAAGAAACAACATCAAAAAAACGGATCTGATCAAGGAGAGAGAGTCGTGTTGAGTTTAGTACTCCAGAAGGCAACATTGATAAGCGTTGACTGATCTGGAAACCCATCTGTGTCTTGGAAACCCACCTATGTCAACAAATGGACTACACTAGCTGCCTACTACCTCTGCTGGATCTGGATCGGCAATTTAGGACTGTCATCATGAAGACAACCGACAGAGTTGTCAGGTTCTAACTTTCCTCAATCATCCCTACCCTCTCCCTCTGCCATCGGTCCTCATTTATCCTCAGAAACTCCCAAGTTTAAGATAACCTGCAGTAACCTTAACAAGGACAAAGCTGTGATGCATGTACACATGCTAAGGCTTGAAGAATACAAGGATCACACAGACATTCAGGTCCCGGAATGTGAAAGAGATAGTTTGGCACCAAGGAGTTTTAGAATCGGTCTTCACTAGTTACCACAGCCACAAAGTCAAAATTATGGCCAAACACCACCTATTTCTAAGATGTATCTTCTTAAAATCTGATTTTAAACTTAACCCTAACCTTAACCACACTGCTAACCTTATGCCTAACCTTAAATTAAGATTAAAAAGCACATTTTTGTTTCTGAATTTTTATGATATAGCCAATTTTGACTTTGTGGTAACTAGTGACAACCCTAGAATCTCTCTGATTTGAAGAACCACACAGAGATTCATCTTCCTAAACAAGCAGTTAAGGTTAGCTGTTTTGACGCTACTTCCTGAAAGGACCGAAGGGGCTTGGTAGTGCCATATAGAATTCGGCATTCATTATCAAACCCGGTTTGAGAGTTAGTGTTTTCCATGTGTGCATCAATGGTTCCTTTATATTTTATTCTACTTGTAATGCCTATTGGAATGTAATTGTTGTGGAATATCTGGTGCCAACATGGAGGATATAACAGCTTTGGGTAATGAGCTCAGACAGGAACTCAGAGATCAGCACCACTGGTGTTGATTTGTTGAAGGTACCGAACTGTCTGTTCAAGCAGTTGGCACACAGTTCGGACACTCATCGGTGCCACACTAGACCTGCAACCAGAGGTCTCTTCATAATATCCAGGTCCAGAACAGAGGCTGGGATACGCACAGTATTAAATAGAGCCATGACTACATGGAACTCTCTGCCACCCTAGGTAACTCAAGCTAGAAATACAACCAGATTCAAACAACAGATAAAATAACACCTTACGGCACGACGGGGACTGTGAAGAGAGACAGACATTTTTATGTATTTTGTATTTCATTTTTGCATTGTATTATATGTGATACGTGGTTGAGTTACGACTGCGATATATGGTTGTCTCACTTGGCTATCTTGAGATGAATGCACTGGCTGTGGGTCGCTCTGGATGGGAGCGTCTGCTAAATTGTAATGTAATTGTAGTGTTATGTATATTGTGTATTTTATTTGTTGTGTTTTGAATCCTGTTTGGACCCCAGGAGCAGCAGTTCATTGGGGATCCTAATAAATACTACTATTCATCAGCAGGGAATGAGTGAGTGAGTGATATAGAGAGCAGCACTTAACATTTCCCAGAAAACGTCCTTAAATGACATCTCTGAGTGAACGTCATTAAAACGGGCCCCTGGGATGGAATACTGCCTAAAACCTAGGAAACTCTACATTTTATGTAATCAATAAGCTACAGGAAAGTGCTGTTTACAAGAGTGTGTAAAGTAGTGGCAGAGTAGTGTGAATAGAATGACAGAGGTGAGTCTGTTACACTGCTTCTCCCTGGCTCCAGGTTGCCTCGGATACAGGGTGCATAATCACAGTGTTTAGAATCATCTGCAAAATGACTACTTCCCCTGGCATTTCCTGTTTGGCTTGGCCAAATACTTATTTTCCACCATAATTTGAAAATAAATTCATAAAAATCCTACAATGTGATTTTCTGGATTTATTTTTCTCATTTTGTCTGTCATAGTTTACGTGTACCTATGATGGAAATTACAGGCCTCTCTCATCTTTTTAAGTGGGAGAACTTGCACAATTGGTGGCTGACTAAATACTTTTTTTCCCCACTGTATATGCACACAGCTTTTGGACATTTGCATAGTTAATTGTTTAATTGCAGCATTCACTTCCAGCATTTTAATCAATTTCTTCATTTCCTGCACTAATGTGTTATCATCTGGCTAGCAGTTTTTTACTGGCGATAAAAATGGATGCCATCATTTTTTCCAAGTCATTACAGAATTATTTAATGTAACATATCAAACATTAAACCTTGTAAGCAATTCATGGTAATTCATGGTAACCTCGTAAACAATTCATTTAGACCCAGAGTTTATTTGAAACAGCCATGTATTTGCTCAAATGTGTGCCGTTGCCCGGCTATTAAAAAGGGACAAGCAGCTATTTGAAAGACTGCTTTTAATTGAAGTTGTACAGTATAGGTGAATTTGTCCAAATACATTTGGTTCCCTAAAAGGGGGGGACTGTGTACAAAAAGTACTGTAAATTCTCAACAATTCACTGAATATGGATGTATATCTGACAAATTAAAGCTGACAGTCACTTTAACTTCATAGTACAGAGCCAAAAGAACAAAACATTTGTCACTGTCCAAATACTTTTGGACCTCACTGTATATAATTGGATGCAATGTAGATATACTGTATATTGGGTTAATGCACAAAAGCAAACATCCAGGTTAGTCAACCCAAACATTTTCATTTAAAATTAATTGGAACCAAAAGTGTAGGCGGTAAGCCTCAGTTTATGTAAAGCTAGGGGAAACACTGAGCTCTGCGCGGTGTAGTGATGCTCCATCAACTCCCAAAGACAGAGTCACAGAGTCATAGACGTCAGTCACGGTGTGAGGAGGACATTGTCTCGGTCACCCAGGACACGTTCATGAATAATCATGAGCAGTAGATTACTAAACATTTAAAAATATTCGGGAAATAGAATTAGGGAAATATCTGCGACTCAGGGAGACTTTTCCTGCCTCTTCTGTGACTGTCCTTGTGGTAGACTTATCTCCAACCAGAAGTGATAAGTGCCTGCATTCTCCAATTGACATATTCCAAATACATTTTTCCTCTACTCCTCCTCCCCTCAACATTTTATAATTTTTTCTCTCCTCTTCTCCTTTGCATTTAAAAAATGTTTCAACCCTTTGAATTGTCGCAACTTAATTAAAGTAATTTGATGAGTCACTGCGGACGCAAACCCAACGAAGACATCCTGATGGGCGCTCACACAGAGGCGTGAGCACACACAAACCCATACCACACATGTCACGCAGAGTGTAATGTGAAGCTCAAGCTAGCTCTTATGTTGGCAGAAGAGAGTGGCAGTCCAAAATTATACCCTGACAGCGTTCTGGACGTCTGAGCCAGAGGTCAGCTGGGGGTCAACTAGGATGGCAGAGTGGCGGGTGGCGAGGTGTCCGTGTGTAACCGTTTGATTTGCCAGTGTGTCGCTTCTCCTGGGGAGGGGAGGGGCGGGTGTAAGGCATGGTTTAATCAGTGGCCTTTGTGCAATCGGGCCGACGAGAAGTGGGATGAGAGAGAGAGAGGTGGGAGGCCAGAGCCAAATTAATGTGTCAAAGCCTGATGTTGGAGTCACGGTAATGTCACTGCACTGTAAGTGACCTACGATTAGCCCTGTGAAGGCTGTGGTAGAGTTTTGAATTCACTCAGAGGGGTCAGGGAGGGCAGTCAAATACATTTGAGAGATGTTTAATCACAGACCACAGCAGTGGCAGTAGCTCAGTGTTTTAGCTCCCGGCGGTGGCATTCTTTTGAATGAGATGAAAACCTCACAGTGTTTGGAATTTGAGGGAGGCTTTCAATAGGCTGATTTCTCGTCCTTTCTCCCCTTCTTATAGGGTCACTCAGGATGAATGTGAGTGGGGCTCAGCTAAACCTGTGGTCAAGTTGTTGTGCTACGTAATACAGAGTCAAGAATGGTACATTTGGCGGTGAGTAGCAGGAAAGTGTGTGTGTGTGTGTGTGTCTGCGTGTGTGTGTGTGTATGTGTGTGTGTGTGAAGGGGGACCCAGGGTTCAGTGGTCGGCCGCTCAAGGAGGGCCAACACCTGTGATCACAGGAAGCTGTTGTTGATTGCAGAGTTCTAAGCCTGTCCTCTCCTCTCTTCCAAGCCTCTTGCTGCTTTCATCTCTGATGCTTTCCAGTGCAAAGCTCCAGGGCTAAACAAATTGCAGGTGTTCACAGGGATGTCTCCCTCTCTCACTCAGTATCTCTCTCACAACCTGTTTCTGTACCTCTACCTCCTTATCATCCCCTCTCCCTCCTTCATCCTCACCCCATCTCTCTCCGACTGTCCTTTCCTATTAATCACTATTTTTCTCTTTCTACTCATAGCCTATTCCCCCTCAGGAGACTGAAAATATTTGGCATGGGTCCTCAGATCCTCAAAAAGTTATACAGCTGCACCATCGAGAGCATCCTGACTGGTTGCATCACCGCCTGGTATTGCAACTGCTCGGCCTCCGACCGCAAGGCACTACAGAGGGTAGTGCGTACGGCCCAGTACATCACTGGGGCCAAGCTTCCTGCCATCCAGGACCTCTATACCAGACCTCTATACCAGGCCCTCAAAATTGTCAAAGACTCCAGCCACCCTAGTCATAGACTGTTCTCTCTGCTACCGCACGGCAAGCGGTACCGGAGCGCCAAGTCTAGGTCCAAAAGGCTTCTCAACAGCTTCTACCCCCAAGCCATAAGACTCCTGAACAGCTAATCATGGCTACCCGGACAATTTGCACTGTCCCCCCACCCCCACCCCCACCCCGTCCACTTTTTTACTCTGCTGCTACTCTGTTTATTATTTATGCATAGTCACTTTAACTCTACCCACATGTACATATTACCTCAATTACCTCGACTAGCCGGTGCCCCCACACATTGACTCTGCACCAGTACCCCCCTGTATACAGCCTCCCTACTCTTTAGTTATTTGCTTTTATTTTTTTTGCTTAACATTTTTTAAATTTGTTTTACTTTGCATTGTTGGTTAAGGGCTTGTAAGTAAGCATTTCACCTGTTGTATTCGGCGCATGTGGCAAATAAAATTTGATTTGATTTGATATCCTTCTCTCTCAGTATATTTCTCTCTCAGTTCTCCCCATATCTCTATCCACCTGTCTTTCTCTGTCCACCTGTCTCTGTCTCTTTCTCTCTGCATGTGTCCAAGGTGCATTGAGACGGTCTGAAAGCCATCCTGAGTAGCTATCAGCACAACCCCCCCCCCCCTCTGCTTTTTTAATGGACCAACTGTCTGCTGCTTAGCTTGACTGTGAATGTATTACAATGGGCAATGTGACACCTATCTTAAGCTGTAATACCGCTGCTATAGACCGACTGTAAAAGGGTCCATGGATACTTTGTCATTATCAGAGGTATTATGCAAATCGAAAAGACCCGACAAAATTAATGAGCAACAGTTGACATTGCACTTCAAATCACTTCAAATTCAATTTTATGCTTGTGGAAATATTCAAGAAATTAAACCAACCCTTAAAGCTGAATACTTAATTGGTGAAACTGCAACGTCCATTTGGGATACTACAACAACAAAGAAGTTACTGCAAACAACTAGCACTTTTTTTTCAGCGGACGCTGCTCTCCTCCGTTTCTCCTCGCTTTTATCAACAAAACAAAACCAATAACAAAGGTGCTGGGGTGAACAGTGGCACCGTTTCCCCAAATGCAGATTCGATCTTTAAGGAAACTTTAGAGTATTAATAGAATCACGCACTCACAAGTCAAATTAACCGCCTGCATGTATGCATGTATGCATAAACACACACACACACTCCTCTTTCAAACATTGTTACACATGTAGTTACCATACAATAAGTATAAAGAAAGTGATTCTTATAGCAGGCATAAGCAGCATGTTTACAGTAAGTGTTACTCACTTTATGTAGTATGGAACCTCATTCTGAGAGACCGCCCTCTGCCACGGGAGCTGCACAGAGGCTGTTGAGAAAAAGAAGAAGGAAAATAAACCATATAAATATAAAAAAGTGTTATTTGCAGCACAGTCATCCTTTTAGTCTCTCAAGTCGTACGCTTCTGCAAATATCCACTAATAGTTCCATAATACAAATGGAATTGTTGTACAAATACGATTCCCACTATGCATGAAATTGAAAAAGTAATGGGTATAACTCTTGGACAGTGAGAGCGAGGTAAGACGGCCGTATCTGTGAAAAGGTGCTGCGTCGTCTAAATAACCGGTTAATGTATTCTAACAGCACGTTATTGTTAGACTACACAGATAAAAGGGCAGAACAAACGGAGAGAAGGAAAGCGGATGAGTTAGCTGAACTTCAAAGCCCAAACACAACCAATAGACTGACAGGACATCAAATAAAAGCTGCCAAATGTGATGACACAAGACTTTACGAGCTGTCGTAAGCCATTCACAGAGAGGCACTCAGAAGTTGTTGATGGATGCCTTTCCCTACCCTGTATACGCCTACCCTACACACACTCCCTGCTTATTAGCTAGATCGAAACGGTGGATGAATGGAGGGATAGATGGAGGATAGATACTCTCTATATTTTTTGAAATAAACAGACAGACGGCTGGATGGATGGATGGACGGACAGGCAGACAGTTTGTTGAACCCTTAGATGAAACCAAGTTCTTAAAATACAAAAACATTTATAATAACAATAGTCACATGCGCCGAATACAACGGGTGTAGACTTGTACCATGAAATGCTTGCTTACAAGCCCTTCCCAACGATGCAGAGTTAAAAATAGGAAAAATACAAATAGTAACACAAGAGGAATAAAATACACAAGAATTAAGCTATATACAGGGAGTACCAGTTCTATATCACTGCAGGGGTACGAGGTACTTGAGGTAGATACACGTATGTACATAAAGGGAGGGTAAAGTAATTAGGCATCAGGACTATACCGATACCAGGTTTGGTATCTCGATACTCAATACCATCACAACACTCTATACCAAAACGATACCAGGGCAAAACAAGAAGGTATATTAGCCAAAGTCACAGAACGGCATTCAATCGTTGGGCATCCTTTGAGAATATTTTTCAGAGAGAGCCATGTATGCATTAATGAATCAATTATACAATCATACAATCAATTTGACTTCGTTTTGACCAATCTAACTACACAACAACATAATGGTAATCATTTATTTGGATGGTAAATCTCTATTGATAAACTGGTTGAATAAAGATGTAGCCTAGGCCTATTCACAATACAGGTGAATGCATATTCAATAGGAGTGTGCATGCATTGAGTTATTGAGCTTGTTTTTCCTGATTTCATGGGGCTACAGATGACAAACAATCTGTTTCCCTTCCATTTGGGACTTATTTTATCGTACTGCTCTTTAACCAGTAATGACGTCATTCACGTGGCAAGAGGGGGGCGGCCCTTCGGAGCCTATGGTTGGGGCCCTATTTTCACACAGTCAGTTGTGGCAATAGATACATCTTTGGGAGAGACGTAAGAGAGAGACCGATTAAGTTAAGGAATAAAGTTTGGGTGGCAATCAGCTTTGAAATCAGCATATCTTGCAGTATGGTTTGCATATTACCACAAACAAAGTACTAGGGTAGTGAATTGTTGTTAGCTGCCTTCAGCTGTAAGCTAGCAAGGAAAGTTAGCCAACAAAGCTGGAAGCTACCGGTATCGTCTTGCATTTGAACGTGTTCTAGCCTGTATGGATTTTATTTTTAGAACAGTAATGAACAGTTTCAACATTTGTACATGGCGTGTCACATTATTAAAGTGTTTTAACTTCTGTGCAGCTTGACAGAGCTAACATGATGCAACCCAGACTCCAAGTGCAAGCTAAGTGGAGCAGGCATGGTGCACTCGCGTTATAAGGGGGACATCGGCTGCGCTGATAGACAGACCTGATTCGTGAGACACATTTGACAGAAGTACCAAAGGTAAAACAAAATCTAGCACCGAACCCTTTTTCACATTCTAGTATTGACGTACAGAAGTTTCAGTATACCAACACTAATCAGGATAGATTATAATAAGACTCAAATAAAGAACAGAGTAGCAGCAGCATATGATGATTGTGAAAGTATGTGTGTATGTATGTGTTGGTTTGTGCGAGAGTGTCAGTGGGTGTATATATTGTGTATATATAGTCTTCTGAGTGTGCATAGTCAGTGCAAGATAGGGTCAATGCAGATAGTCTGGGTAACCATTTTATTAACTATGGTTAACTTATGGTTATTTAGCAGTCTTATGGCTTCGGGATAGAAGCTGTCTCGGAGCCTGTGGGTCTGAAAGCCGATGCTCTTGTAATGCTTGCTGGACGGTAGTAGAGTGAACAGTATGTCTATGGCTGAAGACTTTGGCAATTTTTTGGACCTTCCTCTGATATAGAGGTCCTGGATGGCAGGGAGCTCAGCCCCAGTGATTCACTGGGCTTTCAGCACCACCCTCTGTAGCGCTTTGCGGTCGAGAGCGGTATATTTGCCACACCAAGCGGTGATGCAGCCAGTCAAGACGCTCTTAATGGTGCAGCTGTATAACTTTTTGAGGATCCGAGGACCCATGCACAATCAGCTCCATGGTCTTACTGAGGTTGTCAAAGCTGTTGTCCTGGCATCACACTGTCAAGTCTCTGATCTCCTCCCAGTAGGCTGTCTCATCGCCGTCGGTGATCAGGCCTACCACCACTTGTTGATGGTGTTGGAGTCGTGCGTGGCCACGCAGTCGTGGGTCAACAGGAGTGCAGGAGGGGACTAAGCACGCACCCCTGAGGGGCACCCATGTTGAGGGTCAGCGTGGCGGAGGTGTTGTTGCCTACCCTCACCACCTGGGGCCAACCCATCAGGAAGTCCAGGATCCAGTTGCAGAGGGAGGTGTTCAGTCCAAGGGTCCCGAGCTTGGTGATGAGCTTGGAGGGGATTATGGTGTGGAACACCTAGCTGTAGTCTGTGAACATAATTCTCATAGTTATTTCCCCTCTTGTCCAGGTGGGAGAGAGCAGTGTGAACTGCAATTGAGATTGCGCCATCTGTGGATCTGTTGGGGCGGTATGCAAATTGGAGTAGGTCCAGGGTGTCTGGGATGATGCCGTTGATGCATGTAATGACCAGCCTTTCAAAGCGCTTTATAAATACAGATGTCAGTGTAAGGGGAATATAGCCATTTAGGCAGATTACCTTTGAGTTATTGGGAACAGGGACAATGGTGGTCAGCTTGAAACATGTTGGCATTACAGACTGGGACAAGGAAAGATTGAAAATGTCCGTGAAGACACTTGCCAGCTGGTCTGCGCATGCTCTGAGAATGCGCCCTGGTATTCCATCTGGCCCGGCGGCCTTGCGGGTGTTAACCTGTTTCAAAGTTTTACTTACATCGGCCACAGAGAGCGAGATCACACAGTCATCTGGAACAACAGGGGCTTTCATGCAAGACTGTTGTTTTCCTCGAAGCGAGCATAAATGGCATTTAGCTCATTTGGGAGTTCTGCGTCACTGGGCATCTCACGGCTGGGTTTCCCTTTGTAGTCTGTTATAGACTGCAAGCCCTGCCACATCCGACGAGCATCGGAGCCGGTGTAATAGGATTCCACCTTCCTCCTACATTGTCCTTTTTCATGTTTGATGTCTCGTCGGAGGTCGTAGTGGGCTTTCTTGTATGCATCCATGTCCCGTTCTTCGTAAGCGGTAGCTCTAGCCTTTAGCCCAGCGCGGATACTGCCTATAATCCATGGTTGTTGGTTTGGATAAGTTTGTATGGTCACTGTGGAGACATCATCGTCTATGCACTTATTGATGAAGCCTGTGACTGATATGGTAAACTCCTCAATGCTATCGGATGAATCATGGAACATATCGCAGTCTGTACTAGCAAAACGGTCTTGTAGCCTCACGTCTGCTTCATCAGATCACTTCTGTATTGAGCGCGTCACTGGTACTTCCTGTTTGAGCTTTTGTTTGTAAACGGGAAGCAGCAGGATAGAGCCGTGGTCAGATTTGCCAAAGGGAGGGCAAGGGAGGGCCTTGTATAAAAAAAATGTGGTAGAATAATAGTGGTCTAGCATTTTGGCGCCCCTTATGGCATAGGAGACGTTTTTAAGTCTCCCTGCATTAAAGTTTCCTCCCAAAAGATGTCTCTGGGTGTGCGGTTTCTTGTTTGTTTATGGCCCCATTCAGTTCGTTCAGTGCCAAAGTGTTGTTGGCTTGTGGTGGGATGTAGATAGCCTTGATAATTTGGATGAGAACTCTCTTGGTAGATAAAAAGCTCTACAGCTTGCCATGAGGCATTCTATGTCAGGTTAGCAAAAGCTTGAGTTTCCTTCACACTGGAAGCGGTGCACCAGTTGTTGTTTATGAAGAGGCAGACCCATCCCCCTTCCCCTTGTGTCGCTGCATGGAGAAATCATTTAGTTCTATATTCATAGATTCAGCCAGACAAGTTTCTGCAAAGCATATAATATTGCTAGCTTAACCACTAAATTATTCTGTCATCATTGAAGTCGTTAGTGGTAACGAGAGGCACTAGGGGTGTTGTACCAAACAAAGTAATCAGCGATTGGATCGTCTAACCAATCAGAGTATCATAGCCAATGGGGGCAAATGTTCGAACTACCGCTTTACCCACGTGTGTTCTGGGTCTGGCCCAATCCATTGGTTTCTGGACCAATCAGACAGCCCCGAATGTGTTCGCATTCAGTGAAGGGTCGGGGATGTACTCAGATCCAAACTTATTGCGGAGAAGAAACTGTCGTCCGTGGGCGTGGCGTAGCATTTGGCCGGAGCAAGGAGTCTGGGTAGCCAGGCAATTATAATGCAGCTTTTCAAGTCTCTCTGATAGAAGACTCTGGAACGAAGCTCATCCATCTTATTCTCGAGCGACTGGACATTTGCCAATAAAACGGAGGGGTGTGCCAGTCAATTTTCTCTTAGTCTCTGTCTCAACAGGACTCCAGCCCGTCTGCCACGTCTACAACTGCAGTGTTTTGGTAAAGCCCATGAAAAAAAGGAATAAGGTCTGATGTAAACAAGGGTACAGCTATCGGAGTCGGGTTTGAAGTCGAAATGTCAAAAAGTGCTTGGCGGTCATATGTGATAATAGTATGAACTTTAAGTACCATTTTTGGGTTGTTGATAAACACAAAAAAAGTAGCTAAATAGCAAAGTCGGGTTGAAACTTGTAAGATTTTTACCTTCTCCGTCGGTACCATCCTGTTACTATGAGAAGGAATGGTAGATTATGTCTATGAGAGATGAAAGGGGAGCCAGAATGGCATCTTGGCTGGTAGAATAACTCAGGTCTATGGACACACGACAGCTAAGTTTCCTCCCCGTCCCACCACCCTGTTATCATCACATGGAGGACATGTCAGAGCCAAATGGGGTAGATAAGAGAGGGTTAGATATGAGATGGAGATAGGAAAAGGGCATAGCAATGAAATAGAACACTAGTGTATAATTTGGAGTAAATGGGGATGGAAGGAGGGGATGAGCAGGGAGAGGTGTGGCTTTGTCTGTCGCTAATGATCTCTCTCTCCCTCCCTCCCTCTCTCCCCGTCTCCCTCCTTCGTTAACGACCACTGGTCTGAAAGGAGAGAAAGTCAGAGGAGAGTTGCAATTAAGCCTTTAATTATTCAAGAGTGAAGAACCTTGCCGCCTGCTTGAGTGTGTGTTTGTGTGTGTGTAATGCGTTCGGCAGACCGCACCATCCTCTGGAGAGCCCTGCGGTTGCGGGCGGTACAGTTGCCGTACCAGGTGGTGATACAGCCCGACAGGATGCTCTCAATTGTGCATCTGTAAAAGTTTGTGAGGGTTTTAGGTGCCAAGCCAAATTTCTTCAGCCTCCTGTGGTTGAAGAGGCTCTGTTGCACCTTCTTCACCACACTGTCTGCGTTGGTGGACCATTTCAGTTTGTCAGTGATGTGTACGCCAAGGAACTTGAAGCTTTCCACCTTCTCCACTGCGGCCCCGTCGATATGGATAGGGGAGTGCACCCTCTGCTGTTTCCTGAAGTCCACGATCATCTCCTTTGTTTTGTTGACGTTGAGTGAGAGTTTATTTTCCTGGCACCACACTCCCAGAGCCCTCACCTCCTCCCTGTAGGCTGTCTCGTCATTGTTGGTAATCAAGCCTACTACTGTTGTGTCGTCTGCAAACTTGATGATTGAGTTGTAGTTTTGCTTGGCCACGCAGTCATGGGTGAGCAGGGAGTACGGGAGGGGGCTGAGCATGCACCCTTGTGGAGCCCCAGTATTGAGGATCAGCGAAGTGGAGGTGTTGTTTCACTAGTCACTTTATTAATGTTTACATACTGCTTTACTCATCTCATCATGTATAGACTGTATTATATTCTACTGTATTTTAGTCAATGCCACTCCGACATTGCTCGTCCTAATTTTTATATATTTCTTAATTCCATTCTTTTACTTTTAGATTTGTGTGTATTGTTGTGAATTGTTAGATACTACTGCACTGTTGGAGCTAGGAACACAAGTATTTCACTACACCCGCAATAACATCTGCTAAAAAATTTGTATGTGACTAATACAATTTGATTTGATTTGATTTGGCTACTCACTGGATAGGAAGTGCTGGGAGGAAGGGCTAAAGTCTCTGTGGGCTTCCTGAAGAAGCTTCAGTCTCTCCTCAATGGCCACCTGCACACCAGAAAGAGGAGAGAGTTAGACACACACAAACACACACCTGCACCCCGCCAACACTATATTGACCAGCCGAGTGCGTGTGTGCGTGCATGCGCATTGCTGAGTGTCCTCACTGTGTGCAGTGACTCAGACAACCTCCCTACAGTGAGGATATAAGGCTGTCTCTACACAGGGAACCAGGAGGCAGACACAAAATGTGGCTTCCACATTTTCATTCTGCCCCAGTGAATCTTTACGGGGTGACTGGTGACTGAGTCCTGCTGTGCTGTTTGCCCTTCTGTTTGATCAGACAAAGTGGCATGGCATCCTATCTCAGTGGTCATCATCGACTCCAGCATGGCAATACCAGGGGTGGGGGGCATGGAGAAGGAGAGGGACGTAATCTAAGATCTCTCTCTTGATGTCAATTTTTTTCTCTCTGTCTCACACACACACACACACAAACACACACAAACACACACACACAGTACAAACACACATTAATCTAAACAGTATAGTGACAACTGAGCCTGAGGGGTGCAAGAGCAAGGCTCTGATCCCAGCCATCAGCAGGCTGGACCAGGACACTGGTCCGCTGTGACAAAAAGTGTTATTTATCTACAGTGACAGAAGTCCACTGTGCCAATATAGAACTCAGTAACCTGTAGAGAAAGACAAGCGGAGGGCCACCTCTCCCCACTCCTCTCTGTGTCTGAGCTAAAGTACGGCAGGCTGACAGAGAGAGAGACGGAAGGAATAATGAGAAAAAGCTTCATAACGAAATGACACACACAGGTGGAAAGAGATTGACAGAAATACATGATTACAAAGACAGCAAGAGACATTGAGAGAGAATGAACATGAGCATACAGACAGGCAGAGATGAGAATAAGGTGGGAGAGAAAAAAAAGAGAAGAAGGTAGAAAAGTCAAGAATATAACAGCTTGTAAATGGAGGAAGGTTTTACATTTTACATTTGAGTAATTTAGCAGTTTACCCGTGACACGTACACCCAAGTCTGACAACTCCTAAAAGGGAGGAGGGTTGTAGCTGTGACACCTCTTCTTAAGTATGACACATAAAAGGGGGATGGTTTTAGGCATGAGACCCGTTGCCCACCTGTAAAAGGGGGACGGTTTTAGGAGTGACACCCATAGCCCACCTGTAAAAGGGGGATGGTTTTAGGCATGAGACCCGTTGCCCACCTGTAAAAGGGGGACGGTTTTAGGAGTGACACCCATAGCCCACCTGTAAAAGGGGGATGGTTTTAGGCATGAGACCCGTTGCCCACCTGTAAAAGGGGGACGGTTTTAGGAGTGACACCCATAGCCCACCTGTAAAAGGGGGACGGTTTTAGGAGTGACACCCATAGCCCACCTGTAAAAGGGGGACGGTTGTAGGAGTGACACCCATTGCCCACCTGTAAAAGGGGGACGGTGCGACACCCATAGCCCACCTGTAGTAGTTTCCAGCGCATGTTGAGGTCATCCAGTTGTCTGGAGGAGGTGGAGGACAGCTGGACATCCAGAGGAGCCAGCTCATCAGACAGCTCATTCACCACATGCACGTCCTGCCTCAGAGGGGCCATCTCCTCCTTGAAAGCCTGGAACACACACAGGATGCACGCATACACACACAGGTCAGTGTTTTGCTGTAGGCAGATGTATCTATAACATACTGTTATGGTGCAGGGGTGATACCTGTACCAATGGTGATTAGATGTTGACCTAGGTCATTCATATTTTTTACACTGATTTATGTACAGGTTAATCACTACCTACAAACACCAGTAAGGACTTGTTGGCCCTAAACGTTTTGTAGTGGACGTTAAAAAAAACGTCCCTCTCTCTTTCCCCCTTAATAAACCAGTAACACCCCAGTGACCCCCTCACCGTGGTCTTCTCTATGTGGTCCTGCAGTGAGTCTATGAGCAGGTCTCCTACAGGCTGCCAGCCAGCCTTGGTCTCCACTGCCCTGGCTAGCCGCAGGTCCAGCTGGTCCATGTTGCTCTGGAGCTCCTGTAGCCTCTCTAAAGCCCTTTCTAACTGGCTCTGCCATCCCTCCGCGTGGCCCTGCAGACGCTCCCAACGCTCCTGCACCTCCGCTGTCTGCTTCCTGATGGCCCTGGCCACACCCTGCGCCTTCTGCTCTGGAGTCAGGTCTGGGAGAAGGGGAGAGAGTGGGGAGAGAGAGAGAGAGGGGGGAAGAGGGAGACAGAGAGAGTAGGGGAGTAAGGGGGCGAGGACAAAGACTTTAACATCCTCAAAGGGGAAAGTTGGTTGTACAATAAAAGCAAGCATTTCAACTTGAAGAGAGACTTTAAATCAGTGTGTCAATGACGATCTAAATCTTAGACACCCTAAACGGAAGCATGCATCAGGGGTTCTGTCTGTTAGTCTGCCAGTCATAGATGCCACACACCACAGACAGGACCAGCGTGTGAGCGGTCTGCTTTGAAAATAAGAAGTTTGACAAGCAAACAAAGGCCAGGGAAAGTTGGGAGAGTTTGATTGGGTCTGAGAGGATCTGAAGACTAAGGTGTTCTCCCCCACTGGGTTCAGTTAGACTAGAGGAGACAGAGGTGTCCCTGCTGGCACTGGTCTCAGATCAGTTTCACTCTGTGAAGCCCCATGTCCCTCCTGTGAAAGCAACCGAGCACAGGTTTTAGATCATATGGAGATCAGATATACCCTCTACAGTCACACACACCCCTTGCGAAAGTATCCAAGGTCAATGCAGGGTTTGTTTCAGATTAGACTTACCCTCTGATATACCACGCACCACTATGAAAACCATCCTACCCATCACAGCCCTTAGATCAGTTCTTAACCACTGATTCGACCAGAGGCCCCTTTGATAATTACATCAAAGATCACACAGAAGGGCCAGATCTCTGCCTGCTTGGAGCTCTGGCCACACCCTCCCAGATTGTCTCAGGGATTCTGCTACATTATTTAACAGCCCGACTTTGTTAAAGAGGAAATGTGCTGACATAGCGATGACTTCACTGTTTCATCCTCTTAGGCCCAGCAGCCTTTAGAGACAGAATTACTAATGAGTTCTGGTGCGCATTTAGTGTTTGGGTGTATTCTGAGACTCATATCACACCCCACATAAACTTCAAGTGGATAGGGGAACTTCAGAGGTGCATTTCAAGGACATTCACACCCACCCTGATACAGGGTTTCCCAGATCTGGTTTTGGAGGGCCACTGTGTATGCAGGTTGAACTGAATGGTCAACATAAACTGACAAATACTGACATCAGTTACATAGATTATAGCAGGTTTTAGTAGGTTTTATAAGGGAGTTCAATTAAATTATAAAGTAAGACTAAGTGGCCGTTGATGTCATTGGACTTTGGCGTGTGTGTGTTCAGGCTAGGCAGTGACAGGAGACTCACCTGTTTTGGGCTGTAGGTTCTTGCGTGGTTCTCCCGGCCCCTCGATGGGCTGGTCAGCCAGGAATATGCGTGCCTGGTCCAGTGTACTGGCCACAACATGCTCACGGTCCTTCAGCTCCGACCGCAACACCTGGGGAGAAACACACACAGGGACTGGTCAATTCATGGTATCCTTTTAACCTGAATGTCTTACTCAAAATGTCTTACTCCTAACTTGAAATCCACAACTCATAACTGAGCTCTTTCATATCAGTTAGAAAAGTTTGGATTTTGCCTGATATCATCAAACAATGTTGTGGACCACATTAGAAGTAGCGGTGCATGGGTAAAATCACCGGGGAAGCCAAGCCCCAAAAAATATTACAACCCACAGTATGTGTTGTGATAATTGCGTTGTTTGCTCTATAACCTGTTAGTTCATACGCATATTGCATGTAACAAAAGTCCACAAAACATATTGCATGTAACAAACAGTTACATGACCTACACCATGGTCAAGCAGTTGGTAGAGCATGGCACTTGCAACGCCAGGGTTGTGGGTTCGTTTCCCACGGGGGGCCAGTATGAAAATGTATGCACTCACTAACTGTAAGTCGCTCTGGATAAGAGCGTCTGCTAAATGACTAAAATGTAAAATGTAAAATGTAATGTTTCCGACATTTTCGGACTACTAAACAACTATTGATTTAGAACCACAGAGAGTTACGGCAAGTCGCAAAGAAAACAGGAGCTGCCTCCACTATTTCAGCACCATTTCAACTTCAACATCATCTAATCACCTATGCTTAGTCTAATATGGTGAGAACTAAAAGATACCAAAAACGATTTAGTCCAATCAACGTCAGCTAAATATGATGTGGCTGTCCATGGTACTGATTTCTGTGTTTGTGCGTGTGCACAAGTAAAAAATAACATGTTGACTCACCCTACTTGTAGAGAAACCCCAATGCCATCCTCCTCTTTCATGTTGCCTAAATGGTCTATGACTCTGTCATACAGTACACGCTTTTAGTTTTTGTTGTCCTAGGCTACCTGGTTAAAATGTTTGTTCGCTAGACTAACTTCCTTTCATGGGCAACGATGTGCCAGGCCAGCTAGGTAACATTAGCATACTACATCTAGCTACGTGTTGGTCCTCTGTACCTCAGCTGGTAGAGCATGGCGCTTGTAACGCCAGGGTAGTGGGTTCGGTCCCCGGGACCACCCATACACAAAAATGTATGCACGCATGACTGTAAGTTGCTTTGGATAAAAGTGTCTGCTAAATGGCATTAAAATGTTGAACTTCCATCCTCTCAGGCCAGGGGCACTATGTATGAATTTATGGTTGGATCAGATTCGGCATTATAATCATTGGCCAGTACGGAGAATTAAGTAAAACCCCAAGTCCAATCCCTTTCTCCATCCATGGCTAATTTAGGAAAGGGACTTTTTAGCTTACAACGAGATGCAACAATTCAAGTTTTTTTTATGTCAATGACGTTTGGCTTGACACTTTTTTTTCGAGCGCCAGGACCATTCACAGCTGAGCTCGCTCAGTTCAGATTGTCTATTATGCTATACTTTTTTATCAAGTGAGGCCAAATGCTTGCTGGCGTCCCTTGGATTCAATGATACGGGCGGAAACAATGTCATACTCTTTGACCAGACAGCATCAGATAAATACGCTACACATACTGAGACAGAGGGGCGCTGTTTCGTTCACTCTGATGTTTTCGCCGGTGAGATACACTACATGACCAAAAGTATGTGGACACCTGCTCGTCGAACATCTCATTCCAAAATCATGGGGCGTTAATATGGAGTTGGTCTCCCCTTTGCTGCTATAACAGCCTCTACTCTTCTGGGAAGGCTTTCCATTAGATGTTGGAACATTGCTGCGGGGACTTCCTTCCATTCAGCCACTAGAGCATTAGTGAGGTTGGGCACCGATATTGGGCGATTAGACCTGGCTCGAAGATGGCGTTCCAATTCATCCAAAATGTGTTAGATGGCTTGAGGTCAGGGCTCTGTGCAGGCCAGTCAAGTTCTTCCACACCAATCTCGACAAACCATTTCTGTATGCCCCTCGCTTTGTGCACGGGGGCATTGTCATACTGAAACAGGAAAGGGCCTTGCCCAAACTGTTGCCACAAAGTTGGAAGCACAGAATCATCTAGAATGTAATTGTATGCTGTAGCGTTACGCTTTCCCTTCACTGGAACTAAGGGGCCTAGCCCAAACCATGTAAAACAGCCCCAGACCATTATTAACCCTCCACCAAACTTTACAACTGGGACTATGCTTCGGGCAGGTAAAGTTCTCCTGGCATCCCAGATTCGTCCGTCGGACTGCCGGATGGTGAAGCGTGATTCATCACTGCAGCGAACGCGTTTCCACTGATCCAGAGTCCAATGGCGGCGAGCTTTACACCACTCCAGCCGACGCCTGACATTGCGCATGGTGAACTTAGGTTTGTGTGTGGCTGCTCGTCCATGGAAACCCATTTCATGAAGCTCCCGATGAACAGTTCTTGTGCTGACGTTGCTTCCAGAGGCAGTTTGGAACTCGGTAGTGAGTGTTGCAACCGAGGATAGACGATTTTTACACGCTACGCGCTTCAGCACTCGGCAGGCCCGTTCTGTGAGCTTGTGTGGCATACCACTTCGCAGCTGAGCCATTGTTGCTCCTGGACGTTTCCACTTCACAATAGCAGCACTTACAGTTGACCGGGGCAGCTCTAGCAGGGTAGAAATTTGACAAACTGACTTGTTGGAAAGGTGCCATCCTATGACGGTGCCACATTGACAGTCACTGAGCTCTTCAGTAAGGCCATTCTACTGCCATTGTTTGTCTATGGAGATTGCATGGCTGTGTGCTTGATTTTATACACCTGTTAGCAACGGGTAAGGCTAAAATAGCCAAATCCACACATTTGAAGGGGTGTCCACATACTTTTATGTATGTAGTGTACATTCAGCCTATTGAGAATTTAAGGAAATTCATGAAACAGAGAGTTGAAAGATACATTAATTTGTATGTTTTCTTTCTTGGTCAATTTTTGGCGAAAACCTGGCATCCCTTGGCATGTATGAATACACACCACTCAAGCAATAATAATGTAATTTTCATCAAAATGATAGATACTGTAATGACCGTCTCTATATCGAAACATCCAAGTGCATCAGTAGAAGTGCCTGCATTGGAATCATAGATGTCATCTCCCAGTACCATCAACGTCTCACACACACACACACACACACACACACACACACACACACACACACACACACACACACACACACACACACACACACACACACACACACACACACACACACACACACACACACACACACACACACACACGCTATCTTTCTGTGTTCTATTTCACTAACTCAAAGTCACTTTACTATTCTCTCTCTTTTTCCCCCACATCCTCGCTTGACACACACACTGGTTAGTCCGGTGGGGACTAGCGGTCACTCTCTAAACGACCTCACTAACATGTCTGCCAAAACATCCACACAAGGGAGGAGAGGAAGAAGGGGGAAGCAGGACTACATGTACCAGAGTAATTATTCTTGTTTTGATATAGCAGCCGGGACCCAAGGGGGCCTCTGATGCCTATCGGGCTGTGTGATTGCTTTGTGAGAGGACGATGTTAGTGAGAAATAAAGAGGAACTAAATTATATTGTGAGCCTTGCTTTTTTTATCAAGGCTTTTGGTTTTATCAGACAGGACGAGATGAGGAAGACAGGGTAGTGGGATTTCCGAGGGTTCCATTTGTCATGCAACACCGGCCCAAGTCCATTGAACAGTTTATGACAGCATGCTGGTCCTCTGTAGCTCAGCTGGTAGAGCACGGCGCTTGTAACGTCAAGGTAGTGGGTTCGATCCCCGGGACCACCCATACACAAAAATGTATGCACACATGACTGTAAGTCGCTTTGGATAAAAGCGTCTGCTAAATGGCATATTATTATTATATTATTATGCTGGGTTGAGTTTTGTAGTAGGATACATTTCTTAACAGACATATGGAAATACTTGCAAGAAAATAAACATTAACAGTTAGATTTGAGGATACTTCATGTCATAAATCAGATTTGAGAATATATATTTTCTTCATAATAATAATGTTTAAATTTTTACTTTGGCAGAGTTGAGGAAATAAATGAAAAGGAGGGAGGACAGAGGTGATTCATGTGCCTTTAGATAAAAATAAAGAGGGAGAATGAAAGGGTATTGGCATTGGCAGTGGGTATAAAAATAGCCGCTTCTTCGAACATCTTCCTGTCGCCACGACAACTCGTCCTTGCCGGTAAACGACTCAAAAAAGGAGAGTAAGCGAAGGCAGAGACTCGGCACCATGGCAATGCTCAGTGTCATCCACGCCACAGTCATCCCTGGGTTAGTGATATCAGGAATCCTTGGGACGTCCCTACCCTAAACCCTAACCCTAATCTTAACCCCTAGCCTTAAACATAGCCCTTACCTAACCCTAACCTTAACCATTTTAAACTTCAACATCAATGGGGTAGGGATGTCCCAAGCATCCTGGATAGCATGGACCGTCACCCCTGTCAGTCAGTCAAACTTTGTCGTCACCTTCCCTCCCCTAGGTAACCAAGAAACTTCTGACAGACAGCTCCATAAAAGAACAACAATCTACAGTGGGGAAAAAAAGTATTTAGTCAGCCACCAATTGTGCAAGTTCTCCCACTTAAAAAGATGAGAGAGGCCTGTCATTTTCATCATAGGTACACGTCAACTATGACAGACAAATTGAGAAAAAAAAATCCTGAAAATCCCATTGTAGGATTTTTAATGAATTTATTTGCAAATTATGGTGGAAAATAAGTATTTGGTCACCTACAAACAAGCAAGATTTCTGGCTCTCACAGACCTGTAACTTCTTCTTTAAGAGGCTCCTCTGTCCTCCACTCGTTACCTGTATTAATGGCACCTGTTTGAACTTGTTATCAGTATAAAAGACACCTGTCCACAACCTCAAACAGTCACACTCCAAACTCCACAATGGCCAAGACCAAAGAGCTGTCAAAGGACACCAGAAACAAAATTGTAGACTTGCACCAGGCTGGGAAGACTGAATCTGCAATAGGTAAGCAGCTTGGTTTGAAGAAATCAACTGTGGGAGCAATTATTAGGAAATGGAAGACATACAAGACCACTGATAATCTCCCTCAATCTGGGGCTCCACGCAAGATCTCACCCCGTGGGGTCAAAATGATCACAAGAACGGTGAGCAAAAATCCCAGAACCACACGGGGGGACCTAGTGAATGACCTGCAGAGAGCTGGGACCAAAGTAACAAAGCCTACCTTTAGTAACACACTACGCCACCAGGGACTCAAATCCTGCAGTGCGAGACGTGTCCCCCTGCTTAAGCCAGTACATGTCCAGGCCCGTCTGAAGTACATTTGGATGATCCAGAAGAGGATTGGGAGAATGTCATATGGTCAGATGAAACCAAAATATAACTTTTTGGTAAAAACTCAACTCGTCATGTTTGGAGGACAAAGAATGCTGAGTTGCATCCAAAGAACACCATACCTACTGTGAAGCATGGGGGTGGAAACATCATGCTTTTGGGCTGTTTTTCTGCAAAGGGACCAGGACGACTGATCCGTGTAAAGGAAAGAATGAATGGGGCCATGTATCGTGAGATTTTGAGGGAAAACCTCCTTCCATCAGCAAGGGCATTGAAGATGAAACGTGGCTGGGTCTTTCAGCATGACAATGATCCCAAACACACCGCCCGGGCAACGAAGGAGTGGCTTCGTAAGAAGCATTTCAAGGTCCTGGAGTGGCCTAGCCAGTCTCCAGATCTCAACCCCATAGAAAATCTTTGGAGGGAGTTGAAAGTCTGTGTTGCCCAGCGACAGCCCCAAAACATCACTGCTCTAGAGGAGATCTGCATGGAGGAATGGGCCAAAATACAAGCAACAGTGTGTGAAAACCTTGTGAAGACTTACAGAAAACGTTTGACCTGTGTCATTGCCAACAAAGGGTATATAACAAAGTATTGAGAAACTTTTGTTATTGACCAAATACTTATTTTCCACCATCATTTGCCAATAAATTCATAAAAAATCCTACAATGTGATTTTCTGGATTTTTTTTTCTTATTTTGTCTGTCATAGTTGAGGTGTACATATGATGAAAATTACAGGCCTCTCTCATCTTTTTAAGTGGGAGAACTTGCACAATTGGTGGCTGACTAAATACTTTTTTTCCCCACTGTAATAGCGTCTCCGGAGTAACTTTAGTTCATAGGGACGTCAAACATTCAGCATGCTACACAGGCTCTATGGAAGCTCTAATCTAGAGTGCCCGGTTAAATTGTGTTTAAGAGCATTTTTTAACTCTCTCCATGGCTAAAGTAGTAAGATATATATATTATTGTTGTAAACATCTGTGAGTGTGCTTCATTTACTATCATCCAAAAAATTGAAATATTGAATTATGTTATATTATGCAATTGTCCCTATGGTGGACAGAACGTGTTACTACATTACACAGACGTAACATTTTCACCACACAATAATAACAGGAAATACACACTTTTTTTTTACCTCAGATTGGTGATGATACTATAAAGGTTTATAGTCATCACGATTACACAAAATCAATTGCTTAAAACATATCAATATATTTGGTTTAGTACCAGTGTTTTTGTCATATGCGCCTGTATGTGGAAGAACTTCAAACGCTGCTGTCATTTTCCAGACCATGGTTGCAAAAAAAAATTTGTGCGCACCTCCTACAAATGTATCTGGCCTCAATACCACACATGGATTTGAAGCTCAAACTGTCACTCAAATGAAAGACAACTCTTGTTGCTATTTAGAAATCGATGTGGGAATTCGATTTGTTGAAATTGTACAGTCAAAAAAGTGTCATTTCCTTTTTCCGTACTGGCCTTCTACCGTAAACATCTCCCCACAGAGATATTAGTTGATAAATGGCTACTACAGGTTCTCATCTATTGACTGGTAGTATACCAAAGTTATTTGAGGTTTGTCTGTTAGAAGAGCACAAATGGTACCTGCCGATTTTGCAGGTTTTCCTACTTACAAAGCATGTAGAGGTCTGTAATTTTTATCATAGGTACACTTCAACTGTGAGAGACGGAATCTAAAACAAAATTCCAGAAAATCACATTGTATGATTTTTAAGTAATTAATTTGCATTTTATTGCATGACATAAGTATTTGATACATCAGAAAAGCAGAACTTAATATTTGGAACAGAAACCTTTGTTTGCAATTACAGAGATCATACGTTTCCTGTAGGTCTTGACCAGGTTTGCACACACTGCAGCAGGGATTTTGGCCCACTCCTCCATACAGACCTTCTCCAGATCCTTCAGGTTTCGGGGCTGTCGCTGGGCAATACGGACTTTCAGCTCCCTCCAAAGATGTTCTATTGGGTTCAGGTCTGGAGACTGGCTAGGCCACTCCAGGACCTTTAGATGCTTCTTACGGAGCCACTCCTTAGTTGCCCTGGCTGTGTGTTTAGGGTCGTTGTCATGCTGGAAGACCCAGCCACGACCCATCTTCAATGCTCTTCCTGAGGGAAGGAGGTTGTTGGCCAAGATCTCGCAATACATGGCCCCATCCATCCTCCCCTCAATACGGTGCAGTCGTCCTGTCCCCTTTGCAGAAAAGCATCCCCAAAGAATGATGTTTCCACCTCCATGCTTCACAGTTGGGATGGTGTTCTTGGGGTTGTACTCATCCTTCTTCTTCCTCCAAACACGGCGAGTGGAGTTTAGACCAAAAAGCTCTATTTTTGTCTCATCAGACCACATGACCTTCTCCCATTCCTCCTCTGGATCATCCAGATGGTCATTGGCAAACTTCAGACGGGCCTGGACATGCGCTGGCTTGAGCAGGGGGACCTTGCGTGCGCTGCAGGATTTTAATCCATGACGGCGCGGTGTGTTACTAATGGTTTTCTTTGAGACTGTGGTCCCAGCTCTCTTCAGGTCATTGACCAGGTCCTGCCGTGTAGTTCTGGGCTGATCCCTCACCTTCCTCATGATCATTGATGCCCCACGAGGTGAGATCTTGCATGGAGCCCCAGACCGAGGGTGATTGACCGTCATCTTGAACTTCTTCAATTTTCTAATAATTGCGCCAACAGTTGTTGCCTTCTCACCAAGCTGCTTGCCTATTGTCCTGTAGCCCATCCCAGCCTTGTGCAGGTCTACAATTTTATCCCTGATGTCCTTACACAGCTCTCTGGTCTTGGCCATTGTGGAGAGGTTGGAGTCTGTTTGATTGAGTGTGTGGACAGGTGTCTTTTATACAGGTAACGAGTTCAAACAGGTGCAGTTAATACAGGTAATGAGTGGAGAACAGGAGGGCTTCTTAAAGAAAAACTAACAGGTCTGTGAGAGCCGGAATTCTTACTGGTTGGTAGGTGATCAAATACTTATGTCATGCAATAAAATGCAAATTAATTACTTAAAAATCATACAATGTGATTTTCTGGATTTTTTTTTTCCGTCTCTCACAGTTGAAATGTACCTATGATAAAAATTACAGACCTCTACAGGCTTTGTAAGTAGGAAAACCTGCAAAATCGGCAGTGTATCAAATACTTGTTCTCCCCACTGTATGTACGTGTTTGGGTAAAATTAACATTTTTGTTTTATTCTATAAACTACTGACAATATTTCTCCCAAATTCCAAATAAAAATATTGTCATTTAGAGCATTTATTTGCAGAAAATGAAAACTCAAAATAACAAAAAAGATCCAGTGTTGTCAGACCTCGAATAATGCAAAGAAAATAAGTTAATGTTCATTTTTAAACAACACAATACTAATGTTTTAACTTAGGAAGAGTTCAGAAATCAATATTTGGTGGAATAACCCTGATTTTCAATCACAGCTTTCATGCGTCTTGGCATGCTCTCCACCAGTCCTTCACATTAATGTTGGGTGACTTTATACCACTCCTGGCACAAAAATTCAAGCAGCTCATCTTTGTTTGATGGCTTGTGACCATCCATCTTCCTCTTGATCACATTCCAAAAGTTTTCAATGGGGTTCAGGTCTGGAGATTGGGCTGGCGACAGGGTCTTGATCTGGTGGTCACCCTCCATCCACACCTTGATTGACCTGGCTGTGTGGCATGGTGCATTTTCCTGCTGGAAATGTCAGAGCAAAAGGAAGCAAGTTTACTTCCAGGACAACCTTGTACGTGGCTTGATTCATGCGTTCTTCACAAAGACAAATCTGCCTGATTCCAGCCTTGCTGAAGCACCCCCAGATCATCACCGATCCTCCACCAAATTTCACAGTGGGTGCGAGACACTGTTGCTTGTAGGCCTCTCCAGGTCTCCGTCTAACCATTAGACGACCAGGTGTTGGGCAAAGCTGAAAATTGGACTCATCAAAGAAGATGACCTTACTTCAGTCCTCTACGGTCCAATCCTTATTGTCTTTTGCAAACCTCAGCCTGGCTCTTCTTTGCTTCTCATTGATGAAGGGCTTTTTTCTAGCTTTGCACGACTTCAGCCTTGCCCCTAGGAGCCTGTTTCGAACCGTCCTCGCCGTGCACTTCACCCCAGCTGCCGTTTGCCATTCTTTTTGTAGGTCACTTGATGTCATCCTACGGTTGTTGAGTGACATTCAAATGAGTTGGCGGTCATCCCTATCAGTAGAGTGTCGTTTTCGCCCTCTGCCGGTCTGTGGCTTTGTTGTCCCCAATGTCTGCTGCTTGACCTTGTTCTTATGAACCGCCATCTTTGAAACTTTAAGGATGGAAGCAACCTGACGCTCACTGTATCCCTCTGTCAGTAAAGCCAGAATTGAACCCTTCTTTTCCTCTCTCAAAACGTTCCTTTTCAACTCTTCTGGCATGGTCAATAGTTATTTTTTGATTAATATTACTTTTGAGGTACTATTAGCACTGTTTTTGCCATCCAGCTGGTCCTACTGCAATAGGATAGTGATGACCACAGCAGTGGTTTTTATACTTTCCCACGTTAAATAAGATTTGGTTCAGGTGATCACCTAATCAGTACCTAATTCAGTAGAATGAGGTGTGCCTGTGTTGGAATTCAACAGACACTGGAATGGAGATGCTGATTTAAGAAAAAATTGCAGAGCTGTATATGTGAGTGATACATTTGTGCTCGCTATTGATTAAAGTCGAACAAGCTAATACATTTCAGTCTAGAGTGACCGCTTGGTAAATATTGGTGCGTGAGCAGTTTTTAAGGTACTAATACAAGTAATCTGAACACAAGTGTTTCACTTGTGTTGGGAATCATTTTTATGTCTTGGTCTTCAACATATCACAATTTATTTCAGCATATTGATATGAATTTGGACATTTAAAACCGGTGTTATGACATTTGGCTATAAATAAATAAAAACAGGAAGCATCAATAGTATCAGTTTCAACTTATGTTTTAGGAATATAAATGGTAGTTTTAACAGGATTCTACTTAATCAGGTACAAACTATTGAATGATTGATTGATATTACTGAAATCGTGAAAATGTGTTTGTCTTGCCTTCTTACGGACAGGGCCTTGAGGAAAAACACTCAAAGTAGAAAACAAACATTAAACACAAGCTGATGCATCCCCTTTCAAGAGGAAATAAAATAACTTTCCTCAGTTGCCAGGATGAGATAAGAGATTACTATCTGTCTGAGGAGGAGAATATAGGAAAACAAGAGGCATGAAAGTCAAAGAGGTTGACACAGTCTTCTTTTTACTTCTCTCCTCTCTGATACAGTAGTTGCAGTATTGGTTTTGGCACTAACATTGGTTAGTGACAGAGTTGTGACTCTTCAGAAAAACATTATTCTTCAACTAAGAGCAGAATAAGTGGTGCTACAGTGACAAAAAGCCCCCCAGGATGACATTTTTCAATGCACTGCAAGCCTGGAGTGTATCTTGTAGCTGTGATATGTGACCTTGGCTGTGTGTGTGTGTACAAAACAGCAGAGCAGACAGTCTTATCGGCGCCTGCCCTGTGCTGATGAGGAGATATGAGGGGAAGATAGCATTACAACACAGCAGAGAGGAGAGAAGGCTATTTCCAGACCTCCATGAATCTGGCCTCTCCTCCCTTTTACTTTCCCTCTCAACATCTCTCTCACGCCCTCTCCTCTCCTTTCCAAGGTGGTCAGTGTGAATTGAAGCAGAATCATGCTAACTCTGGAAGACATAGCTGATAGGATTGGAACCTGGTGTGGTCGTCTGCTGCAATAGCCCATCTGTGACAAGGACCGATGCGTCCCGAGATGCCGTTCTGCACACCACTGTTGTACTGTGCCATTGTTTTGTTTGTTTGTGGCCCGCTTGTTAGCTTGCACGATTCTTGCCATTCTCCTTTGACCTCTCATCAACGAGCTGTTTTCACCACAGGATTGTCCATTCTAATGTTCAATCGAACAGTAACTGAATGGCTTGATGTCTGTCTGCCTGCTTTATATAGCAAGCCACGGCCACGTGACTCACTGTCTGTAGGAGCAAACCATTTTCGTGAACGGGGTGGTGTATCTAATGAGCTGGCCACTGACTGTAGTTTCTCCTCACATTGTTTATGCTGTGTTGGAGGTATCACCTGCATTAGGGCCGGCACACCTACAATATAAACTGCTTCCTACAGAGGCTCTGGGCACTAAAATAAATAAGCTAGACATCTTGAAGGCAGTTTCATCCAAACGAGGGCTACTTCTCTACCTCTGGCCTTGGCCCCTCAAAAGTCAGAAAACTCCCCTACAACCCTGTAAGACATGAAACTTGAGACTTGGCTTTGCTAAGTAAAACAAAATGAAAGCCAACCAACTCAGTAAAGAACTTTAAAGTTCACCAGGCTCAATTCAGATAGATAGGAACTCCTCAACACTAGAAGAGAGACTTTCTAAAGTTAAATAAGGAGAAACAAATTAAAAGTTGAGTCATCAATGATAGGTAATTATTCACAGAAGTTCAAAGTCAGAAAGTCTCTCTCTGTTCTCTCTGTTTCGCTCTCTCTCTGGTTCTTTCTTTCTCTTTCTCTCTCTTTCTCCCTCTGAGGGAGATAAGGTTGTGGCGACGCAGCAGTTTAATTTCATTTTATTTTACGACCTGCCCATCCAGGTACAAATGGTGCTAATCAATCACACAGACAGTGTGATTAAACCACCTTAGCGTAGCTATTCGGAATATATTAGCTTCAACTTTGGCTTCTATAGCTTAACATAGGCTGTGTAAATATGTTAGCTTGGCTTAGCCGATCAACTGACGCTAATATTAGCAAAATGAGGACAACAACACTCTCGAAACTTAAGCCTCCACAAACAGTGAGTTAATTAAACCCCTTCTAAACCAGTAAATAGCACACACACTCCTAATCACTCTTTTTAATTATACACTTCACTCAGTTTTAATGATATACTTATATACAACATACTGCTGTAGCTTCTCTCCACACTGAGAAGAAAAAGACAACTGTTGCAGGGAGATAAAAGTAGAGAGAGCGATTAAAAAAGTGCTCTCTTCTCGTCCCGCTCTCTCTCTCTCTCCCCCCTACCCCTCTCTCTCTCCCGCTCTACAATCCGTTAATTTAATAAAGCTGATTGATGAGTTTAATCAGTGGGACGCTTACACAGGACCTTTTATTGGATAATTGAATGTGTGATTAATAAAAGCTATTATCAGCAGACAAAAACACAGACACAATCGACACACTCACTGGAGAAGAGCACTGTCGGACAACTCCCGCCCCGGAATAACAAATTGTCTTCCTTTCTTCCTTTACCGCCCTTTCATTAGTTTACATGAATCTATATGTACTGTAAACAACTAGCTGTATTCATAAAAAAAATTGATAAATTATGTTGTTGACTTGGTGATATAAGGATTGCTACGCCCCCAAAAAAAATGCAATGGTTATATTGTTCTCTTTGAGTGATTCAGAGTATCCAACTTCTCTTTAAATGCAATGGTTATATCGTTTTCTTTGAGTGATTATGAATATCCAACTCTTTACGCCCTTCTACGCTCTTCATCTCAATCTCTCCACCTCCTCCTCTGCTTCTTCGCCTGTCTCTCCATTAACATCATCCTTCACTCGCTCTCTCCTCTCTCACTTCTTCTCCATCACTCTCTCTGTCTACTTGATTTCTCAGACCGTCATTTCATCATCCTTTTCTTCCTGTCCTTTCCACTCTACTCCAGGCCTCCTATATCTTCCTCTTTATTCATGTAAGTGGCTTAGCTTACCAACTTTTCTTCCTTCCTTCCTTCCTTCCTTCCTTCCTTCCTTCCTTCCTTCCTTCCTTCCTTCCTTCCTTCCTTCCTTCCTTCCTTCCTTCCTTCCTTCCTTCCTTCCTTCCTTCCTTCCTTCCTTCCTTCCTTCCTTCCTTCCTTCCTTCCTTCCTTCCAGACATTCCCCTGAACATTCCTAAGCCTCCATTCAGACATGCCATTTCCATATACCCATACATTTACTGTATGTATAGTAAACTTTAAAAAAATATAAACACATGTAATGTGTTGGTCCCATGTTTCATGAGCTGAAATAAAAGATCCCAGAAATGTTCCATATGCACAAAAAGCTTACTTCTCTCAAATGTTGTTTACATCCCTGTTAGTGAGCATTTCTCCTTTGCCAAGATAATCATTCACCTGACAGGTGTGGCATATCAAGAAGCTGATTAAACAGCATGATCATTACGCAGGTGCACCTTGTGCTGGGGACACTAAAAGGCCACTAAAATGTGCAGTTTTGTCACACAACACAATGTCTCAGATGTCTCAAGTTTTGAGGGAGCGTGCAATTGGCATGCTGACTTCAGGAATGACCACCACAGCTGTTGCCAGATAATTGAATGTTAATTTCTTGACCATAAGCCGCCTCTAATGTTGTTTTAAAGAATGTGGCAGCACGTTCAACCGGCCTTACAACCGCAGACCACGTGTATGGCGTCATGTGGGCGAGCGGTTTCCTGATGTCAATGTTGTTAACAGAGTGCCCCATGGTGGTGTGGTTATGGTATGGGCAGGCGTAAGCTACAGACAACGAACACAATTGCATTTTATCGATGGCAATTAAAATGCACAGAGATACCGTGACAAGATCCTGAGGCCCATTGTCGTGCCATTCATCCGCCACCATTACCTCATGTTTCAGCATGATAATGCATGACCCCATGTCACAAGGATCTGTACACAATTCCTGGAAGCTGAAAATGTCCCAGTTCTTCGATGGCCTGTATACTCACCAGACATGTCACCCATTGAGCCTGTTTGGGATGCTCTGGATCGGCGTGAGGCAAATGGTGGTCACACCAGATACTGACTGGTTTTCTGATCAACACCCTTTTTTTAAGGTATCTGTGACCAACACATGCATTTCTGTATTCCCAGTCAAGTGAAGTCCATAGATTAGGGTCTAATGAACTAATTTCAATTGACTGATTTCCTTATATGAACTGTAACTCAGTAAAATCTTTGAAATTGTTGCATGTTTGCGTTTATATTTTTGTTCAGTATATATTCCTGAATTTTAATGGATGAGTCCTGGGTGGATAAATCTTTGAACATGTTCCAATCCGTATTCTCAAAACAATCATGCAGCACTGAGTCTTCATCCTCTGTGTTGGTGGCTCCCTCTTGAGTTGCTTCTTGTAGGCGGTGAGTAGGAACAGAGAGACGTGATCTGATTGGCCGAAGTGGGGGACGGGGGATGGTTTTGTACGCATCACGGATGTTTGTATATACATGGTGTAGCATATTGTTTCCTCTTGTGGGGCAGGATACATGTTGGTGATATTTTGGAAAAATGTGTTTTAAACGTGCTTGGTTAAAATCACCCATGACAATAAAGACTGCTTCTGGATGAGAGGATTCTTGCTGGCTAATGATCTTGTACAGTTTGCTGAGGGTCGCCTTGGTGTTTGCTTGTCGCGGTATGTACACAGCTGTGTTAATAACACACGTGAATTCCCTCGGCATATAGTGGGGTCGGCATTTTAGCATCAGAAACGTTGCCTTTGGTCATCTTGGTTAGCAGCAAAAGATAAGCACGCTGTGCGGGGAACAAAGAAGTGGATGTAGTATTCCAGATCTGGGAGGCTGAGAGATAAGTGTGTAGCTTTCGGTTCCTGATCCAGAAGTGTTTGTCGGTCGTATTTATTGCACAAACATTCTGAATTTACAAAGTAATAATGAACGCAAAAATAGCCAAAAAAAAGCAAAGTCGAGCAGGAACCGGCAAGACTCTGCACTGCCATCTCTCGAGTACCTTGTACATATACTGTCCATACTGTCTACACACACCATTTATACACAGTGTACAAAATATTAGGAACACCTGTTCTTTATATATATATATAAAGTACAAGAAATTAAGAAACCCCAACGTCAGAGCAAGCAATATCAGAAAGAGCAATGTCAGAATATATATATATGTTCTGACATTGCTCTTTCTGATATTGCTTGCTCTGAGGTTAGGGTTTCTTAATGTATTGTACTTTTTGGATAATGTGTGTATTGTTATTATATTGCTAGATATCACTGCACTGTTGGAACTAGAAACTTGCGATAACATCTTCAAATCTGTGTATATGACCAATAAACGTCGATTTGACCTCTGCACTGACACACAAAAACACACACACAAACACACACACACCATTACAGAGTTGCAGTGGTAGACGTGTGTGTACTCTCCAGGTGTTTGTGTGAATTAAATAACAGCCTTCTGAATAAAATGGAAAGGCCAGAGAAACACATTACTGTGTCAACAGCAACAATAGCAGCAACGACAGCAGCTGCAGACAGGCTTAAAACATGACCAGAGGCTGAATCACAACTCATAAGGGTAATTTCATGTATTAATGCACAGTAACCACATTGCTGTTTATACTAAAGAACCACAAACTAGTTGTTGGGATTTTGTTACATTTACCATATTGTAGTAGTCATAGTTGTGGTTTTGTTGTAGTTCTATGACCGTGTTACTGGTTGTGGAGCAGTGGTTGTGTTATGGTAATGACGGAGCAGTGGTTGTGTTACGGTACTGACCGTGTAGTGGTTGTGATACTTTACTGACCGTGCAGTGGCTGTGTTATGGTAATGATGGAGCAGTGGTTGTGTTACGGTACTGACCGTGCAGTGGTTGTGTTACGGTACTGACTGAGCAGTGGTTGTGTTATGGTAATGACTGTGTAGTGGTTGTGTTACGGTACTGACCGTGCAGTGGCTGTGTTATGGTAATGACGGAGCAGTGGTTGTGTTATGGTACTGACTGAGCAGTGGTTGTGTTATGGTACTGACCGTGCAGTGGTTGTGCTGCTGCAGCAGGGTGGGGACATCTCCTCCTATGGGCATCTGTTTGGCCAGTTCCTTATCCTTCAGACAGATCCACCTCCACAGCTCCTCCAGCAGGCTCAGCAGATGACTCCAACGCTCCGCACTCGCCTCCAGGTGAGCCCTGGAAACACATGGTCATAACATGGTTAAAACATGGTTAAAACACAGTTACAACCCGGTTAAAATATGTTTCCAATACGGTTATAACATGGTCGAAACATGGTTACAAGAATGTTATGATATGGTCAGGTCCATCTCCATGTAAAAAGTAAGTTGCATGAGTCTTGGCTTAGCTAGTGCGTGCCAGAACGGCTCATAGGACCAGCAGCCTCCTATCTCCTGGGTTATGTAGTGTGAGGCACAAGTATACCCGCTGGACAGGACGCTAGTCTATCGCCTGACCTTACCCCCAATCTATCTCCTTAATGCTGAGTAAGCAAGCAGAGACGCACTAGGTCCCATTTTTAAAGTCTTTACATGGTATGATTCAGCCGGGGATCGAACTCCCAACCTTCCAGTCTCAGGGCGGACACTCAAACCTCAAGGCCACTAAGTTGGTATCTGCATATAAGCAGAAGGGTAAACCAGCCATACAACTCCAGGTGGATACTAAAACAGAATAACATGGTTAGACCATGGCTAGACTGGTGAGGTTGGGGTGGATGGGTGTGTCAACCATTACAGTTGGCCGCATTTCAAAGTAGCAAGTTTTCTGGATAACTCTTGTCCAACATCTGGAACCATTAAGACCAGGACACAAGTGAGCATTAGAGGGACAATCTCCTCTCTCTGGAGGGCAGCCAAAACCACTTCTATTGGAGTGTGTGTGTGTGTGTGTGTGCGTGTGCGTGTGTGCGTGTGTGTGCGTGCGTGTGTGTGTTGGTGCATCAAAGTGTGTGGGTATACAGAATAATGTGTATTATTCAGTGTGTGTGTTCTTAAATGTTTTGTTTTGACATCCTCTGCTCGCCATAATGCGTCTGACCATTATGTACAGCAGCACAGTCCAATAGCAGCTACTCTTAATATTATTATGTACAGTAATTAAGACATAATGTGCTCTAAATAACACACACATTGCAGCACACACGCGCACACAACCTGCTGACAGCTCAGCCTTGCCTCCCTCCCATAGAGATACACTGAGTTACATGGTGTATAGTGAATAATAGTGCTCTTACGAATATGCTGTTACCTTCTATCTTTAGATAACTTTGCAGTGTTTATGTCTTGTTTCACTCCATCTGTGTCTCTTTTGCCCCCTAGTAGTATTAATATTATTATTATTAATATTAATTGCCATTTAGCAGACGCTTTTATCCAAAGCGACTTACAGTCATGCGTGCATACATTTTTTGTGTATGGGTGGTCCCGGGGATCGAACCCACTACCTTGGCGTTACAAGCGCCGTGCTCTACCAGCTGAGCTACAGAGGACCACAAGTAGTTAGGTCTTTCAGGCTGTGAAGTGGTGATCTTCACCTGCTCCTCCCGTCTCCTCTCATAACATATTTTACCCTCACTCTGCATCTATCCCTCCATCTATTGTTTTCAATCACGTTGTAACCTTCCTTCACTATTCCTCACATATTACTTTTCTCCTTTGCTCACCACACCCTCTCTTCCCCTTCATAACCCTTGCTCCTTTCAACATCTCTATCTTGCCCCTGCCACCTTTGTAATATTCATATGTGTCAGCATACTGAATTGTAATTGGATGCATTATACTGTCATATCATACTGTGCTATGATTGGTTAAGACCACCCAGGTGGTGAGGTCATTCTAAAGATGATCATGGCCAGAGACACATGGACATGCCAGTTATAGCTAGTTAATAAAGAGCTACGTTTATAAATATCCTGTCGTCCTGCATTTTATTATTTTGTACAAAGCATACAAAACAAGACATGTAAAAGGACTAAAAGATGGATTTTGCTGGAGTTCCTTCACCTCGAATGGATTGGGGGTCTACAAATCTACCCGATGCATGGCGTAAGTTCAAACAGCATGTGGAGCTGATGTTCACGGGTCCTCTGAAGGAAAGAGGAGAAGAGGAAAAGTGCAGCTACCTGCTCCTCTGGATCGGTGAAAAAGGGAGAGACATTTACAACACATGGACACTTACCGAGGCTGAATCAAAGGTACTGAAAACATACTACGATCGTTTTGAAGCATATGTTGTGCCAAAGACCAATACAATTTTTGCTAGGTACAAATTCCATGAGAAAGTACAAGGCGCTAGCGAATCGTTTGAACAGTTTGTCACTGAGCTGCGTCTGCTTGTGAAAGACTGTGATTATGCAAACAAGGATGAGATGGTCAGGGACCGTATTGTATTTGGAATACACTCACCGCGAGTGAGAGAGAAACTTTTGAATGTTGGATCAGAGTTAACACTGGACAAAGCTATCAACATAACCAGATCTCACGAGCTAGCACAGGTTCAGATGAAAACCATTTCAGGCGGCAGCACGAGCGCATCACGTGAACAAGCAGTGCACGCAGTCAGGAAGACATCAAAGCACACCTCCAGTGCCCAGAGAGCATGTTTCAGAACGGAGACAGACAGAACTCCAAAACAGAGCGACACAGACTCCAAACGCCCCAAAACATGTGGATATTGTGGATACAAAGTACACGGCGAACAGGGGAATTGCCCAGCTAAAGGCAAACAGTGTACTAAATGTGGAAAATGGAATCACTTTGCAAAAGTGTGCAGAGTTTACCGTGGAAAAACTGTACATACAGTGAGTGAAGATGAAATGTCAATCAAAGAGTCAAATGCTGATGAACTGTTTATTGATTCAGTGACACAGAAAAGTCAGATATCAGAGACAGAGCAAGCCTTTGCTGACATTGAGATAGGAAGACAAGGCACAGAGCTAAAATTCAAACTAGACACTGGTGCACAAGTAAACATTATTCCTCTGAGTAAGTACAGAAGCTTGACATCTGAGTGTGAGCTACAGCCCACCACGCGCAGACTGACTGGTTATGGTGGTGAACAGCTCCCAGTAAAAGGCACATGCACTCTCAAATGCAAATACAAGGAAAGGGACATGATGTTGGACTTTTACGTTGTTGACACTCGAGCACCTGCAGTGCTAGGTCTTAAAGCATGTTTAGACATGGACCTTATCAAGCTAGTTTTATCAGTGACAGCACCAGTAGAGATAGAGAATGTCATGGAGGAGTTTGCTGATGTTTTTACAGGAATAGGACTATTCCCAGGAGAATGTACCATTCACCTTGACCCAGACGCAACCCCTGTGGTCTACCCACCGAGAAAGATTCCACTTGCTCTCCGCGCCCGTCTGAAGAAAGAGTTGGAGAGCATGGAGCAATCTGACATCGTCACCAAGGTTACAGAACCGACGGATTGGGTCAACGCGTTAGTGGTGGTGGAGAAACCACGCACAGGCAAGCTCAGAGTATGTCTCGACCCAAGAGACTTGAACAAGGCTATCAAACGCCCCCATTACCCCTTACCGACGCTAGATGGCATCACACACAAGCTAGCGGGCGCACGCTACTTCAGTGTCATGGACGCCAGATCAGGCTACTGGGCTATCAAGCTCACAGAAGAGTCATCTAAGCTCACAACGTTCAACACACCGTTTGGACGCTACAGGTTCCGTCGCCTGCCTTTTGGGATTATCTCAGCCCAAGACGAGTTTCAGCGAAAGATCGACGAGGTGTACGAAGGCCTCGACGGAGTCGTGGCAATTGTGGATGACATCCTTGTCTATGGTCGAACCAAAGAGGAACACGACAGAAACCTCAACGCGATGCTGCAAAGGTCCCGCGAGAGAGGAGTCCGGCTCAACCCCGAGAAGAGCACAGTCGGCGCTACAGAGGTCAGCTACTTCGGGCATCTTCTCACAGCGAATGGAATCAAGCCAGATCCGCAGAAGATCTCAGCCATAAAGGAAATGGAGCCACCAAAGAACCGTGCAGAGCTGGAAACAGTGCTTGGCATGGTCAACTACTTAGCCAAGTTCGCACCCAGCCTCTCCAATGCTAATGCACCCCTGCGTCAGCTGCTAAAGCAGTCCAGTGAGTTCCTCTGGGACAACCAACACGACATCGCTTTCCAGAAAGTGAAAGACTTGATCACGAGAGAACCAGGACCAATCCTTGCCTACTACGACCCCAACAAAGAGCTAAGACTCCAGGTGGACGCGTCAAAGTATGGACTAGGGGCAGTGCTACTGCAAGAAGGAAAACCCATCGGCTACGCTTCCAAATCTCTCACAGACTGTGAAATCAACTACGCTCAAATCGAAAAGGAGCTGTATGCCATTCTGTTCGGATGTAAGCGTTTCCATCAGTATGTCTATTTTTTTTATAATTTTTTTTATTTATTTCACCTTTATTTAACCAGGTAAACCAGTTGAGAACAAGTTCTCATTTACAACTGCGACCTGGCCAAGATAAAGCAAAGCAGTGCGATAAAAACAAAAACACAGAGTTACATATGGTTACAAAACAAAGTCAAAAATACAACATAAATACATATAATATACAGTGTGCAAATTTAGCAAGTTATGGAGGTAAGGCAATAAAATAGGCTATAGTGCAAAATAGTTACAATTTAGTATTAACACTGGAATGATGTGCAAGAGATGATGTGCAAATAGAGATACTGGGGTACAAATGAGCAAAATAAATAACAATGTAGGGATGAGGATTGAGGAGTACACCACATCAGTCACTGGCTTCATCAATAAGTGCATCGATGATGTCGTCCCCACAGTGACCGTACGTACATACCCCAACCAGAAGCCATGGATTACAGGAAACATCCGCACTGAGCTAAAGGGTAGAGCTGCCGCTTTCAAGGAACGGGACTCTAACCCGGACGCTTATAAGAAATCCCGCTATGACCTTCGACGAACCATCAAACAGGCAAAGAGTCAATACAGGTCTAAGATTGAATCATACTACACTGGCTCTGACGCTCGTCGGATGTGGCAGGGCTTGAAAACTATTACAGACTACAAAGGGAAGCACAGCCGCGAGCTGCCCAGTGACACAAGCCTACCAGACGAGCTAAACCACTTCTATGCTCGCTTCGAGGCAAGCAACACTGAAGCATGCATGAGAGCACCAGCTGTTCCGGACGACTATGTGATCACGCTCTCCGTAGCCGATGTGAGTAAGACTTTTAAGCAGGTCAACATTCACAAGGCCGCAGGGCCAGACGGATTACCAGGACGTGTACTCCGAGCATGTGCTGACCAACTGGCAAGTGTCTTCACTGACATTTTCAACATGTCCCTGACTGAGTCTGTAATACCAACATGTTTCAAGCAGACCACCATAGTCCCCGTGCCCAAGAACTCTAAGATAACCTGCCTAAATGACTACCGACCCGTAGCACTGACGTCTGTAGCCATGAAGTGCTTTGAAAGACTGGTCATGGCTCACATCAACAGCATAATCCCAGAAACCCTAGACCCACTCCAATTTGCATACCGCCCCAACAGATCCACAGATGATGCAATCTCTATCGCACTCCACACTGCCCTTTCCCACCTGGACAAGAGGAACACCTACGTGAGAATGCTATTCATTGACTACAGCTCAGCATTCAACACCATAGTGCCCTCTAAGCTCATCACTAAGCTAAGGATCCTGGGACTAAACACCTCCCTCTGCAACTGGATCCTGGACTTCCAGACGGGCCGCCCCCAGGTGGTAAGGGTAGGTAACAACACATCTGCCACACTGATCCTCAACACGGGGGCACCTCAGGGGTGCGTGCTCAGTCCCCTCCTGTACTCTCTGTTCACCCATGACTGCATGGCCAGGCACGACTCCAACACCATCATTAAGTTTGCCGACGACACAACAGTGGTAGGCCTGATCACCGACAACGATGAGACAGCCTATAGGGAGGAGGTCAGAGATCTGGCCGTGTGGTGCCAGGACAACAACCTCTCCCTCAACGTGACCAAGACAAAGGAGATGATTGTGGACTACAGGAAAAAAAAGAGGACTGAGCACGCCCCCATTCTCATCGACGGGGCTGTAGTGGAACAGGTTGAGAGCCTCAAGTTCCTTGGTGTCCACATCACCAAAGAACTATCATGGTCCAAACACACCAAGACAGTCGTGAAGAGGGCACGACAAAGCCTATTCCCCCTCAGGAGACTAAAAAGATTTGGCATGGGTCCTCAGATCCTCAAAAAATTCTACAGCTGCACCATCGAGAGCATCCTGACTGGTTGCATCACCGCCTGGTATGGCAACTGCTTGGCCTCTGACCGCAAGGCACTACATAGGGTAGTGCGTACGGCCCAGTACATCACTGGGGCAAAGCTCCCTGCCATCCAGGACCTCTATACCAGGCGGTGTCAGAGGAACGCCCTCAAAATTGTCAAAGACTCCAGCCACCCTAGTCATAGACTGTTCTCTCTGCTACCGCACGGCAAGCGGTACCGGAGTGCCAAGTCTAGGTCCAAAAGACTTCTCAACAGCTTCTACCCCCAAGCCATAAGACTCCTGAACAGCTAATCATGGCTACCCGGACTATTTGCACTGCCCCCCCACCCCATCCTTTTTACGCTGCTGCTACTCTGTTAAGTATTTATGCATAGTCACTTTAACTCTACCCACATGTACATATTACCTCAACTACCTCAACTAGCCGGTGCCCCCGCACATTGACTCTGCAACGGTACCCCCCTGTATATATAGCCTCCCTACTGTCACTTTATTTTACTGTATATATAGCCTCCCTACTGTCACTTTATTTTACTTCTGCTCTTTTTTTCTCAACACTTTTTTTGTTGTTGTTTTATTCTTACTTTTTTTGTTTAAAATAAATGCACTGTTGGTTAAGGGCTGTAAGTAAGCATTTCACTGTAATGTCTGCACCTGTTGTATTCGGCGCATGTGACCAATAAAATTTGATTTGATTTGATTTGATTTGATGAGGTAGTTGGGCGGGCTAATTTCAGATGGGCTGTGTACAGGTGCAGTGATCGGTAAGGTGCTCTGACAACTGATGCTTAAAGTTAGTGAGGGAGATAAGTGTCTCCAGCTTCAGAGATTTTTGCAATTTGTTCGAGTCATTGGCAGCAGAGAACTGGAAGGAATTGCGGCCAAAGGAGGTGTTGGCTTTGGGGATGACCAGTGAGATATACCCGCTGGAGCGCAGACTACGGGTGGGTGTTGCTATGGTGACCAATGAGCTAAGATAAGGCGGGGATTTGCCTAGCAGTGATTTATAGATGGCCTGGAGCCAGTGGGTTTGGCGACGAATATGTAGTGAGGACCAGCCAACAATAGCGTACAGGTCACAGTGGTGGGTATTATATGGGGCTTTGGAGACAAAACGGATGGCACTGTGATAGACAACATCCAATTTGCTGAGTAGAGTGTTGGAGGCTATTTTGTAAATGACATCGCCGAAGTCAAGGATCGGTAGGATAGTCAGTTTTACGAGGGCATGTTTGGCAGCATGAGTGAAGGAGGCTTTGTTGCGAAATAGGGAACCGATTCTAGATTTAACTTTGGATTGGAAAAACTTAATGTGAGTCTGGAAGGAGAGTTTACAGTCTAACCAGACACCTAGATATTTGTAGTTGTCCACATACTCTAGGTCAGACCCATCTAGAGTAGTGATTCTAGTCGGGAGGGCGGGTGCAAGCAGCGTTCGGTTGAAGAGCATGCATTTAGTTTTACTAGTGTTTAAGAGCAGTTGGAGGCTACTGAAGGAGTGTTGTATGGAATTGAAGCTCGTTTGGAGGTTTGTTAACACAGTGTCCAATGAAGGGCCAGATGTATACAAAATGGTGTCGTCTGCGTAGAGGTGGATCTGAGAGTCACCAGCAGCAAGAGCGACGTCATTGATATACACAGAGAAAAGAGTTGGCCCAAGAATTGAACCCTGTGGCACCCCCATAGAGACTGCCATAGGTCCAGACAACAGGCCCTCCGATTTGACACATTGAACTCTATCTGAGAAGTAGTTGGTGAACCAGGCGAGGCAGTCATTTGAGAAACCAAGGCTATTTAGTCTGCCAATAAGAATGCGGTGATTGACAGAGTCGAAAGCCTTGGCCAGGTCAATGAAAACGGCTGCACAGTACTGTCTATTATCGATCGCGGTTATAATATCGTTTAGGAAGTTGAGCGTGGCTGAAGTGCACCCATGACCAGCTCGGAAACCGGATTGCATAGCGGAGAAGGTACGGTGGGATTCGAAATGGTCGGTGATCTGTTTGTTGACTAGGCTTTCAAAAACTTTTGAAAGGCAGGGCAGGATGGATATGGGTCTGTAACAGTTTGGATCTAGAGTGTCACCCCCTTTGAAGAGGGGGATGACCGCGGCAGCTTTCCAATCTCTGGGGATCTCAGACGTTACGAAAGAGAGGTTGAACAGGCTAGTAATAGGGGTTGCGACAATTTCGGCGGCTAGTTTTAGAAAGAAAGGGTCCAGATTGTCTAGCCCAGATGATTTGTAGGGGTCCAGATTTTGCAGCTCTTTTAGAACATCAGCTGTCTGGATTTGTGTGAAGGAGAAGCGGGGGCGGCATGGGCAAGTTGCAGCGGAGGGTGCAGAGCTGGTGGCCGGGGTAGTGGTAGCCAGGTGGAAAGCATGGCCAGCCGTAGCAAAATGCTTGTTGAAATTCTCGATTATTGTAGATTTATCGGTGGTGATAGTGTTTCCTAGCCTCAGTGCAGTGGGCAGCTGGGAGGAAGTGCTCTTATTTTCCATGGACTTTACAGTGTCCCAAAACTTTTTGGAGTTAGTGCTACAGGATGCAAATTTCTGTTTGAAAAAGTTAGCCTTTGCTTTCCTAACTGCTTGTGTATATTGGTTCCTAACTTCCCTGAAAAGTTGCATATCGCGGGGGCTATTTGATGCTAATGCAGTACGCCTCTATGGACGACAAGTCATTGTGGAATCAGACCACAAGCCCCTCGAGTCAATCATGAGGAAACCGTTAGCCGCAGCCCCGCCAAGGCTACAGAGAATGATCCTTCAACTACAAAAATACGACTTCACAATCACTCACCGTCCAGGCAAAGACATCCCTGTCGCAGACACACTCTCCAGGAAGTTTCTTACCTACAAGGACAGCAGCCTCAGTGAAGGCATGGACATGCAGGTGCACACTGTGTACAGCAACTTACCAGTTAGTGACACAAAACTGAAGGAGATCCGAGCAGAAACAGAAAAAGACACACAACTCACACAGCTGAGGAAAGTCATACAGTCAGGATGGCCTGAGGAGAGGAGAAAATGCCCTCAGAGCGTCTCAGAGTTCTGGAACCATCGTGACGAACTATCACAGATCAACAGAATAATTTTCAAAGGAGAGAAAATTATCATTCCTACCAGTCTCAGAAAAGAGATTTTGACAAAGATCCATGCTGGACACATGGGCATGGAAAAGTGCAAACAGAGAGCACGGGACATTTTGTTTTGGCCCGGAATGTGCAAACAAATAGAGGACATGGTTGGTAAATGCCCCACCTGTCTTGAACGACGCCCCTCAAACACCAAAGAGCCAATGTTACCTCACCGTATCCCAGACCGACCCTGGCAGGTCGTGGCAACCGATCTGTTCACGTGGAACAACGAGGACTACATTATAACAGTGGACTACTACAGCAGATACTTCGAACTCGACAAGCTTCACAGCACCACATCTGCAGCTGTGATACACAAGCTGAAAGCAGCCTTTGCCAGGCATGGCATTGTAGAGACTTTAATATCTGACAATGGGCCCTGTTACAAATCAAATGAGTTTGAATCCTTCACAAAAGCATGGGAGTTCACACACGTCACCACAAGCCCACATTACCCTCAAAGTAATGGCCTTGCTGAAAAATCTGTGCAGATCGCTAAATCACTCATGGACAAAGCAAAAGCAGACAAGAGAGACCCCTACCTCAGTCTCCTTGAATACCGCAACACTCCAGTTGACAACTTCAAATCACCAGCCCAGCTGTTGATGAGCCGCAGACTTCGCTCAATCCTTCCCAGCACCAACCAGCAGCTGCAACCTGAGGTCGTCAGCTACAAGGAAGTGCATGCAAAACGTGCACAGAGGCAACAACAGCAAAAGCGATACTACGACAGGTCAGCCAGACCACTGCCACCACTGAACGACGGAGAGTCAGTTAGAATCCAGGAGCATGGCTACTGGAAGCCAGCAGTCGTCATCCAACCAGCTGACACTGAACGTTCATATCTCGTTCGCACCGCAGAAGGAGCGGTGTACCGCCGCAATCGTCGTCACCTACTGAACACAAAAGAACAACACACTGACGAGATGATCTGTTCCCCTGAAAGAGAACGGGATGGACTAAACACAGACACAACACAACATACACCATACTTACCTGCAACACCACAAGAACTGTTGACTGACACAGAAGCATGCTCAGCTTCATATCACACAAGGTCAGGAAGAGAGGTCAAGCCTAGAGCTGTCCTAGACCTGTGAAATGTCAAAGGGTGTAGGTGGATCGCTGCCCTAAAAGAGTTCCAGACTGTAAACTTGTTATTGAAAGTTAACTTGAAATGCTTTGGTATGGTATTTGTTTGATATGTTGAGATGTCATTGCTACAGTGAAAAGCTGAGTTGCTGAGAAATATTTGTTCTAAAAGTAACAGTATGCTGAATCATTGTTTGTCTGTTATGTTGATGCAGTTGGTGCAGTTTAAATGGTTACTTACCTCGAGTTCAAACTACAGAGCATATATTCAAAAGAAACGCTTTATTGTTGTACATATTTTTTATTTTTTTTAAAAGAAGGGGGATGTAATATTCATATGTGTCAGCATACTGAATTGTAATTAGATGCATTATACTGTCATATCATACTGTGCTATGATTGGTTAAGACCACCCAGGTGGTGAGGTCATTCTAAAGATGATCATGGCCAGAGACACATGGACATGCCAGTTATAGCTAGTTAATAAAGAGCTACGTTTATAAATATCCTGTCGTCCTGCATTTTATTATTTTGTACAAAGCATACAAAACAAGACAACCTTCACTGTCTCCCTCCATCTCTCTTTCACTCCATCAATCTCTTTCACTCCATCAATCTATTTCACTCCATCAATCTCTTTCACTTTATTTATGCCAAGGTTGTGGTCACTCCTCCACTGTTCAGGCCCTGAAGAGTTCTGTGGCAGCATATTGGTTCCAACTCTCACCGGAGGCATATCTCATGTGTCCAAAGTAAAGCATGTTCTAGCTACAGTTTATCGAATGGTTTCATCCACATGTTTAGACAACAAACAAGTCAGCATGGTTATGACATACACTCCCTGCATATCTAAATGAAAATTATAATTGATTGTAATGGATTAGTCATGGTCAACTATAAATACGAGTGTGTTTCATAAGACCAGCACTGCAGTAAGTCCAGTTGATGCTTTAAGGGAGGAGTGAGTGTCAAGCGGATGGAGTTGCAGTGAATGATTAGGATATGAAAAGTCTTGGACAGCACTTTTCTTTAGAGGTTGAGTGTCTGCACTTTTTTACTGTATGTTGGGAGAATGCTGCATTACTGACTGTATTTAGACTTCCGAATACTACAGGGTTATGATGCTGATCCTATATTACAGTAGTATATTACAGTAGCAGACCTGGGTTCAAATACATGTGTATTTGATTATTTGTAATTTAACACTAGAAAACGCTGGGCCTTTCAGCCTATAAGTATCCACTAGAGAACGTTGTTGGGCATCATCATTAGCATACACCTGGCCTCGACAGACACCCCTTCGAGCCAATGACGAGTCAACATTCTAACAGTCTAATAAATACATTTCATATATGCTTTCGGAAGAATAATCATTTGGTTGTGTTTATGAAGGTCTTGGGTAACATTAGAATACAAACAAATAATAATTTAATGGAACATAATAGCATTTTCATTAGTTTATGTTACTGTAAGGCAGGGTTCCCCAAGTTTTCTGCGCAAAACAAAAATACATTTTTTCAATTTTTATTGTTGGACATAAAAGACTAATAACACCAGGAAATCAGCTCCAAGTGATAAAAATGTTGGAAATCTGTTCCCAAGTATTCCCACACATAATAAAGAGACACTTGATTGTATATAAATGTAAGCAAGGTTTGAAATTATTATGTTTTAGTCAAATATTATATATGTTTGGGCTTCTTGCGGTCAATTTGCAGTCTTCAAATAATTTTTAATTATGTTCTGGCCCCCTGACCATCCGCTCAAGTAGAAAATTGGCCCGTGGCTGAATTTAGTTGATGATCCCTGCTGTATTTTTTATATTTAAAAACGAAAAACCACTAATGGCAAGTCTTAAGAAACATTATGGAAATAAGACAATTTATTTCAAAAGAACAGGACAGCATATTTTAAGTTGTATTATGTTACTAATCTTTACTTAGTAGCCTGAGCAATGCTGCCACCAGTGCTCACATGCTTTATGCTTGGACAGCGCGGTTATTCTTGGAAAAACTTATATTTTGAAATAGAGCTCATCTCTTGAATTTTGAGAGTTATTTGACTAAAGTAGAAACTGTAGAATCTGCTCTTTCTGATACTATATAGAAATCAAAATGTCTTACCTGCATTTGACTCTGGAGGAGGAGTTGAAAAAGTGGTGCTCCTTTCCCTGCCTCTCAATTCCAAGCTACGCCCATCTCGTCATGTACAATTTGACAATTGATAATATTGTCACCCATCAGACTATTGTCAATTTATTCATGTCTTAGGCTAATTCTATTATTATGTGTGAAATTAGTTTCGGTATAGTTTAGGTCTAGTTTCGATGGGCTATTAGCTGCGCTGGCTGACTGGCATCATTTACTTCAACTCACCCAGTCTCTAAACAATGATAAAGGATGAATTGCATAAAGAAATATTTGTGGAAATATATTTATGATTAGTAATCAAGTTATAGTAAGTAACAGTCCTGTAACATATTTTACAAAGTAAAATGTAAAAGAGAATGATATCAACCCGCAAGGCACGCGGTCAAATTAGCCATAAACATCAGCGCCAACTCTTGATGCATAACATAAATGTAAAGAATGAATTGCATAAAGAAATAGTGGAAATATATCCATGGAAAGATATGAAAACAAGAGTCATTTATAGATTGTATCGACCCTGCATTGTCTTATTTTAATCTCGCCGAGGGGAGATTACATACCATTTTCAGCCTTTCTTAATAAAATAATTAGACCGCCTTCAATGACAAATTATTCATCATCATTACACTATTGTTCTAAATCACCCTCTTCACCCTCCTTATCATTCAGTTAATTCATATTCAATTGTGAAGTAACGTGCACAATTTCAGTTTCTATTTCATTTACATCATTCATTCAGTGAGGAGAGAAACACATTAGCGCCTGGCTGGTTACCAATGTCCTACAGCGCATTTGTCTTGGCCCGTTAAGGTAGGAATAGGTGTGAAAAAAACAGGTAAACAGGCTTTAAATACTTTTCTGTTTGTGATTAAAAGATTCTGACTACTGAGCAATGTAAAATACAAATATTTAGGAAAAGTCAGGGAAGGAGCAGGACGTTTGTTTGTTTTTTGCAGATTTTTCGCCTATGGCTGTTCTAGTGTTAAATACTTATTTTCTGTGTATTTGAGTACTTTCATATCATGTGGCCCGAATCAACTACTTCTATTGGAAGTATTTTAAAGTATTTTAAAATAATTTCCTATAAATAGCCTACTATTTGAAAACATTTTCAAATATGATTTCAAATACTATTTTCAAATACCTGGGTTAAATGCATGGGAGTGTATTTGAGTAAGTGTATTTGAGTATTTCCAAATACATTCCAATATTCAAATACTTGTCTTTACAACAAAACAAAGAAATCAGAATACTTACTTCGAAATGTATGTAAAAGTAATTGAGAAATAGTATTTCAACCCAGGTCTGTACAGTACTGACCATATGTTATCAGTATGTTACAGTACTGACCGTAATATGTCAGCAAAGATGTGTTGTTTAGTGTTATGGTACTGACCGTATGTTGGCAGATTTGGTCTTGAGGTCGCTCCAGCGCTGGTTCATGTCGTCCAGTCTGTGCTGCAGAAACACTGCCTCCTCAGAGGTCCCCAGGGCCTTGACCTTCTTGGGCTTATTCCCGTCCACACTCTTATAGATATCATTATGGGCATCGATCTCTGCCTGGATATCCTACAGGGAAACAGAGAGAGGTTTTAGTTTGAACAAGTCTGTTATTACAGTGTTACATAAAATACAGAGCTTCAAAGCTGCACACACATCATTAAAAAGTCTAATCAAAATCAACAAAATACTGTGCTTGTCACTTTCTATTAGCTTTACAATGGTGGGGATGGAGGAGGGGAGGGAGAGAGAGAGAGAGAATGATGGAGAGAGACCCATATGAGTGTGCTAGCAGTGTGTGCAACTGCAGAGGCATGTCTGGAGGGAGAGCTAGCGAAGCAAAGAGGCAGCAGTTTAAACATTTTTCGAACGTACCCTAGTTACTCTGGACTCTTGGAAAATAAACTCTTTCCAAACTCCTCTGCCTCCCAATAGAGAACCAATTCATTCGAAACCCCCTCCACACCCTAACCAAGCGTTGCGGGTTTCCATACTAATACTCTATGTGGGCCCTACAGATTAAGAATTTGGAAGTGTGTTTGAATGTGTGTCTGTGACTCATCTGTGAGTGTGTGTGTGTGTGTGTGTGTGTGTGTGTGTGTGTGTGTACTACCAGAGGCTGACACAAGAGGTGTATCCTGTCAAACTGCTCCATTTCTCAGTAAACTCAGGCCATTTTTAAGTGGGAGAGAAAAGGACACACATATAAACACACATATACACACACACACACACACACACACCATGAACACTCAAACAGAGATACACACACACTAAAAGAGCTCACACAGTGTACTCATATACTGCCAAACTGCCATGCATACAGAGCTAAGCACCAACAGAAAGCAGGCAAACCATCCCTTTCACACAAACAGGCATGGCCGACTGGTGACTGACTGCACATGACTACACGTGACAACAACATGTGACATTAGGTCAAGTATTTTGGGAGTATGTTTTCAGAAAGGCTAGAATACACGTCACACAGTGGTAGCCTGTCTGTCTGGCATACTCAATGTCTAACCCCTGTCATTCACATGGAAGGGCAGGGCTCTCCAACCCTGTTCCTGGAGAGCTACCGTCCTCTAGATTTTCGCTCCAACCCTAATCTAGCACACCTGATTCTAATAATTAGCTGGTTGATCAACTGAATCAGGTTAGTTACAACTGGGGTTGGAGTGAAAACCTACAGGAGGGTAGCACTCTAGTAACAAGGTTGGAGAGCTCTGTCCTAGGGTCTAGGTAGAAGATAAAAGGTTAAGAGAACATAATAATTCCATGCAGAAGCGTTAGAAAATAAACTAATTACAGTTTTTTTCAATTGCTTAAGCACAATTTTGAAAACAGGGCCCGGTTTTTCAAACCCCTTCACACAATTAGCATAACACTACACCAAAGTAGCACAACACCTCAGATAATTTGCAAAATGGAACACTTTTGTCAAAACTCTACAATGTCTTATAAAAACCTTATTTTGTTGTCATAACATAAACCCAACCATCATATGGTCTGATTCTGTTTGAATCAGTTAAACACTCCTGTGCTCAACCTAAAACACTTTTAGCATTTACACAGAGAAAGTGTAAAAATAAATTCACCAACACCACATGACACCAATTGTGCAGACTAATGAAAATATGTATTTATTTTCATGTACTCAAGTCAGTTAGTACTGAACATTTCAACAAAACATTCATAACAAAACATTTTCCAGTTTTCATACAGTATAACTGAACGTACCATTGTACTGTAAGCTTACAGTAATACTGTAACATAAATTACATATACAGTTCAGTACCGAATAAAAAAGAAAAATAACCTAAACATCTCTCCGTCTAGCTGGATCTGGCCACAGGGCCTCATCAACATCACAGGCTATATTTTCATTTGCAAGGCAACGTGGGAAGAATCTTTTGGAGTGACGAATCCACCCTTGTATGGATGCTGCTTCAATTTGATCACATGCTTCCACCATAGCTTGAATGAGGGCCATCTGGACATAGGGCCGGGGATCATAAACCTTCCACCGCCATGCTGAGAATAACTCCTCGATGGGGTTTAGGAAGGGGGAGTATGGTGGAAGGTATTGAACTGTAAATTGTGGGTGTTGATGAAACCGTTTTGGACCAGAGCAGAACGATGGAAAGCTACATTGTCCCAGACGACAATGTATTGCATCTGGTCCCTTTGGTTTGCTGCTGTGATAATATTGTGTAATCTGTCAAAAAATGTAAGAATGAGGTCAGTGTTGTAAGGACCCAAGTTGGCATGGCAGTGGAGGACCCCATTCTGTGTAATGGCAGCACAAAGGGTAATGTTACCCCCACGTTGCCCTGGTACATTGACAATAGCCCTGTGGCCAATGATGTTTCTTCCCCTTCTTCTCACTGTTGTCAGGTTAAATCCAGCCTCATCAATGTATATAAACTCATGCAGGACTTCCTCCGCATCCATTTGCAAAACTCTCTGAAATACAGCAAAAGATCACATTGTGTAGATCAATTTACTGTAGGTCTGCTATACAGTAAAATTACATGTACAGTAAAAAGGTTATGTGTGCAGTACACAATAATACAGTCAGTGAACAAAACGTACCACCACATATTCACACCGCAGGCCTTTCACCCTGTCTGAATTTCTTTCAAATGGCACTTTATACAGTTGTTTCATCAGAACTTGATGTTTTTTAAGGATACGTGCTATTGTTGACAGAGAGACCTGTTGGACATTATTGAAAATTCGGTGATCATTGACAATATGGGCTTGAATTTCTCTAAGTCTGATTGCATTATTGGCCAAAACAAGGTTTATGATCTCTCTCTCTTGCTCCTGTGTGAATATGGGGCCCCTCCCTCCTTGGTGTTCTCGACGTTCAAACCTATGTTGGCCAAACAAAATACATGTAGCTTACTGTAAAATGATACAGGAATAGTTACCAAAACTGTTGATATAGTACATGCAGTAAGCTATAGATTTTCTGTTGACAGAAGATACGTTTCTCACCTGTGCTCTTGACGAAATGTCTGAACTATTGATGCCACCGTGTACCTGCTTAGGTTAGACTGTACTCTCAGTCCAGCCTCCCTCAGTGTTAGTCCGTGGTTTATTACATGGTCCACAATTGTAGCACAAATTTTGTTACACAGATTTGGTTGTCTTCTTCTTTGTGCATGTCCTACCCCTCCTCCAGATCTTCCTCTCCCTATCCCTCTTCCTCTTCCTCTGACACCGTCCATTTTTTTTTAAGACAGGTGAACTTACCTGTTGCCTTTTTATAGTGCTTAAACCTGATTGGTGTGTCTACAATCAAGCACCAGTGTGTGTGCACACCTGGTGGCTGTGTTTAACCAATTGGTTCATGGGTGTGTTCATTTGAAAGCCTTTGCTTTGAAATTGCAAGGAAATGACATCATGATACATTTCTGTGTCAAATGCATACAAATCTGTTTAGTGTTTTGCAAATCACTGTGTGTAATGTTTTGCAAAAAGTGTGAAGCTGACAATGTGCTTACAGTTGTGCAAATCTAGGCCGGTGTTTTGCTCCTTGAGTGTAAGGTTTTGCTAATTGTGGGAAGTTTTAATTTTAGTGTGTAAGCAATTAAAAAAAAACTGTAATTGGACAAGTGGCAGATTATTCTCAACTAGCCTAGGGTAAAGGAGAGTTATTTTCACAAGGGATAGAGGTGAATGGCCCTACTATGAATCTCTCTCGCTCTCTCTCTCCATCATAGTAAACTATCTCCCCACCACAAAACAAATTACTAAAGGTCATAAGGAGAGATAATTCAGAGAGAAACAGGGGGAGAAAGAGTGTGTGTTTGAGAAATAGCGAGAGAGAGAGAGAGAGAGAGAGAAAGAAAGAAAGAGACGTTGTGCCAGTGAGTCAGTTGGATGTGTTCCAGCTCATTCCCAAAGTGATTTTGCTCTTTAACACTTTTTCTTCCAGGGGAAGTTGCTGCCGAGGTGATGCTTGGATTACACACACACACACACACACACACACACACACACACACACACACACACACACACACACACACACACACACACACACACACACACACACACACACACACACACACACACACACACACACACACACACACACACACACACACACACACACTAGTGCAATGAAATAGCTTTCTCATTGAGTGGTGACACGGGCACATGCATACTTAAACAAGTGCTACCACCGTGAATGGCTACTTTGAGAGAGGGACGAAATATGAAGGAGAGAGAAAAGCCAAACATGTTTCCTCAACCCAAGCTGAGGTACTCATGGGGGCTAAACAAACACATAACGAGACACACACACACACACCTTTCAGCGATATTCTTACGAGGACACTGTAGATGAGGGTCACATATGGCTGCAATTTCAGCAGCGAGGACACACACACACACAGAGCCATTCCTCTAGACATTCCATGGCTGAACCACTACTCAAAAAACATTACAATACCTCCACTGTGTTTAGGAATAGATTAGCCATGTCCATATGATAGCTGTGGCACACACACATCATCAACCAAAGCCATGTATTTTCTCGCTCTTCAGACACAGAGCAACAGCAACAGCATATGGATAGTGGATAATGGATTTGTCCCTGTCACACACCCAGTAATGAATGGGAGATTGGCTGGCTGTGAGCAGCTCAGACAACAGACACTGTCCTCAGGGGGCCTAATGTTACACATATTTTGGTTTGCAGAGGAACAAGGTATTAGAGCTGTACCTATCAGAGGAATGGCTGACTGACAAACACACACACACACACACACACACACAAGTGCACACAGGCACACACACACACAACGGAAACTAAAAGAGCTGTCAGAACGTTAGTTTATCAACTAGCAGCTTTGGTAAACGAATACTGGACACACACATGCACCTTGAACCCAGAAGTGGCAAAACCTCTAGGAAGACAATAATAAAGCACTACAGCGTTCCAGACATCTGAGACCAGAGCACTTTAAGAAATATCAGTCTCCCCATGCGTTACGCTGTACCCCGCCACGCTCTGGGCACTCTAATAATGTTGCTGCCGTGATAAAAGCTTTAATGAGTTCAATAATTACTCCTCATACTTCATAAACCTACTTCACTCAGATTGCCCGACTTTATACTACACAGACAGAGGGAGGGAGGGAGGGAGGGAGGGAGGGAGGGAGGGAGGGAGGGAGGGAGGGAGGGAGGGAGGGAGGGAGGGAGGGAGGGAGGGAGAGAAAAGAGAGAGACAGTCGTTTTCTCCAGAGTGTCTAGATAGAAGAGAGGTGACGTTCTCTGGCTGACAGTAACAGGTGAGCTGACCTTCATGTGTTTGACTACAGAGACTACAGTGAATTAGTATGAGACTGGGCTCTCATCTGTGGCATCAAAAATAAACAACCTTTCCGATCAGTTTGTCTCAATAGGAGCTCAAATCGATCTCAAACATCTCAAATCTACCTCTTCAAATTTCCTGAGCAGCTCCTGCAAGCTGAAGTTCAAGCCAATCATCTTTGGCTCCAGGATGAGTCTCCTCCCCCTCCCCCTCACCTCTACATCATCTCTGAGGTCACAGAGGGCAAAAGGCACAGAAGGGTCACGGGGGATAGGGTAGTCCTCCAGTGGTTATGGTCAAATCCAGCTTTCAAAACACGGTCAAGGTCAGTACTTGAAACACAGTCAAATCCAATCCAAATATGGTCGAATCCAGTTCTCAAAATACAAATACAATTAAATCCAGCGCTCAAAACACCAATTCGGGCTATCCAACCAGGCGACATACACACTTGACACACCCTTTGTCGCCGTTGTGTGTGAGTCAGTGTGTGTGTTCGCCCTGCTCGGCTAAATGGTAGAAGCATCCTCCTCGATGGAGCACAGGCTAAGAAGGGAGCCGGGGCTAGCCTGCTGTCATGTCTCAAGCCTGGGGTTAGATGTCCTGAGAGCTGGGCTGAGGCTGGGGGTCCTGGAGGTAGGAGGTGAGAGGCTGTCTGAGGTGGTCTGTAGGCTGGGGAAGAAGTCCTTGAGCTGGGGTAGAATTCCAGGGGTCAGTGTGGAGGTCTGGAGACTGGAGGGAACTATCCAAGTGCTGTCAAGAGAGGTTTGTAGACTGACGTGGAAAGACTGAGGGGCTGGGGGTTGAAGAAGTGTTCAAGCTTTTCCTCATATTCCTTCCCTTCTTTTCTCCCTTCCTCCACTGCTTCTCCGGTCACTAAGTAAGCGGTTTACACTCCAACCCGGGGTAGGGCCAAGCATTTGTTCTCAATTACCCAGATAAAAAAACACTATCCATGCCCACATACACACTCACACACACACTCTCTCAGGGGAAAGGAGGCAACACAAAGAGGCACATGGTCTGCCGACCTCTCATTCCTCGCTTGCTAAGGTAATGCTAACACACTGCAGAGGAAACACAAACACACATCACACATACTCTCACACTGTGTGAGAGAGACAGAGGCATGCAGTCTTAGCCCTACTACCAGCCCCCTGCCCCAGCCTGGACTCCCTCTCACACCCTTCTATTCACAGCCAAGGCAGGGCCAGTTAGTGAAAGAATGTCTCCTTCTCCTCTGGAGCCCCAGGCCACGTGTCCAGGGAGAGAAGCCCCTGATCAGAATCACGATCCTGGAGAGAGAGTCTGGCAAGCTGGCCTCTATGTCATGGAGCTCTGCAGAGAAGTTTCTGTCCAGTGCAGATCTCCTTGAAGGGTGGAAATGGGAGCAGTTTTTCTTCCTCTTCTCTCTTCCTCTTTCACACTGCTTTGAGGAACCTTTGAGTTGAGTACCAACTATTTTCCTTCCTCAGCGTTTTCTTTACCTCCGAGCTGGTATCCCTCTCTTCCGCTCCGGCTCTCTTTCTCTCCTTCACTCCGACCAGTGGCTTGGCTCTTTCCAGCAGCTGTTTATTATTTGAACCCCTTTCTAAACCTCCTCCTCTTCCCTCTCCCTGTTTTCAGGTCGCTAAAACTAACTCAGCACCCACCCACTTCCTGAGGCCTCTACTGGCACAGAAAGAGAGGGGGGGGGACAGAGGTAGCAGAGGTAACAAGTGGACAAAAAGTTAGGAAGAGAAATGCCCAAACCAAGGGCGAGAGGGGGAAGAGGAAGTGGAAAATAGACAGCGTTGTGAAAAGAGAGAAAGAAGGGAGAGAAAGAAAAAAGGGGGGAGAGAGCCATGAATGTCACGGTTTCGGCCGAGGCGGCTCCTCCTCCTTGTTCGGGCAGGTTTCGCCGGTCGTCGTCTCCGGAGTTCTAGCTGCCACCGCTCGATGTTTCGTGTTTGTTTGGTTTTGTCTGTTAGTCACACCTGTTTTGTGTTAGGTCTCGTTTAGCACCCTATTTAGTTTCCTTGTTGTTAGGTTTGTGTTGTGTGTGATTGTTCGTGTCGTTGTTGCGCTACCTGTTACGGTACGCTATTTTCCGTAGTTACCTCCTTGTGTTTAGGAGAGATTTACGCACCTTTGTGTGCGCTTGCATTACGCCTGTGTGCGTCTTTTTGCCTCCGGGCTGTTGTGGATTATTTTTGTGAATAGTAAAGTCTTGTTGGACTTACCCTCTGCTGCCTGCGCCTGATTCCACACCACACCTATACACAGCAACGTGACAGAATCACACACCACCAGATGGAATCAGCAGGAGCACCCGTCGACCCCATGGAGGAGCGTCTCCTTGGACACGAGCACCGGATCAACCGGATCGGGCACGCCTTGGAGGGCGTCATGGACACCCTCCGTCGATGGGAGACCAGCGGGGTTCCCATAGCCTCACCTATCGCACCATCACCTTCACCACCGGACAACCAGCCCGTCCATCGACCGGAACCCAGTGGGATTCGGCTCTCGCTCCCGAGGGCGTACGACGGCACCGCTGCCGGGTGTCAGGGGTTCCTCCTACAAGTGGAGCTCTACATTGCCACCATACACCCGGCGCCCTCGGGATACGAGAGCGTGTCCGCCCTCATCTCCTGTCTCACCGGCAAGGCGTTGGAGTGGGCCAACGCTGAGTGGAGGGGAATAGACGCCGCCACCGTCACGTATGCGGAGTTCTCCCGTCGCTTCCGTGCGGTCTTCGACCATCCACCAGAGGGGAGAGCGGCGGGGGAACGGCTATTCCACCTCCGACAGGGGATGAGGAGTGCTCAGGCGTTCGCACTGGAGTTTCGGACTCTAGCGGCTGATGCGGGGTGGAATGAGAGGGCCCTCATAGACCACTTCCGATGTAGCCTTCGGGAGGACGTCCGCAGGGAGTTAGCCTGCAGGGACAGTACACTAACATTTGACCAGCTGGTGGACATGGCCATCAGACTGGACAACCTGCTGGCGACCCGCGGACGTCCCAGGTGGGGGCCTCCCATTCCACCCTCCAGCGCCTCCGAGCAGTGTCCGATGGAGCTTGGAGGTGCTGGCGCTAGAGGGAGAGGAGGTAGGAGCCCGAGGGGGGCAGTCTCCTGCACCAAGTGTGGGCGTGGAGGGCACACCGCGGCTAGGTGCTGGGGAGGGTCCCCTGGTGAGGGAGAGAGCCGGTCGTACAGTGGGGAGTCCACCCAGGTGAGTAGGCGCCCTACTTACCCAGAGCTTTCTGTCGTGCACATTACCTTACCTGTTTGTTTCCCACAGGTTGCACCTCGGTCCCAGCATAAGGCGCTAGTCGATTCAGGCGCAGCTGGGAATTTTGTAGACCGGAGATTCTGTATTAAGTTAGGGATTCCCCTCCTTCCAGTCGACAAACCCTTTCCTGTACATGCCCTAGATAGTCGTCCGTTAGGATCTGGGTTGATTGGGGAGGTCACAGCGCCACTTAGGATGAGGACGCAGGGGGGTCATGAGGAGACGATTCAACTCTATCTGATCGACTCTCCTGCATATCCAGTGGTACTGGGGCTTCCCTGGTTGATGACCCATGATCCTACTATTTCGTGGCGAGAGAAAGCTCTTAAAGGGTGGTCTGCTCAGTGTGAGGGGTTATGTCTGGGTGTTTCCGTAGGGGCGACCTCGGTGGAGAGTCCGAACCAGATGTCAGCACTGCACATTCCTCCTGAGTATGAGGATTTGGCGCTCGTGTTCAGTAAGACCAGAGCGGCACAGTTGCCACCTCATAGACAGGGGGATTGTGCGATAGACCTCCAGACAGGAGCAGCGCTTCCGCGGAGCCATGTGTATCCTTTGTCACAGGAGGAGAAAAAGGAAATGGAGACTTACATTGCCGAGTCTCTGAGACAAGGATACATACGGGCCTCCACTTCTCCCGCGTCCTCGAGCTTCTTTTTTGTGAAGAAAAAGGATGGAGGTTTGCGTCCGTGTATTGATTACCGCGGTCAGGTGACGGTGAAGTACAGCTATCCACTTCCTCTGATTGGGACTATGACGGAGTCCTTACACGGGGCAAGGTTCTTCACAAAATTGGATCTCCGGAGCGCATATAACTTGGTGCGCATTAGGGAGGGCGATGAGTGGAAGACAGCATTTAGTACTACATCCGGCCATTACGAGTATCTCGTCATGCCATATGGGTTAATGAATTCCCCATCAGTCTTCCAATCGTTTGTAGACTAACTTTTCCGGGACATGCAGGCGCAGGGAGTAGTGGTGTACATAGATGATATTCTTGTGTACAGTGCTACTCGGGCCGAGCATGTAGCCCTGGTGCGCAGGGTATTGAGGAGACTGTTGGAGCATGACCTGTATGTCAAAGCTGAGAAATGTCTGTTCTTCCAGGAGTCAGTTTCCTTTTTGGGTTACCAGTTGTCTGCGTCGGGGGTGAGAATGGAGGTGGACCGTGTGTCCGCCGTGTGTAATTGGCAAACCCCAACTACGGTTAAAGAGGTGCAGCGGTTCTTGGGTTTTGCGAATTACTACCGGAGGTTTATCCGGGGTTTTGGACAGGTGGCAGCTCCCATAACGTCTCTGCTGAAGGGGGGTCCGGTGCGCTTGCAGTGGTCAGCTGAGGCGGACAGGGCCTTTGGGAGACTGAAGGACCTGTTTACCTCGGCCCCGGTGTTGGCGCACCCGGATCCCACTTTACCCTTCCAAGTTGAGGTGGACGCGTCTGAGGCCGGTATCGGGGCAGTTCTTTCTCAACGATCCGGTACACCACCTAAGCTCCGCCCCTGTGCCTTTTATTCTAAGAAGCTCAGTCCGGCGGAGCGGAATTATGACGTAGGGGACAGGGAGCTGTTAGCCGTAGTACAGGCCCTAAAGGTGTGGAGGCATTGGCTTGAGGGGGCTCAGCACCCTTTCTTCATTCTGACCGACCATCGTAACCTGGAGTACATTCGGGCAGCTAGGAGGCTGAATCCTCGCCAGGCTCGATGGACTATGTTTCTCGCCCGGTTCGTGTTCAAGATCACTTACATCCCTGGGTCCCAGAACGGGAAGGCAGATGCTCTGTCCCGGCGGTATGACACGGAGGAGAGGTGCGTGGAGCCCATCCCCATACTACCGGAGTCTTGTCTGGTGGCACCGGTGGTGTGGGAGGTCGATGCGGAGATCGAGCGGGCGTTACGCACCGAGCCTAGTCCTCCCCAGTGTCCGGTGGGTCGGGTGTACGTCCCGCTCGAGGTCCGGGATCGGCTGATTTATTGGGCTCACACGTCCCCCTCCTCTGGACATCCGGGTATTGGCCGGACGGTGCACTGTCTTAGTACGAAGTACTGGTGGCCAACGTTAGCCAGGGATGTGAGGGTTTATGTCTCCTCCTGCTCAGTATGTGCCCAGTGTAAGGCGCCCAGACACTTGCCCAGGGGTAAATTACAGCCCCTGCCCGTTCCACAACGACCCTGGTCTCACCTCTCGGTGGATTTTGTTACCGATCTTCCCTCCTCCCAGGGGAATACCACCATCCTGGTCGTTGTGGATCGGTTCTCGAAGGCCTGTCGTCTCCTTCCCCTGCCGGGTCTTCCTACGGCCCTACAGACCGCTGAGGCTCTATTTACTCACGTCTTCCGGCATTACGGGGTGCCCGAAGATATAGTGTCCGATCGAGGCCCCCAGTTTACCTCCAGAGTCTGGAGAGCATTTATGGAACGGTTGGGGGTCTCGGTGAGCCTTACCTCGGGTTACCACCCGGAGAGTAATGGGCAGGTTAAACGAGTCAACCAGGATGTGGGTAGGTTTCTGAGGTCATATTGTCAGGGCCGGCCGGAGGAGTGGGCTAGATATGTGCCCTGGGCCGAGATGGCACAGAACTCTCTCCGCCACTCCTCCACCCAACTAACCCCTTTTCAGTGTGTATTAGGGTACCAGCCGGTTCTGGCACCATGGCATGAGAGCCAGATCGAGGCCCCCTCTGTGGATGAGTGGGTGCGGCGCTCGGAGGAGACGTGGGACGCTGCACACGTCCATCTGCAGCGTGCCATACGTCGACAGAAGACGAGCGCCGACCTACACCGCAGTGAGGGGCCAGTGTACGCACCTGGAGATCGAGTCTGGCTCTCAACCAGAAACCTGCCCCTCCGCCTGCCCTGCCGGAAGCTGGGTCGGCGGTTTGTGGGGCCTTTTAAAGTCCTGAGGAGATTGAACGAGGTGTGTTACAGGTTAGAACTACCTATTGATTACAAGAATATTAACCCCTCGTTCCATGTGTCTCTCCTCAGGCCGGTGGTAGCTGGTCCACTCCAGGACTTTGAGATTGAGGAGACTCCTCCGCCCCCGTTGGACATCGAGGGGGCTCCGGCGTACACGGTTCGGACCATCCTGGATTCGAGACGCCGGATGGGGGGTCTACAATATCTCGTGGAGTGGGAGGGGTACGGTCCGGAGGAGCGGTGCTGGGTGCCAAGGAGGGACATTCTGGATTTGTCCCTGATGACCGAATTCCATCGTGGTCATCCTGCGCGCCCTGCTCCGCGTCCCCCTGGTCGTCCCCGAGGCCGGAGGCGGCGCGCGGCTGGGGCCGCGCGTCAAGGGGGGGGTACTGTCACGGTTTCGGCCGAGGCGGCTCCTCCTCCTTGTTCGGGCAGGTTTCGCCGGTCGTCGTCTCCGGAGTTCTAGCTGCCACCGCTCGATGTTTCGTGTTTGTTTGGTTTTGTCTGTTAGTCACACCTGTTTTGTGTTAGGTCTCGTTTAGCACCCTATTTAGTTTCCTTGTTGTTAGGTTTGTGTTGTGTGTGATTGTTCGTGTCGTTGTTGCGCTACCTGTTACGGTACGCTATTTTCCGTAGTTACCTCCTTTAGGAGAGTTTAGGAGAGATTTACGCACCTTTGTGTGCGCTTGCATTACGCCTGTGTGCGTCTTTTTGCCTCCGGGCTGTTGTGGATTATTTTTGTGAATAGTAAAGTCTTGTTGGACTTACCCTCTGCTGCCTGCGCCTGATTCCACACCACACCTATACACAGCAACGTGACAATGAAACGCAGAACAGAGTCAGGGATGGTGAAAACGTGGCTCTCACGTGAATGGAGAGAAGGAAAAGGAAAATAATAAAAGAGAAAATAAGTGGCTGGGGGTTAATTGGCCCTTTAGGAGGTTTGGGGGTTTTAGCTTTGAAACTACAACCGTACGGATACGTTCAGTCTATTTGCCTCTGTGTGTGTAGGCCTACATAAAGAGGCAGAGTCAACAGCAGGACAGACATATTGTGTGCATCCCATATCAACACACGGATGGCTACCAATGGGAGAAAAAACAACAATGATACAATGCAGAATATTCATAAGAAGACTTTGAAGTGTGCCTTACCTAATCAAAATATTGATATATGTATTTTTCCCCTGTACCGGCACTTCTGATGAGACGCTATGTATGCAGAAATGAATATGTGCTGTGTGTGATTTTGAGAAGCAAGTCCAAGTTGATTAACCGACGGGAAATGAGCAAGTCCAACATGCGAGCGAGACAAATTCAACAACTGTGTGAAAATCCACTCAAAGAAACCTTAAGGGGGAGAATGTGTTGGACGATTAGGACTTTCCCTGGGGTTTGATGCACACCCTGTCTGTAAGTGACAAGAAAATCAAAACACTCACACACAGAGGAATAAACCACACACACACAAGCACACACACATACACACAGGCAAACAAGGACACACACACACGGTCACACAGAGGAATATGAGGTAAAAGTTAGGCTACATTACTACAGCTAAGAGGATTAGGACCGTTAAAGAGGTAAGATGTAGAGCTATAACCCTCAGACTGAGATAGATGGAGGGAGGGAAAAAGAGAAATTAAGAAAGAAAGAGAGAGAAAAACTGAAATAGCTGACAGAGAAGCAAAAACACAGAGAAAGAACGAGAGAAAGACAGAAAAGAGAAGGAAAGACAGAAAAAAAGAAAGAGTGAGAAGAAAGAGACAAAAAGAGAGAGGAGGGGGAGAAAGAGAGACAAAGAGTGAGAGAGAAAAGAGAGAAAATGAAAGGGAGAGGGAGGCCATACTGTGTTGTTTAAAAGACTGATGCACATCTGCCTGTAATTCCCTGGCTGGATCAGAGAGGAAAGGAGGGCTGAGGAACTTCAATGGGAATCTGGGGTCTGATCCGCACCCACTAAAACCCTGGGAACTACAGCCCACGGAGGAGAGGAGAGAGAGCGAGAGAGAGGAAGTGAGAGAGCGGATAGACATAGAAAGATGTAGAGAGCTTAGGGAGAGGACACTTAAAGGGCTTATCTAAACACTTGTTCTCACTGAGGGGAGGTAAAGGACATGGGAGCATACAATAGACATAAAGGCATACACACGTGTTTGCGTGCACACACACGCATACACACCTGGCCTCTGTAAAGTAGCTTTTGCCCTCTGATTGGATCGACCCTAAATCAATATCAATGATGTGCAATGACCTAGGTGGTATCTATCAACAGCAGAGAGGGAGAGAGAGAAAGAGGGAAAGAGAGAAATACACTGCTGACATATCCTGTATGTGTGAGAGAGAGCACGGGAAAGAGGGAGAAGAACGCTGAAGGGAGGAAAGAGTGAGAGAATGTGAATGAGGAGAGAACTGGAGGGAGCTGAGTTTATTGTCTCACCCTGTGAGTGTAAGTAGACAGGAGCCAGAATAGAGCTATGAGCTAAAACAGCCCAGTATCAGTTACAGCAGGGACAACAAACACTAGCTATCCTGTGTGGACTGTAAAATATTGCTTTAACAGAAACCACACAAATGCCTTTCAGCGATTGATGTGGACACTAAATATGTCCATGTTACGTGTGTTGCTTCCTTACAGATCTACGTTGAAAAATGGCCAGAAGCTTTCAAAATGTATGTAGCTTCACTTAACAAGGTATTTAGAGGACACACAACAGGACATACAGCCCTAACAGGACATAAAAACCTCCTCCCAGAAGTAAGATAAACTAAAGTTCAGAAAAAGAACAATGTTTCTAATGTGTGGGTTGAGTGTATAGGAATGTATAGTGTTCTGTCTTCAGAGTGGTAGAGCATCCATTACTGTATGTGACAACAAACAGTATTATTCACATTATTCTATAACATAGTTCGGTTATTCTGTACACAGAGAATAACCTGACAAAGTTTACTGTGTAAAGACACTAATGTGATATTCTTAAGGCATCAATAAGTCAAACTTCGGTCACCTACCTCTCTAATGTGTACCATTTCTGTTTTGCATATCATTCTTTCTCACTTACAACCTTTTTGCTCTTTGACAGACTCTTTCTTCCTGACCTAGATAACTTTGTCTCTCTCTCTTTCTCTCGTCATTCTCTGATGCAGACACACACACGCACACACAAACACACACACACACACACACACACACAAACACACACACACACACACACACATACACCTCAAGGCCAAACTGTAGTGTATTCAGTGGAGAAGGCAGTTAAGGAACTCTTTCACTACCATAATATCATAGGCCAGCTATCAGACAGAGGAATCATGCATTCCACACTCCATCCCACCCAGCCTCTCCCCAGGCCACCTCAACGAGGTCACTTCCTGTGCCCGGGGTTATCGCCAAAGCAACACTTCCTGTTAGAGGGACAGCGCCTTGTTCAGGAGATGAGAGATCTGTGCGTGTGTGTGCGTGCGAGAGAGTGCGTTTGTGTCCTCAACTACATCACTCTTAGAAATGTCTCTCCAGTGGTCCAATAAGAGGTGTTAGAGAGCACAGACCCACCTGAGCGTTAGAGGAAGTTACACTGTTACACTTTGCACAGCAATCAATACAGGAAAGGGCACCAGCATAGTAAGGTCTCAGAGGGCACCACTCTCAACTAGCTCACACACAATCACCTCTGTCTTCCTTCACAGAGCTACAATTGAATAAGAATGGATAGAAAGTAGATGGATGGATGGATGGATGGATGGATGGATGGATGGATGGATGGATGGATGGATGGATGGATGGATGGATGGATGGATGGATGGATGGATGGATGGATGGATGGATGGATGGATGGATGGATGGTGAACCCTGAACAGACCATAGAGATAGATGGACAGATGGAACTGCATTGTCAGTGTTGCAGTAGCATTTGAGCACATTGAAAATAAATACATTGATTGCATCATGGATACATTTCTCAAATCAGGCAGGCACATGCAGGATATTTATACACTTAATTACAATATTGTGTGAATTACAATTACCGGTATGTTTGAGTCAAACACTAGAGTTGTGATGAAGGTATTCCTTCACGGTTCTGCAATCCAATACCCAGAGCAACAAGGTTTCAGCATTGAATGACTTAATTTAACAAAACACATTCCACTGTCACGACTTCCTCCGAAGCTGCCATCTCTCCTTGTTCGGGCAGGCTTCGGCGTTCGTCGTCACCGGCCTTCTAGCCACTGCCGCTCCTCATCTCATCATTCCATTTGTTTTGTCTTGTTTATTACACACACCTGGTTCATATTCCCTCATCAGTACCTGTATAAGTGTTCCCTCTGCCCCCTTGTCTTTGTGTGTGATTGTTTATTGTGGAGGATAGAGAAGCTCGGTGGAGCTCTGTGTATTTTGATATCGCCGGGATATTTCCCTGTGTGCCTTGTATATTCCAGTGCACCTGTTTTGCGCACTGGAGTGTTTCGACGCATTACTGCGTAACTCTGTGTTTCAGAATAAATCCTGTTATTCTGTGATTTACCCTCCTGCGCCTGACTCCTTTGTAATAACCGAGATGCGTCTGAAAACATCCAGGGTGTTTTCAATAGGGACATTTAAATTGATTTGGACCAGTGGTTCCATGGCTGTGCTGCTGACTAATTGATTGACTGATTTAATCAATCAGCTATTGATTATGGTGGAGCGTTGTTGTGGCTTGGTTCTTTAGTAGACACTTCCGATCTGGCCGGCGAGCCGATTCAATGCGACCAGAGTAAAAAAATAATGTATTTTGTTTTCGGGGGAAATAGACCGCAATATACATTGAAATGACTAAAACCAAATTGTGGTACTGAGTAAGGTTCATGATGCCGTTGACCTTAACAAGGGCCCCCCAAAACTAACTGTGCAATAGTTTTTCTTGTAAGCAGAGCGCATTGGAGTAGGATTCTATTGCATTGACAGGCACGACTCAGGCCCATACTGTCACGATCGTTGAATGGAGGAGACCAAGGCGCAGCATGATGAGCGAACATACTTTATTTTCCACAGTGATAACACAAACAAAACAATAAACGATGACGTGACGTCCTAGGTTAAACAACCAACACGGAACAAACCAAAAGGAACAAGATCCCACAACACCTGTGGGAACACAGCCTGTCTAAATATGGCTCCCAATCAGAGACAACCAGCAACAGCTGACACTCGTTGCCTCTGATTGGGAACCACTCTGGCCAACATAGAAATACAAACTAGATTGTGAACATAGAACAAACACACATAGAATCTACACACCCTGGCTCAACATATAGAGTCCCCAGAGCCAGGGTGTGACAGTACCCCCCCCTAAAAATATTTTGGGGTTTCCTCTCGTCCGACGACGACACTGTTTACGCCGTTGCTCCTCTCTCCGTCGCGCCTCTACCGTCTCCTTCCATGGACGGCGATCCATCCCGGCCTGGATTTCCTCACAGGTCCAGGACCCCTGCCCGTCCATTATCTGCTCCCACGTTCAGGCTGCCTGCTCCTGGACACGCTGCTTGGTCCTGGTATGGTGGGATCTTCTGTCACGATCGTTGAACGGAGTAGACCAAGGCGCAGCGTGATGAGCGAACATACTTTATTTTCCAAAGTGAAACACGAACAAAACAATAAACTAATAACGTGACGTCCTAGGTTAAACAACCAACACGGAAACAAACCAAAAGGAACAAGATCCCACAACACCTGTGGGAACACAGCCTGTCTAAATATGGCTCTGATTGGGAACCACTCTGGCCAACATAGAAAATACAATAATAGACTGTGAACATAGAACAAAAACACATAGAATCTACACACCCTGGCTCAACATATAGAGTCCCCAGAGCCAGGGTGTGACACATACTCTACACAGACCTGTGCACCATAACCAATCAGAGCTGCAGTATACCTATATGCAAATAGCCATTGCCATATATGGATCTGTGCCATTTACTTTGAACTGGACTTTGTTTACAGCATGAGCGGTCGCGAGTAGATGCGCTTGTACTGAGATCAAAGAGAGAGCTGCTTGTAGCCACCTGTGCACATTTGTTCATATTCTTTGGTAGTTAGTGAGTTATTAGCCCAGTTATAGCTAATTTCTAGTCAACAATTGGGGAGTGGTTACTTCCTACAAGAGCACAAAATGTCTGCATTTCTAGCCATCTTTGAAAAGCGAGTCAGGTAAAGAGCTTTTTTTTTTGTCTTAAAGGGGCAGTGTTGTATTTTGAGACGGTCTTGAATAAGCTAAGTAGCCAATAGGCAGAGGGTAGCATAACTTGTCTGATTCTCTGGGATAATAATGAATAACATTTTGTAAAGTGGTTTCTTGCATCAAACATCAACATTTTCAGTCACCTCCTTGTCTGAAGTGGATAAACAGGTTAATGTCAAGCCCTGCATGTATTTTTCAAAAGTCTCAGAATGTAGGCCTACATTGAACACCACACATTTACTGCTACTGTAGGCTGAATGATAGAACAGCTATTTCCATGTTATAATGTTATGGGATGCATTGTTCTCCATTTGATGGTAGGCCACTGTTAAAACTGTAATTTAAAGCGGGTACAGCCTCAGTGTTCACAGTAAACACGGGCCGGAAGTTGCACAGAATTTTCACAATGTTCAAGTTTGCGCTCAGCAGACCTGAAATTTGCTCAGTGCCAGAAACATTTTTAGGGAACATTGACCATAAGTACTCCCATTCTAACCTATCAAAGGCTTTTTCAGCATCTAATGATAAGATAGGAAAGGAATCATTTGAATCTGGAGCTAAATGAATCACATGCAATAGTCATATATTGTCTTAGATGCAAGGCAACCCTTAACAAATCCTTTTTGATCCCTATTTATTAGTTTAGCCAAATACTTATTCAGACGCTAAACCTTAGAAAATATCTTTAAATATTAATTAATAAGAGACAAAGGATAATAACTAGAACATAACACAATATTTTTGTACTTTTTCAATTACAGTGAAATAAGAGATGTGTTTACAGATTTCCTGAATGAACCCTTTTGAATTGAAGTATTAATCATATTCAACAGCAGAGGGCCCACTTCTTTCAATAAAGGAAATATATATCCATAGGGATTCCATCTGGGCCTGGTGATTTTTTGATGTTAATTTATTTTAGAGCTTCCCATCATTTATTGATAGTTATAGGAGCAACCAGATCACCAGCCTCAGGCTCTGACAGTTTTAAAGTCAAGATTGTCAAGAAAGGCCTTACAATTATCTGTATCGAGCTGTAACTCAGACTTAAAAAGTTTATAAAAATTAGTTAATCGGGGTGGTGACAATGTCTCCTTGAGGAGATTGAATCAATGATATTGAGGCCAACCGTTCATTAGAGGGGAGTTCAACAGCTAGAAGACATGATGGATGGCTACAGTTGAAATTATGGTTTTGCCTAGACCTCTGAGTTATGAATTCGACTTGATATCTGAATAAGGAATTCAGCTCACTTCTTAAAAGATGCAGCTGGAGAGCCCTTGATTCACGAAAGGAGGCCTGCTGGGATAATTCATGAGACGCATATAGCCTTTCTAAATCCGATATTCTATTCATTTTTCGATTTATTCAGATTTGATGCAAATGATGATGTGATTTTTATAGAATTTCACAGTTTTCTTACCACAAAATGTCCATACCATTGAAGCCCAATGTGGCATTTTTGCTACTTTTCCAGAAAATTGATCTACAAACTTGAAATTAAAAAACATTTTTTGATAATCAGAGGCCTATTACAAGTATTTCAGAAGGGTAATAAAAAAAATCTTAATTTGGATCTATGCTTAGGTCTCACAGGGTTAAGGGAGGCGGGAAAGACGGAGGGAAAGATGGCAGAATTAAAAACCATGAGCGCATAGACACAGAAACAGACATGCTCACACACTGTTGGAACACACACACATACACTTGGCCCACACACAGAGTTGAGACACACACACACACATAAAGACACGCAAATATGAAGGCACACACCCCTCAGGTGCCAAACAGCAGGTGAATAGCTGCTGTCATCTACAAATCTAAACAGCAGACGCCCCTGGCCTGAGGTTAGAAACTGAAGAAATTCACAGAGAGCGAGACAGAGAGAAAGAGAGAGAGAGAGAGAGAGAGAGAGAGAGAGAGAGAGAGAGAGAGAGAGAGAGAGAGAGAGAGAGAGAGAGAGAGAGAGAGAGAGAGAGAGAGAGAGAGAGAGAGAGAGAGTGAGCGTGAGCGTGAAAGAGAGCAAGAGAGAGAGAGAGAGAAAGAAAAAAGTACTGTATCTATTGGTTTTGGTGGACAATGAGGGTTAGCAACAGTGATGTGTTCCAGAGGAGTGGGGATCTAGTCCAGTGTTACAACATGGGTTTATTATTAGCAGAACTGTGGAAAACAGATGCGTAAATAACCACCAGGTAGTGTGGGAACGGGTGTGTCCAATAGCACACAAACAACATTCCATGGAAAGTTGTTGGAATCCCTGAAAAACACAATTTCCACTGAGAAATTATGAACTGCATGACAATGTCCCGAACAAAATCAGTTCAATAACCATCATCATCACCTTAAATTTCTCAAAACCTCCACATGTCAAATAACTATTCAACCAGTTTTTTCATAGCATTAAGGACAGCTCAGATTTAAAAGGCCAGCTAGCAGCCCTGAGCAGTGAGCGCTGGCTAGCGACATTCACTCTCTGGGACAGCCTGTTCTATTGAGTGCTCTCATTGTTAAATGGAAGGGAAGAGTTTTCAGAGCGTTCTTAGGTTCCCGCTGCTAAAACACTGGGAGTGGGAGAGATCCGTGTCTACGCTAAACAGGGATGTTATTATCTCGTCAACATCCCTACCTATCCCTTCCGCTGAGAGTTCCCTTAGAGCCCCTCCTAACCGAGACGGGATGAGGACCGAGGAGCAGGGATGAAGCCGGGATCAGGCCGGAATAGGCTTTCCATTGGGAAGCATTTGGGAATGTTTTAGCGTTTCAGATGAGTGGGAAAATATGGGTTGTTATGGGTGAAAGGTTGTGACCTGAACTAAACTAGCATCGACGCAGCCCAGCGGAAAGATAAGGCCCCAAAGCTTCCACGGTGATAGCAACAGAACCCATTAAGATTCCAGGATCCTAACGGAAAAACAGTTACATCTAAAGTCTGGTCGCCTGGTCACCAGACCGGTCTCTGCTTTAAACAACTCTGTTGACACCAGAGGTTCTGTTATGAAATATAGGAGGCTATCAAGGCTAGCGTCCTCTTTAAACAAAATAGATTATAGGTAGGGTGACAACATCTAAAATACCCAAATGCAGGACAACAAGGATGATTTTGCGGGACATTCGCAGCACAGTGTAGCCTATATGATTGTAAAAAATGTTTTGCCAGCCCCCGGAATATGCATTTAGATGTTCTTGCAATTGAATTACTGTTTCGTGAGCAAATTAGAGCAGATGGTGAACAAACGACATAGCTTTCCTCTATTTTATTTCAATCAAAGCTCATTCTGCCTAGTAGTACATTCGGGTGCTTTTGAGTTTTGGCCGAATTAGATTTTTTGTTGTTGGACTATTCAGCTAACCATACTAAAATCTCAAAACAAACTAGCTGGTGTTTTTGGTGTAACACTAACATTATACTATGCTATTGTATTTGTTTGTTATATGGAATACTAATTAATCATTGTGATCTTCCAAGACATTGATTCAGCTTTGATCCAACTTTACTAAACGAGTGCCACTGTGGCGAAGTGACGCTCAGGTGTGCTCTGGCAGCACTAAACCGCTGCAGTCCGCTGCACTGAACTAGACTAATCTTTTTTCTCATGCAAAATTTGGTGATGCAGAAACGAGAGAGCACATGTGGCTGTTTTAAGAAAATCTGGCAATATGTAGCCAAAAAAACATTACTGGTTGGTCTCTGTGAATGTAAAACCCCATAATGACTAAGCAAAAACAGGTTTTTAGAAATTTGTGCAAATACAAATAAATAAATAATAAATGAAATACCGCATTTACATAAGTATTCAGACCCTTTACTCAGCACTTTTTTGAAGCACCCTTGGCAGCAATTACAGCCTCGGGTCTTCTTTGGTGTGACGCTACAAGCTTGGCACACCTGTATTTGGGGAGTTTCTCCCATTCTTCTCTGCAGATCCTCTCAAGCTGTCAGGCTGGATGGGGAGCATCGCTGCACAGCTATTTTCAGGTCTCTCCAGAGATGTTTGATCGGGTTCAAGTCCGGGCTCTGAGTGGGCTACTCAAGGTCATTCAGAGACTTGTCCCGAAGCCACTCCTCCATTGTCTTGGCTGTGTGCTTAGGGTCGTTGTCCTGTTGGAAGGTGAACCTTCGCCCCAGTCTGAGGTCCTGAGCGCTCTAGAGCAGGATCAAGGATCATCAAGGATTTCTCTGTACTTTGCTCCGTTCATATTTCCCTCGATCCTGACTTGTCTCCCAGTCCCTGCCGCTGAAAAACATCCCCACAGCATGATGCTGGCAGCACCATGCTTCACCGTAGGGATGGTGCCAGGTTTCCTCCAGACGTGACACTTGGCATTCAGGCCAAAGAGTTCAATCTTGTTTTCTTCAAACCAGAGAATCTTGTTTCTCATTGTCTGAGAGTGTTGAGCTGCCTTTTGGCAAACTCCAAGCAGGCTGTCATGTGCCTTTTACTGAGGAGTGGCTTCTGTCTGGCCACTCTACCATAAAGGCCTGATTGGTGGAGTGCTGCAGAGATGGTTGTCCTTCTGGAAGGTTCTCCCATCTCCACAGAGGAACTCTTGAGCGAGTGACCATCGGGTTCTTGGTCACCTCCCTGTCCAAGGCCCTTCTCCCCCGATTGCTCAGTTTGGACGGGCGGCCAGCTCTAGTGAGCGTCTTGGTGGTTCCAAACTTCTTCCATTTAAGAATGATGGAGGCCACTGTGTTCTTGGGGACCTTCAATGCTGCAGAAATGTTTTGGTACCCTTCCCCAGATCTGTGCCTCGACACAATCCTGTCTTGGAGCTCTACGGACAATTCCTTCAACATCATGGCTTGATTTTTGCTCTGACATGCACTGTCAACTGTAGGACCTTATATAGACGACAGGTGTGTGCCTTTCCAAATCATGTCCAATCAATTGAATTTACCACAGGTGGATTCCAATAAAGTTGTAGAAACATCTCAAGGATGATCAATGGAAACAGGATAAAACTGAGCTCAATTTCGAGTCTCATAGCAAAGGGTCCGAATAGTTATGTAAATAAGGTTTTTGTTTTTTATTGTTAATACATTTCCAAAAACCTGTTTTCACTTATTCATTATGGGGTGTAGCTTGATGAGGGGAAAACAATATTTAATCAATTTCTAAATAAGGCTCTAACGTAACAAAATGTGGAAAAAGTCAAGGGGTTTGAATACTTTCCGAATGCACTGTATGTAAGAATGCTGTTCATTTACTATAGCTCAGCCTTCAACACCATAATACCCTCCAAGCTCATCATTAAGCTCGGGGCCCTGGGTCTTAACCCCGTCCTTTGCAACTGGGTCCTGGACTTCCTGACGGGCTGCCCCCAGGTGGTGAAGGTAGGAAACAACACCTCCACTTCGCTGATCCTCAACACAGGAGCCCCACAAGGGTGCGTGCTCAGCCCCCTCCTGTACTCCATGTTCACCCATGACTGTGTGGCCACGCACGCCTCCAACTCACACATCAAGTTTGCAGACGACACAACAGTAGCAGGCCTGATTACCAACAATGACGAGACAGCCTACAGGGAGGAGGTGAGGGCCCTGGCTGAGTGGTGCCAGGAAAATAACCTCTCCCTCAACGTCCACAAAACGAAGGAGCTGATCGTGGACTTCAGGAAACATCAGAGGGAGCACGCCCCTATCCACATCGACGGGACCGTAGTGGACAAGGTGAAAAGCTTCAAGTTCCTCGGCATACACATCAATGACAATCGGACATGGTCCACCCACACAGACAGTGTGGTGAAGAAGGTGCAAAAGCGCCTCTTCAACCTCAGGAGGCTGAAGAAATGAGTCTTGGCCCCTAAGACCCTCACAAACTTTTACAGATGCACAATTGAGAGAATCCTGTTGGGCTGTATCACCGCCTGGTATGGCAAGTGCACCGCCCAAAACCGCAGGGCTCTCCAGAGGGTGGTGCGGTCTGCCCAACGCATCACCGGGGGCACACTGCCTGCCCCCCAGGACACCTACAGCACCCGATGTCACAGGAAGGTCAAAAAGATCACCAAGGACATCAATCTCCCGAGCCATGGCCTGTTCACCCCGCTATCATCCAAAAGGTGAGATCAGTACAGGTGCGTCAAAGCTGGGACCGAGAGACTGAAAAACAGCTTCTATCTCAAGGCCATCAGACTGTTAATCAACCCAGCATCTTAGAGGCTGCTGCCCTATAGACATGGAATCACTGGTCACTTTAATAATGTTGACATACTGCTTTACTCATTTCATATGTATATACTGTATTCTATTCTACTGTATTTTAGTCAATGCCACTCCGACATTGCTCGTCCTAGTATTTATATATTTCTTAATTACATTCTTTGACTTTTAGATTTGTGTGTATTGTTGTGAATTGTTAGATACTCCTGCACTGTTGGAGCTAGGAACACAAGCATTTCGCTACACCCACAATAACATCTGGTATATACAGTGGGGAGAACATGTATTTGATACACTGCCGATTTTGCAGGTTTTCCTACTTACAGAGCATGTAGAGGTCTGTAATTTTTATCATAGGTACACTTCAACTGTGAGAGACGGAATCTAAAACAAAAATCCAGAAAATCACATTGTATGATTTTTAAGTAATTAATTTGCATTTTATTGCATGACATAAGTATTTGATCACCTACCAACCAGTAAGAATTCCGGCTCTCAGAGACCTGTTAGTTTTTCTTTAAGAAGCCCTCCTGTTCTCCACTCATTACCTGTATTAACTGCACCTGTTTGAACTCGTTACCTGTATAAAAGACACCTGTCCACACACTCAATCAAACAGACTCCAACCTCTCCACAATGGCCAAGACCAGAGAGCTGTGTAAGGACATCAGGGATAAAATTGTAGACCTGCACAAGGCTGGGATGGGCTACATGATAATAGGCAAGCAGCTTGGTGAGAAGGCAACAACTGTTGACGCAATTATTAGAAAATGGAAGAAGTTCAAGATGACAGTCAATCACCCTCGGTCTGGGGCTCCATGCAAGATCTCACCTTGTGGGGCATCAATGATCATGAGGAAGTAGAGGGATCAGCCCAGAACTACACGGCAGGACCTGGGCAATGACCTGAAGAGAGCTGGGACCACAGTCTCAAAGAAAACCATTAGTAACACACTACGCCGTCATGGATTAAAATCCTGCAGCGCACGCAAGGTCCCCCTGCTCAAGACATCGCATGTCCAGGCCCGTCTGAAGTTTGCCAATGACCATCTGGATGATCCAGAGGAGGAATGAGAGAAGGTCATGTGGTCTGATGAGACAAAAATATAGCTTTTTGGTCTAAACTCCACTCGCCGTGTTTGGAGGAAGAAGAAGGATGAGTACAACCCCAAGAACACCATCCCAACCATGAAGCATGGAGGTGGAAACATTATTCTTTGGGGATGCTTTTCTGCAAAGGGGACAGGACGACTGCACCGTATTGAGGGAAGGATGGATGGGGCCATATATTGCGAGATCTTGGCCAACAACCTCCGTCCCTCAGTAAGAGCATTGAAGATGGGTCGTGGCTGGGTCTTCCAGCATGACATTGACCTGAAACACACAGCCAGGGCAACTAAGGAATGGCTCCGTAAGAAGCATCTCAAGGTCCTGGAGTGGCCTAGCGAGTCTCCAGACCTAAACTCAATAGAAAATCTTTGGAGGGAGCTGAATGTCCGTACTTCCCAGCGACAGCCCCGAAACCTGAAGGATCTGGAGAAGGTCTGTATGGAGGAGTGGGCCAAAATCCCTGCTGCAGTGTGTGCAAACCTGGTCAAGACCTACAGGAAACGTATGATCACTGTATTTGCAAACCAAGGTTTCTGTACCAAATATTAAGTTCTGCTTTTCTGATGTATCAAATACTTATGTCATGCAATAAAATGCAAATTAATTACTTAAAAATCATACAAATCAATTTTCTAGATTTTTGTTTTAGATTCCGTCTCTCACAGTTGAAGTGTACCTATGATAAAAATTACAGACCTCTACATGCTTTGTAAGTAGGAAAACCTGCAAAATCGGCAGTGTATCAAATACTTGTTCTCCCCACTGTATGTGTATGTGACCAATAACATTTGATTTTGACATAATTGTTTGGTTGCGGGATGCTGGACAACGGGCCAAAATGCAGGACTGTCCCGCACAATCCGGGACATGTTGTCACCCTAGTTTTAGGTAATTCATGTTTACCTACTACTGTATGACTTATGACAAGATATATTTTGTAATGATGCTGTTCAGCTCCTGTGTTGTATTGTAATTCTAGTGATTCTGTGAGATATAAACAGTAGCAGCACCAGAGTTTTTCTTATGGTTGTGTGTCAATGACAAGCATATGCATGCACATATATGCACAGACACACATGTACAGGCACTCAGACACACTCAAACACACAACGCTATACCAACAGTAAAAGCTAATTTAGAGCGCTTCCTTCATTTAATCAGAAACAGGGCATTGTGGGCAACCCAAACAGATGAGTGCAGGCCTTGAAGTCTGATTAGAGAGTCGACAAGGAGCCAAGTGAGAGGAGAGTAGAGACTTAACATATATTAGCCAGCAAGGCTCTTGATCCGGGAGGGGATTCTCTGCTGTTACCAAGCATATGACTGATTTTGGAATAAGCTAGATAGCTAACTAGCTACTAAATTAGCAACTGCAGAGCATTTAGCACATTTTAGACAGTTAACTTAATAGTTATATGATATCTAACTGGCAAACATTTAGTTGTGAATTCCATACTGTAATTAGATCACCTGGCGCATGCTGCACAACAGTGAGTGACTCACAAGGCTCCGGTCTCTCCTCGTTGTGTGCTTGTAAACAAATACCAAGTGACACGTGACTGGGGACTACCTAAGCTTCATAATAATGTGACGGGTGAAATGAAGAATAAACAACGTACTGCACAAGTTTACTGCAGGTATTTACTTAAAATATAGCTACAAATATTCAAATGTATTGAAAAACTTCAAATAAATAGTTTCAACGGTATTGACGGTATTGAAAAATCATCTTGTGGCTTCTTCCGAATATATTGTATACCGCCTAAGCCTACAGTGCCTTGCAAAAGTATTCATCCCCCTAGGCATTTTTCCTATTTTGTTGCATTACAACCTGTAATTTAAATGGAATTTTTTGGGGATTTCATGTAATGGAGTCTGCAACAACACTAAGCAAGGTGCACCGCCAAGCAAGCGGCACCATGAAGACCAAGGAGCTCTCCAAACAGGTCAGGGACAAAGTTGTGGAGAAGTACAGATCAGGGTTGGGTTATAAAAAAATATCTGAAACTTTGAACATCCCACGGAGCACCATTAAATCAATTTTTTTTTAAATGGAAAACATATGGAACCACAACAAACCTGCCAAGAGAGGGCCGCCCACCAAAACTCATGGACCAGGCAAGGAGGGCATTAATCAGAGAGGCAACAAAGAGATCAAAGATAACCCTGAAGGAGCTGCAAAACTCCACAGCAGAGATTGGAGTATCTGTCCATAGGACCACTTCAAGCCGTACACTCTACAGAGCTGGGCTTTAGGGAAGAGTGGCCAGAAAAAAATCCATTGCTTAGTGAAAAAAATAAGCAAATACGTTTGGTGTTCACCAAAAGCCATGTGGGAGACTCCCCAAACATATGGAAGAAGGTACTCTGGTGAGATAAGACTAAAATTTAGCTTCATGGCCATCAAGGAAAACGCTATGTCTGGCGCAAACCCAACACCTCTCATCACCCTGAGAACACCATCCCCACAGTGAAGCATGGTGGTGGAAGCATCATGCTGTGGAATTGTTTTTCATCGGCAGGGACTGTGAAACTGGTCATAATTGAAGGAATGATGGATGGCGCTAAATACAGGGAAATTCTTGAGGGAAACCTGTTTCAGTCTTCCAGAGATTTGAGACTGGGACGGAGGTTCACCTTCCAGCAGGACAATGACCCTAAACATACTGCTAAAGCAACACTTAAGTGGTTTAAGGGGAAACATTTAAATGTCTTGGAATGGCCTAGTCAAAGCCCAGACCTCAATCCAATTGAGAATATGTGGTATGACTTTAAGATTGCTGAACACCAGCGGAACCCATACAACTTGAAGGAGCTGGAGCAGTTTTACCTTGAAGAATGAGCAAAAATCCCAGTGGCTAGATGTGCAGTTGTAATTGCTGCAAAAGGTGGCTTTACAAAGTATTGACTTTGGGGGGGTGAATAGTTAAGCACGCTCAAGTTTTCAATTTTTTTGTCTTATCTCTTGTATGTTTTGACAAGAAAAAATATTTTGCATCTTCAAAGTGGTAGGCATGTTGTGTAAATCAAATGATACAACCCCCCCCAAAATCCATTTTAATTCCAGGTTGTAAGGCAACAAAATAGGAAAAATGCCAAGGGGGGTAAATACTTTTGCAAGCCACTGTATACAGTACACTACAGCAGCCAGACAGACAGACAAACAGGGGAATCTCAATGAGGACAAAGGCCATTGGAAATGACTGTCTATGAGAATCAAATAAAGAAGGAATGTCTGCAACTCTGGTATGCTCCTATGGTGATTTAATTAGACACACAAAAAAGACAACATTGTGATCTGAGTTGACCTGAGAAAGATCCAACTCGAATGGAAAATTATTTTTTTGTGTGTCTGATTAAATCACCATGGGAGCATATCAGAGTTGCGGACATTCCTTTTTTCTTTGATACGTTCTTCTGTCCTGCACCTGATAGGTTGGATGTGCATATTAAATTTTTTCTATTGTCTATGAGAATCAACAGAGCGAAGAGGCGGTTAATAGACAAACAAATACTGATGTCACTGATCGATGTATGAACTCACATGTAAGTTGCTCTGGATAAGAGCATTTGCTTAATGACTCAAAGGTAATGTAAATGTACTGAGTATATTGTATGGTAACTGCATGTTTGTATTCAATGTATGAGACTGGCATGGTGAGGGAGTAGGTTGTATTGTCTCTGTTGATTAACTCTGAATGACAGGGAGAAGTGAGGTGGGAGGGAGGGATGGAGACAGGTTATTGTGATTGCTGTTGAAGCTAGAGTGCCTTGTTTACAGGTTACAGACTCCCCCCTTCCTCCTCCTCCCAGTTAGATTATTGCTGGTGAAGGTGGGAGGAGTTGTGTAACCTCGCCGGGTCACCCAACACTGCCCGTCACCATAACAACAGGTTGCTGGTTTATTACTTCCTGAATGTTTGCAGTAAGTGAAGTCACTCAGCATTACTATATGTTCCCTCTGGGGATGCACCACCAAAATCAATGCAGCGATCACTCTTATCACAATGTTAGAGTTCATCTCTCCTTGTCCCTCTCGGTCTCTCCATCCCTGTGTCTAGATTAGAAGGGATAGAAGTCCCCTAGGGTTTCAACCTAAATCTCTATCCTTTATTGACTGCATGGTCTGCGATCTCCTCCAATCCATTTTTCCATTTAGGCCTAAACTCACTTGTACTCTGTGTTCTATCTGTTCTTAGCAGGGGCTCCCTTCTATCACCTAGTCTACCCTCTCATCACCTCCCATGGGGTTTAGACACTGTGGTGTGTGTGTGTGTGTGTGTGTGCCTCAGTCACTTTCACTCTCTATTGCATCTCCATCCTCACTAGGGATCCATTTTCACACCTACCCATTTTACTTTATGGGGTTTCCATCTCTCTCCGTCTCCCATATATTGCTGCTCTCTCCAAGGTGACTATGGTGGTAATGAGAATATGAAGAAGATGCAGCCTCGTCCCGCCGATCCTCCTCTGCTGTTGTCTCCTTAGAGATGCAAAAGCCTCCACAGAGTCTAGATAGAGTAATGTTATCTGCATGCCTTTACCTCCCTCCTTACTGTTGGTCTCTCAGACACCTCATAAAGTGAGAACTGGACCCGTCCCAATGTTCTAGCCAAGTGGTGCTCTCTATGGGATAAGGGCTAAGTAAAGATACAGGCTAGGCCTTAAATAATGTACTCTGTCTGTATGAACCCACGTCTGGTCTCTCCAGGGATGAGGTCTTACTCTCTGTAGTCAACAGGGATAGGAGAGTGTACTCTATAAAAGTCTCTTCTGTATTACCTCTCACTCTATGGAATTAGGTTCAATTCACAGAGCAGCACATATTAACTCAACGCATCCTATAGTACCCTTGTCTTGCTTATAGTTTGCTCAGAGCGTAGGTTTTCAGTGGGCAGAACCTAGATCAACTCTGTGTTGACAGCTCTCTCTAATCGGAGAGACAGAGAGCCCGGTCGGCAAGGGCCATTGCTCATCGTTAAGGGCCATTGTGTTGATTGGCAGGTCATGTTCTGTAGGGGCGGGGCTGAGCCTGGAGCACCATTAACCTGCTGTTCCTGCTGCACCCCCCAATCAGCTTTAAGATCCATTAACACGCCTCAACACGACACTTAACACAGCGGTTAACATCGTGTTCCCCAATGTAGCTAATGAGATGGAGAGCAGGGTCTACGCAGGTTCCCACACAAACAGTTAGACATCTTTGGAAGGTTGTCTGTCCGTGCATCATTGTAATGTATCTTCTGTGTACAATCAGCGTTGCACGCACGCCCACACACACGCCCACACACACACACACATTCACGGTGGTGACAGGACAAATCCTCTTGTCATCAGTTTTCATGATGAATAACCAATCTCTTTCATGGATGGAGTAATATGAGGTGACTGGAGAATAATGATGTTGTCCAAGACAAGGACACCAGGAAATAAAACACAATACAAAAGGCCACAAAAATACCAAGTCCACCCTGCCATTCACACCACATGGGCTGGGGTTGCGTAGAGACTTGACCTCCAGTATAGTCACTGGAGGAATGAGAGGGATTTCTGTGAGAGTGCTGCTACGCTTTTTGGCCAGTAAAGTGTGCTTCTTTGAAATAGCGCTTGCAGCACAGCGAAGTGTTATTCAAATTAGCCTGAAAAGGAGGGATAGAGAGAAGAGAGGAGGGGAGTGATAGAAAGAGAAGGGCAATATCTGAGAGGCACAGATCTAAAAGAGCTGACTCTTCCCCTTACATTTATTCATATAGATTTGAGTGATTGCCGCCCTGTGTGAGTGTGCGCGCGTGTACGTGCTTAAGTGTGTGTGTGATTGTGTGTGTTGTACAGTAACATACACAGTCTTCAAATAATGTTAAAAGCAGGCATCCATGTTGATCTGCTTCTTGTATTCTCCTCCCTCTCTTCTATCTCCCCATCTCCCTTTCTGTGATTAAACAGGCTGTGCCAACCGAGGAGCGAGGCAAGGCGAGGCTGCGGTGCTGAGAGGCAGAGAGGTGTTAGTGTGTTTGAACTTCAGACTCATCCACAACACAAAACTCAATTAGCCTAATTAGATGGAAATGGAAAGAACAGAGCGAGTGGGAGAGCGAGAGAATGAGGGAGGGAGGAAAAAGGTGTGTGTGCTGCATATGTGTGTGTGTGTGTGCATGCTCCATACTACCGAGTGCTCTTGGAGACTGGGGCTACCTAAGGAAGCTAATGAACAAATAGCTGTTACCATTACTATGGGGCCAGAGGGAGTGGAAAGGAGGGAGGGAGGGAATATTCCTCTTCATCTAGGTCTCTGCTGTGTCTAGTAGAAGCCATCTAATTTAGATGGCGGAGAGGAGAGAGCAGAAATAGTGGCAGACAGACACAAGGCCAGAACCATAGGGGTTACACTGACTCAAGTGGTTCTGAAACACCACGTAGTGTCTGGAACCACACCGTCTGCCCTAGACACACACTAATGCGCGACTCATGCGATGCCATAAGATAGGCCTTAATGCTGTGTCGGAGAGGATAAAGTCATATATTGTCAAATATTGTGATATAATGAATGAGTCTTGACTGCAGAATGAGATGAACTAGTTAGTATGACTATACTGATTGTGATGATTGTATGGTGCCTTACGGAACACTTACACAGTTGATTGAAGATGAGTCATACATTATGGACTACGACTGATGTGTATAGTAATCTTATGATGGTGTGCATGATATTTCATGTATGGCTGGAGTGCTCTGGAGTGCTATTGAGCGCTTCCACGCACTTCTCTACAAGAGTTCTGCTGCAGAGAGACAAACGCAGAGAGCTCTCCTTATCTCACAATCTATTTCTCTCTCTCTCACCTCATCTATATCTTTTGGTCTCCCTCTCACTTCATAAATCCCCTTCTCTCTCACACCATCTACTGTATTTCCTATCCTTTTTATATTGTGCTTTACCGGTTACTCCCACTCACTCCATTTGTTTTCCCCTCTCTCTCCTCCTCTTAAACGCTTCATCCATTTCCCTCAATCAATCACGCCATCTCTCCTTCCCTCTCTCTTTCTATTGTACCTGTGCCTTTGTCTCTCAGTCGTATAGTCCATTAGTCAAACCGTTCTACAGCAACACCAACGCACAGAGAAAACAGAGTGCCTCTCTACATTTGAAACTAAATTAAAATAACCACATAAACACAATTACAAAATTCACAAACAAGCCCCAAATGTAGGTCTGACCCCTTTTAGTCGACAGGTCGATCGAGATTTCTTTAGTCAAGCAGTAGCATTGAATTTTTATGGTGCATAAGACACCTGTCTGATTTGCGCCTGTCTCAGTGGAATAATCCATTGCGGAGGCCACAGGGATGGCACAGTCCATCACTCTAAGACGAGATACTGAAATTGTATATGATTATATTATGTAAAAATAATGGTGCACCACTAACAAATCTAATAATATTTTATAACAACTGCGCTTTCTCCCACGTTGAATATGGTCGCTGTCCTCGGTTCTGAAACAATCTTTCCCTATGTTGCTATGTGCATAATAGCAAAATTAACAAGCATATTGGGATTGAGAATAATGCAGTGGAGGCACAGCAGCATGTCACGCCCTGGCTCTGGGGACACTGTTATGTTGAGCCAGGGTGTGTATTCTATGTTTGTATTTCTATGTTGGCCTAAGTGACTCCCAATCAGAGGCAACGAGTGTCAGCTGGTTGTCTCTGATTGGGAGCCATATTTAACTGTCTGTCTTTCACTTTGTGTTTGTGGTTTCTTGTTCGTATTTTGGTTTGTGTATGACCATTGACTATCACGTCGTCCTTTTGTTGTTTTGATCGTGTGATCATCAAATTAAATAAATATGTTCACCTTCAACGCTGCGCATTGGTCTCTCCCTGACGATCGTGACAGAAGAAACCACCAAGATGTGACCAAGCAGCATGTCCAGGAGCCATCGCCAGGGAGATCCCTAACAGATCTCCTTCGCCTCCTCGACTGGGTCAAGCCGAGTGAGGAAGAGAAGGGCTTGACATTATGGCAGAAGGGCGAAAGGCTGGCGAGGGACATGGAGACCTGGTCCACGGGTAGGAGAAACGCCCAGAAAGTTTTTAGGGGGGGGCTAACGCCGTGGACGACGGGCCAGCAGGAGACCGCGGCAGAGCGGCCCAGCGGATTGGCAGAGGAGGCCGCCAGGTTACGGGGGCCACTGGTCGAAGAGGGGGTGGAAGATGTAGAGGCACGGCGAGAGGTACTGGCGTGTGTTGCCAGTCCGGTCCGGCCTGTTCCTGATCCCCACGTAGGGCCAGTGGTGTGTGTTCCCAGTACGGTCCGGCCTGTTCCTGCCACTCGCACCAAGTCTACGGTGCGCGTCGCCAGCCCAGTCCGGCCAATTCCTGCTCCCCGCACCAAGTCTGTGGTGCGTTTCGTCAGTCCTGTCCGGCCCGTTCCTGCTCTCCGCACCAAGTCTGTGGTGCGTGTCGCCAGCCCAGTCCGGCCCGTTCCTGCTCCCCGCACCAAGTCTGTGGTGCATTTCGTCAGCCCTGTCCGGCCCGTTCCTGCTGTCCGCACCAAGTCTGTGGTGCGCGTCGCCAGCCCAGTCCGGCCCATTCCTGCTCCCCGCACCAAGTCTGTGGTGCGTATCGTCAGCCCTGTCCGGCCCGCTCCTGCTCCCCACACCAAGCCAGTGGTGTGCGTCGTCAGTCCAGCACGGCCCGTGCCTGTTCCCCACACCAAGCCAGTGGTGTGCGTCGTCGGTCCGGCACGGCCCGTGCCTGTTCCACTGGTGCCTGGTCCGGCACCGGTCAGATGCGTTACGCCGGAGCTAGAGCAATCCGCTCCATCAGTGTGCAGTCCAGCTCCGGCCAGCGGGGCCAGACCGGACCAGGGGTACTTTGGGGGGTTGGAGAGGGAGTGGGGATCAGGCCCGGAGCCGGATCCGCCGCCAAGGCGGAGTGCCCACCCGGTCCCTCCCCTGTGGTATTTAGTTGGCGCGGTCGGAGTCCGCGCCTTTAGGGGGGGGTACTGTCACGCCCTGGCTCTGGGGACACTGTTATGTTGAGCCAGGGTGTGTATTCTATGTTTGTATTTCTATGTTGGCCTGAGTGACTCCCAATCAGAGGCAACGAGTGTCAGCTGGTTGTCTCTGATTGGGAGCCATATTTAACTGTCTGTCTTTCACTTTGTGTTTGTGGTTTCTTGTTCGTATTTTGGTTTGTGTATGACCATTGACTATCACGTCGTCCTTTTGTTGTTTTGATCGTGTGATCATCAAATTAAATAAATATGTTCACCTTCAACGCTGTGCATTTGGTCTCTCCCTGACGATCGTGACACAGCAGAGACGAAAAACAGCTCTTACCTTAGCCTAATTATCTAAGAAAATTGAGGAGCGAGGAAACCAACTTAATTAGGTCTATAACCAAAAGCCTAACTGTTAAATGTGCCTGGCTTTATAAATCATCCATACACTGTACCAGTCAAAAGTTTGAACACACCTACTCATTCAAGGGTTTTTCTTTATTTTTAAAAACTATTTTCTACATTGTAGAATAATAGTGAAGATATCAAAGCTTTCCAACAGTCTTGAAGGAGTTCCCACATATGCTGAGCACTTGTTGGCTGCTTTTCCTTCACTCTGCGGTCCAACTCATCCCAAACCATCTCAATTGGGTTGAGGTTGGGTGATTGTGGAGGCCAGGTTATCTGATGTTGCACTCCATCACTCTCCTTCTTGGTTAAATAGCCCTTACACAGCCTGGAGGTGTGTGTTGGGTCATTGTCCTGTTGAAAACAAACAATAGTCCCACTAAGCGCAAACCAGATGGGATGGCGTATCACTGCAGAATGCTGCGGTAGCCAAGATGGTTAAGTGTGCCTTGAATTCTAAATAAATCACTGACAGTGTCACCAGCAAAGTACCCCCACACCATAACACCTCCTCCTCCATGCTTCACGATGGGAACCACACATGCGGAGATCATCCATTAACCTACTCTGCGTATCACAAAGACACGGCAGTTGGAACCAAAAATCTCAAATTTGGACTCATCAGACAGATTTCCACTGGTCTAATGTCCATTGCTCGTGTTTCTTGGCCCAAGCAAGTCTCTTCTTATTATTGGTGTCCTTTAGTAGTGGTTTCTTTGCAGCAATTCGACCATGAAGGCCTGATTCACGCAGTCTCCTCTGAACAGTTGATTTTAAGATGTGTCTGTTACTTGAACTCTGTGAAGCATTTATTTGGGTTGCAATCTGAGGTGCAGTTAATTCTAATGAACTTATCCTCTGCAGCAGAGGTCACTCTGGGTCTTCCTTTCCTGTGGCAGTCCTCATGAGAGCCAGTTTCATCATAGCGCTTTATGGTTTTTGCGACTGCACTTGAAGAAACTTTCAAAGTTCTTGAAATTTTCCGGATGGACTGACCTTCAGGTCCTAAAGTAATGATGGACTGTCGTTTCTCTTTGCTTATTTGAGCTGTTCTTGCCATAACATGGACTTGGTCTTTTACGAAATAGGGCTATCTTCTGTATACACCCCCTAACTTGTCACAACACAACTGATTGGCTCAAACACAATAAGAAGGAAAGAAATTCCACAAATTAACTTTTAGTGACTACCTCATGAAACTGATTGAGAGAATGCCAAGAGTGTGCAAAGCTGCTATCAAGGCAAAGGGTGGCTACTATTTTTGAAGAATCTCAAATATTTAATATATTTTGATTTGTTTAACACTTTTTTGGTTAGTCCATGATTCAATATGTGTTATTTCATAGTTTTGATGCCTTCACCATTATTCTACAATGTAGAAAATAGTTTCGTCCAAACTTTTGACTTGTACTGCATATATAGAGAAATAAGACAGATCTTGCTTCTGTTGCCTGTTTAAGTGTTTGTTTAATAGCCGACTGATTCTGTTTGATCCAAGCCTCATGCAACGGCAAAATGTTGGATAAAGCATTTTCACAGATTCGGCTGTTGTCAATCTTTGCTATGCTGTAATAAAGTTTTTTTTTTTTTTTTTTTAATACGTTAGAACAGACTGGTATTACTTATAATTTATTTAGTGTTGTTTACACTATTCCAAACAGGCAGAACTATTTTATTGTAATCTAACAGCACGTGCTTGTCACACATACTATGCACACAGCTCTCGCTCCTATACCCTCCTTTTTCTTAATCTCCTTCTTATTGTTATTATTAAAAATATTATTACGATCGTCATTATAATAATAACTAATGTCATTATCATTAGTAGGCTTTGTATAGTAGCCTTGTATAACCACCATTGAGCTGAAGGCCTAAGAGCGTGTCCTGTTTAGTCTTAATACCCTAACTTACTTAGGCCTATATGTCAATATATAGGCTACTGTATCAATCAATCATTCATTCGTTTATGCCATCACACAGAATACGAGACATTCATGCTCATGAAAGGCAATCAAGCATTTTAGTTTTTTAATTAAATAACAAAGGGAGCTTTGAATAATTAGCCTAAACAATAAACAAACCGCAATTCACGAATGCATGCAACTGTTTTTAGTCTGCTGTAATAAAGACTTTATCTAGCTTTTTTTTGTTAGGACAGACTTTCTGGTACACACATTCATTTAGTGTTGTTTACACTGTTTAAAATGTTCTGAAAAAATTGTAATATTGTAATCTAACTGTTTGGCACACATAATACTCATGGAACGCTTGCTCATATACCATCCTTTTTCTTGATCTCCAGTAGTTTCCACAAGTAAGTCAAATGTCTTCCACACATCTGACCTCTCCTTTCCCTCCTGAGCAACCAGTAAACATTTGCCTGTTTCGAGTTTCTTTTTCACGTCTTCCGCATCCATTTTGCTGTCACGTGTTAATGTGTTCAGAGTTTGTTATATGCTATAGGTCAGGCCCTATTGGGCACATGCATGTGATGCTTACATGTTTCACATAAAGAGAGCAAGGGTTGAGGTAATAAGGAATGTTTTTCGTAAACAAATTAGGGATTTCGGTAACAGAGTTTTTCAGTCAGAAACAAGTAAGAAACTAAATGGCTGAAATAATGTTGCAGCTTCAGCACAGACAGCGCAATAAACACTTGCTGTGCTGTGATGCCTTTTCGCTGCAGTAGTAAGGAGTAAAAGACTGTGCGCAAGTCACGCAGGCACCCGCTGTCATTGTTTTTAACACAGTCTGACCATTGGGCCCTTTCTTGATCAAACAGTGTGCTTAAAGCATCAGACAAGCTCAGTGCATATGTAGTTGATTTTATTCAAACACCTAGGGTGTGTGTCTATATACAGTGCCGTCGGGCAAGTATTCAGACCCCTTGACCTTTTCCACATTTTGCTCCATTACAGCCTTATTCTAAAATGGATAAAATAAAAACAAATCCTCAGCAATCTACACACAATACCCCATAATGACAAAGTGAAAACAGGTCTTTAGAATTTTTGCTAATGTGTAAAAAAAACAAAAACAGAAATACCTTATTTACATAAGTATTCAGACCCATTGCTATGATACTCAAAATTGAGCTCAGGTGCATCCTGTTTCCATTGATCATCCTTGAGATGTTTCTACAACTTGATTGGAGTCCACCTGTGGTAAATTCAATTGATTGGGCAGGATTTGGAAAGGCACACACCTGTCTATATAAGTTGACAGTGCATGTCAGACCAAAAACCAAGCCATGAGGTCGAAGGAATTGTCCGTAGAGCTCCGAGACAGGATTGTGTCAAGGCACAGATCTGGGGAAGGCTACCAAAACATTTCTGCAGCATTGAAGGTCCCCAAGAACACCCTGGCCTCCATAATTCTTAAATGGAAGAAGTTTGGAACCACCAAGACTCTTCCTAGAGCTGGCCACACGGCCAAACTGAGCAGCCAGGGGAGAAGGGCCTTGGTCAGGTAGGTGACCAAGAACCAGATGGTCACTGACAGAACTCTAGAGTTCCTCTGTGGAGATGGGAGAACCTTCCAGAAGGACAACCATCTCTGCAGCACTCCACCAATCAGGCGTTTATGGTAGAGTGGCAAGACGGAGGACACTCCTCAGTAAAAGGCACATGACAGCCCGCTTAGAGTTTGCCAAAAGGCACCTAAAGACTCTCCGACCATGAGAAACAAGATTCTCTGCTCTGATGAAACCAAGATTGAACTCTTTGTCCTGAATGCCAAGCGTCATGTCTGGAGGAAACCTGTCACCATCCCTACGGTGACAGGGACTGGGAAACTAGTCTCAGGATCTTGGGAAAGACGAACGGAGCAAAGTACAGAGAGATTCTTGATGAAAACCTGCTCCAGAGTGCTCAGGACCTCAGACTGGAGCAAAGGTTCACCTTCCAACAGGACAACGACCCTAAGCACACAGTCAAAACAACACAGGAGTGGCTTCAGGACAATTCTTGGAATGTCCTTGAATGGCCCAGCCAGAGCCCGGACTTGAACTCAATCGAACATCTCTGAAGAGACCTGAAAATACGCTCCACATCCAACCTGACATAGCTTGAGAGGATCTGCAGAGAAGAATAGGAGAAACTCCCCAATACAGGTGTGCCAAGCTTGTAGCGTCATACCCAAGAAGACTCGAGGCTGTAATCACTTACAAAGGTGGTTCAACAAAGTACTGCGTGAAGTGTTGAATACTTATGTAAATGTAATATTTCAGTTTTTAATTTTTAATATATTAGCAAATATTTCTTAAAAACCTGTTTTCGCTTTGTCATTACGGGGTATTGTGTGTAGATTGATGAGGGGAAAAAAACACAATTTAATCAATTTTAGAATAATGCTGTAACTTAACAAAATGTGGAAAAAGTCAAGGGATCTGAATACTTTCCGAAGGCACTGCATATGGAAAGATACGTTTAAACATTTCGACCAAATGGTTGGTGGAAAGACCAGGACGACTCTCGGTCGACCAAGACCTTTTTGTTGTCAGGGACAGTTCTACCCAGATGTCAGGCCTGCTTTATGAAAAAGGTATTGTACAATGACAACACAAAACAAACTAGTAAACAAACTGTAAACAAACAAACAGAAGGTTATTGCTTATTATGGTTCAGATGGTATTTATATTATAGATTAATTTCATGGTTTCCTTAATTTAATAGCTGTTTGTATGGCATGCTAAATTATCATTCCGTCATCTGTCACAGTGATAATGAAAAAAGAGTGCACAGTACAGAGAGAAGAGAGACAGACAGAGGAAAGAGAGAGAGAGAGAGAAAAAGAGAGAGAGAGAAAAAGAGAGAGAGAGAAAGAAAGAGATAGAGAGAGAGAGAGAGAGAGAGAGAGAGAGAGAGAGAGAGAGAGAGAGAGAGAGAGAGAGAGAGAGAGAGCAGAGAGAGAGCAGAAGAGATATGTGTTCCGTTGTCAGATTTTGCCCCAGATGCTCGGTTCCAGACGAGCGCACACTCAGTCGTTATCTGCCTCCTCTCTTATCTGTGTATGATTCCTTTGATCTTCTGAGTGATAAGGAAACACACATTTCAGACACAGTCTGTCCAATTAGTGAGAACTAAAGCGAACAGAGAAGAGAACAGAGAATGTTTGTAATCTAGCGCACTTGGCCTGTGCAGATGTTTAAATACACTTGTACATATTAGTTAACACACTGTCAAACAAGGTGGATAAAAACAATGAAGAGATGTCAGAATGCAGAAGCAGAATGGCACTAACAGATATTACAAAGACATCTCATCTATGAGGCAAGTCCAGGCTAAGACCATGGAAGACCACATACGGTAGTAGAAAGTCCAGAGCAGAAAGAGGTCTGTTGACTGTACAGTCGTGGTCAAAAGTTTTGAGAATGACACAAATTAATTTACACAAAGTCTGCTGCCTCAGTTTTGATGATGGCAATTTGCATATACTCCAGAATGTCACGAAGAGTGATCAGATGAATTTTTTGCCTCTTTGCCATGAAAATTAACTTAATCCCCCAAAAACATTTCCACTGCATTTCTGACCTGCCACAAAAGGACCAGCTGACATAATGTCAGTGATTCTCTCGTTAACACAGGTGAGAGTGTTGACGAGGACTAGGCTGGAGATCACTCTGTCATGCTGATTGAGTTAGAATAACAGACTGGAAGCTTTAAAAGGAGGGTGGTGCTTGAAATCATTGTTCTTCCTCTGTTAACCATGGTTACCTGCAAGGAAACACGTGCCGTCGTCATTGCTTTGCACAAAAAGGGCTTCACAGGTAAGGATATTGCTGCTAGTAAGATTGCACCTAAATCAACCATTTATCGGATCATCAGGAACTTCAAGGAGAGAGGTTCAATTGTTGTGAAGAAGACGTCAGGGCGCCCAAGAAAGTCCAGCAAGCGTCAGGACCGTCTCCTAAAGTTGGTTCAGCTGCGGGATCGGGGATGGCCTGGTGTCAAGAAAAATAATTTTTGGGGATGGCCTGGTGTCAAGAAGGGCAGCAAAGAAGCCACTTCTCTCCAGGAAAAACATCAGGGACAGACTGATATTCTGCAAAAGGTACAGGGATTGGACTGCTGAGGACTGGGGTAAAGTCATTTTCTCTGATGAATCCCCTTCCCGATTGTTTGGGGCATCCGGAAAAAAGCTTGTCCGGAGAAGACAATGTGAGCGCTACCATCAGTCCTGTGTCATGCCAACAGTAAAGCATCCTGAGACCATTCATGTGTGGGGTTGCTTCTCAGCCAAGGGAGTGGGCTCACTCACAATTTTCCCTAAGAACACAGCGATGATTAAAGAATGGTACCAACACATCCTCCGAAAGCAACTTCTCCCAACCATCCAAGAACAGTTTGGTGACGACCAATGCCTTTTCGAGCATGATGGAGCACCTTGCCATAAGGCAAAAGTGATAACTAAGTGGCTCGGGGAACAAAACATCGACATTTTGGGTCCATGGCCAGGAAACTCCCCAGACCATTGAGAACTTGTGGTCGATCCTCAAGAGTCGGGTGGACAAACAAAAACCCACAAATTCTGACAAACTCCAAGCATTGATTATGCAAGAATGGGCTGCCATCAGTCAGGATGTGGCCCAGAAGTTAATTGACAACATACCAGGGCGGATTGCAGAGGTCTTGAAAAAGAAGGGTCAACACTGCAAATATTGACTCTTTGCATAAACTTAATGTCATTGTCAATAAAAGCCTTTGACACTTATGGAATGCTTGTAATTATACTTCAGTATACCATAGTAACATCTGACAAAAATATATCATAACACTGAAGCAGCGAACTTTGTGAAGACCAATACTTGTGTCATTCTCAAAACTTTTGACCACGACTGTATATAACACCGTTCCATCCAGTTCAGTCAGTACAGTTCAGGCATTTTGTTTACACCAATCAGCCCCTTGGTAACAATCATCCTCCCACTAACCCCCTAATCTCCTTGGTTACGCACGCCCGTATCTGCTGTTCCATTTATACAGGTACAGTACACACGCCTACAGCCTTTTCCAAGCATCACATTAAAAATAGCTTTAATGCACACATATAAAAAATATTTCCGCTGTAAAGTTGTCCACAGTAAGTGGCAATTCCACTGATTCTCCTTCACACTCTTCCAAACACACATGTAATGAATACAGTTTTATGAGAAAATATATGATGAAATGCATTAGATGTAACTAATGTCCCCATAAGTGGAAGTTGTATGTCATAGGGTACAACAGAGATGACCGCTAAGATCCATTTTCATGCCTATGATTTGCATATTTTTAGTGCTTATGGGATAGAGTGGTGTCACTGGCCATTCACTCACCTTTTAATACGCCATTAGCACCCCACTGTCCCTCCTCCTCCTCCTTCCATCCTTCCTTCCCTTCATTCATTTCTACTTCCATCCCTCCCACTGGCCGTGTACATGCACACACACAACTATGTATGAGTGCAGCCGTGTCTGTGTGTGTTTGCGCACAGCTCTTTTAAAAGCACTAGCCCCTCTCCCGATGATTGAACTCGCTATGTGGCTGAGATGCTATCTTCTCCTCCTTACAGCTTTGAAAAATCCATGACATCTCGCTGATACACATGTTTACAATCACATTTCACCAAAAAACATATATATTTATTAGCTAGAAAGCCCTTGACCACTGGACCTAGAAACAGAGGGAGGATACTATATATCTATTTACCCCACCAACTAATAACAAAAGCTAAATGGGGGTTAGAAAAATGAAGCTGAAATGGATCAAACAGTTGGAAACGAGATGACAAACCACTGCTGAGATAGCAAACTAAGTAACTCTCCAATTCACCACTTTGTTGCCTTCAACCCTCCTTACCTCTCCATTCCTTCCTCCCTCGTTCCCCCATCTCGCCATCTTCTGTGTCATAAAACACATCTGGTGTTTGACTGGTGCCGTGATATACCCATCATGCTTCTGTTGGTCCACTTAAACCTGACTGAGACAGAATAATTGGCTGTACTTAAATCCTTGTCACACACACAATAAATCATAGTAAAGCAGAGCTAGCTGTCAAGGCTGTATGTCTCTTCGGCTGATCTATAGCTCATCCCCCTGTTTCATTCCTCCTCTTTCCTGCTGTTCTTTAAGTCGGCTGCATGACAGCCCAAGGTTACCTGGTTGATGCTAAAAACTTGAGGGTGGCTGAGTAATGCATTAATTCATGCACACGCACATGTGAAACAGAAATGGCGTAAAAGCTTTGGTATAGTAGAGAGAGAGAGAGAGAGAGAGAGAGAGAGAGAGAGAGAGAGAGAGAGAGAGAGAGAGAGAGAGAGAGAGAGAGAGAGAGGGAGATAATTATTACTCCCTCCCTCTCTATATCCTCCCTCTTTTCCCAGTGATGAGACCTGCAGCATAGTTCCTTCCCTGCCTTAACACACCCAACACCCTTTGCAATGTCAAACCTCACATTCACACACCATATATACCACAACTTGTATGGTAAATGCCAGGTCAAATAAGGAACATGGAGCCAACTGGCGTGTCTTTACCATAGCATCAAAAAGATAGAGGCATATAGACCAGACAGTGAGTACTGACTACTGTAGTGGAGAAGGTCAGAGCCTTTCACAAAACTAACTGGGAACACAAACAGCATATGCCAGCCTTATGTCACATGGCACCATATCTGTGCACTGGGATAAGGGGCCTTGGGGCAATGGGTCCAAATGATGATGGGACCAAATGTAGCTAGATTTTGGCTATACAGTGGGGGGAAAAGTATTTAGTCAGCCACCAATTGTGCAAGTTCTCCCACTTAAAAAGATGAGAGAGGCCTGTAATTTTCATCATAGGTACACGCCAACTATGACAGACAAAAAGAGAAAAAATAATCCAAAAAATCACATTGTAGGATTTTTAATGAATTTATTTGCAAATTATGGTGGAAAATAAGTATTTGGTCAATAACAAAAGTTTCTCAATACTTTGTTATATACCCTTTGTTGGCAATGACACAGGTCAAACGTTTTCTGTAAGTCTTCACAAGGTTTTCACACACTGTTGCTGGTATTTTGGCCCATTCCTCCATGCAGATCTCCTCTAGAGCAGTGATGTTTTGGGGCTGTCGCTGGGCAACACAGACTTTCAACTCCCTCCAAAGATTTTCTATGGGGTTGAGATCTGGAGACTGGCTAGGCCACTCCAGGACCTTGAAATGCTTCTTACGAAGCCACTCCTTCGTTGCCCGGGCGGTGTGTTTGGGATCATTGTCATGCTGAAAGACCCAGCCACGTTTTATCTTCAATGCCCTTGCTGATGGAAGGAGGTTTTCACTCAAAATCTCACGATACATGGCCCTATTCATTCTTTCCTTTACACGGATCAGTCGTCCTGGTCCCTTTGCAGAAAAACAGCCCCAAAGCATGATGTTTCCACCCCCATGCTTCACAGTAGGTATGGTGTTCTTCGGATGCAACTCAGCATTCTTTGTCCACCAAACACGACGAGTTGAGGTTTTACCAAAAAGTTATATTTTGGTTTCATCTGACCATATGACGTTCTCCCAATCCTCTTCTGGATCATCCAAATGCACTCTAGCAAACTTCAGATGGGCCTGGACATGTACTGGCTTAAGCAGGGGGACACGTCTGGCACTGCATGATTTGAGTCCCTGGCGGCGTAGTGTGTTACTGACGGTAGGCTTTGTTACTTTGGTCCCAGCTCTCTGCAGGTCATTCACTAGGTCCCCCCGTGTGGTTCTGGGATTTTTGCTCACCGTTCTTGTGATCATTTTGACCCCACGGGGTGAGATCTTGCGTGGAGCCCCAGCTCGAGGGAGATTATCAGTGGTCTTGTATGTCTTCCATTTGCTAATAATTGCTCCCACAGTTGATTTCTTCAAACCAAGCTGCTTACCTATTGCAGATTCAGTCTTCCCAGCCTGGTGCAGGTCTACAATTTTGTTTCTGGTGTCCTTTGACAGCTCTTTGGCCTTGGCCATAGTGGAGTTTGGAGTGTGACTGTTTGAGGTTGTGGACAGGTGTCTTTTATACTGATAACAAGTTCAAACAGGTGCCATTAATACAGGTAACGAGTGGAGGACAGAGGAGCCTCTTAAAGAAGAAGTTACAGGTCTGTGAGAGCCAGAAATCTTGCTTGTTTGTAGGTGACCAAATACTTATTTTCCACCATAATTTGCAAATAAATTCATAAAAAATCCTACAATGTGATTTTCTGGATTTTTTTCCCTCAATTTGTCTGTCATAGTTGACGTGTACCTATGGTGAAAATTACAGGCCTCTCTCATCTTTTCAAGTGGGAGAACTTGCACAATTGGTGGCTGACTAAATACTTTTTTTCTCCACTGTAAGTGGTCATTTAATCTCTAATCAGATTATGTAAATGATTAGTGAGTTTGCCCTCAGCTTCCTCTCTCTCAGACTCTTTCAGTTCCCTTCTTTTTCCTCTCCTGTCTTATCCCGTTTTGACAGGTTCATCCTTCAATGTTACAGAACATATCAAATACCAAGAGCTAAACCAATTTCTATAAATCTTCATTGGTGTGACTCTGATGATAAAGTTTCTCTATTGAGATAGAAATATGAATAGTTCATTAAGGAGAGAGAGAGAGAGAGAGAGAGAGAGAGAGAGAGAGAGAGAGAGAGAGAGAGAGAGAGAGAGAGAGAGAGAGAGAGAGAGAGAGAGAGAGAGAGAGAGAGAGAGCGAGAGAGAGAAAGAGAGAGATAGAGAGAGAGAAGGGCAACCAGTGAAGAACAAACACCATTGTAAATACAACCCATACAGTGCATTCGGTAAGTATTCATACCCCATCCCTTTTTCCACATTTTGTTATGTTACAGCCTTATTCTAAAATGGATTAAATACATTTGTTCCTTATCAATCTACACACAATACCCCATAATGACAAAGCGAAAACAGGTTTTTAGAAAATGTACAAATTTATACAAAAAACAACACAGAAATACCTTATTTACATAAGTATTCAGACCCTTTGCTATGAGACTCGAAATTGAGCTCAGGTGCATCCTGTTTCTATAGATCATCCTTGAAATGTTTCTACAACTTCATTGGAGTCCACCTGTGGTAAATTCGATGGGATTGGACATGATTTGGGAAGGCACACACCTGCCTATATAAGGTCCCACAGTTGACAGTGCAGGTCAGAGCAAAAACCAAGCCATGAGGTCGAAGGAATTGTCTGTAGAGCTCCGAGACTGGATTGTGTTGAGGCACAGATCTGGGGAAGAGTACCAATACATTTCTGCAGCATTGAAGGTCCCCAAGAACACCCTGGCCTCCATCATTCTTAAATGGAAGAAGTTTGGAACCACCAAGACTCTTCCTAGAACTGGCCGCCCAGCCAAACTGAGCAATCGGGGGAGAAGGGCCTTGGTCAGGGAGGTGACCAAGAACCCGATGGTCACTCTGACATAGCTCCAGAGTTCCTCTGTGGAGATGGGAGAACCTTGCAGAAGGACAACCATCTCTGCAGCACTCCACCAATCAGGCCTTTATGGTAGAGTAGCCAGATGGAAGACACTCCTCAGTAAAAGGTACATGACAGCCCGCTTGGAGTTTGCCAAAAGGCACCTAAAGAACTCTAAGACCATCAGAAACAACATTCTCTGGTCTGATGAAACCAAGATTGAACTCTTTGGCCTGAATGCCAATCGTCACGTCTGGAGGAAACCTGGCACCATCCCTACGGTGAAGCATGGTGGTGAGAGGTCCTTGATGAAAACCTGCTCCAGAGCACTCAGGACCTCAGACTGGGCCGAAGGTTCACCTTCCAACAGGACAACGACCCTAAGCACACAGCCAAGACAATGCAGGAGTGGCTTCGGGTCAAGTCTCTGAATGTCCTTGAGTGGCCCAGCCAGAAAACGGACTTGAACCCGATCTAACATCTCTGGAGAGACCTGAAAATACCTGTGCAGCGACGCTCCCAATCCAACCTGACAGAGCTTGAGAGGAAGAATGGGAGAAACTCCCCAAATACATACTCAAGAAGACTCGAGGCTGTAATCACTGCCAAAGGTGCTTCAACAAAGTACTGAGTAAAGGGTCATAATACTTATGTAAATGTGATATTTCAGTTTTGTATTTGCCAACATTTCTAAAAACCTATTTTTGCTTTGTCATTATGGGGAATTGTCTGTAGATTGATGAGGGGAAAAAACAATTTAATCAATTTGAAGATAAGGCTGTAAAGTAAAACAATGTGGAAAAAGTCAAGGGTAATAGGACAGGATAATCATGTCGGACTGACACAGTGCTGTTAATCGATAAGAAGATCTCTCTCTCTCTCTCTCTCTCTCTCTCTCTCTCTCTCTCTCTCTCTCTCTCTCTCTCTCCTCTCTCTCTCTCTCCTCTCTCTCTCTTCTCTCTCTCTCTCTCTTCTCTCTCTCTCTCTGTTTCTGTGTGTTTGTGCGTGCGTGCGTAGTGGCACCATGCCGCTGCTAAATCATTACATTTTGGAGTTGAATGCCCTTTTAAAAAGTCACCAGAAGTGACCTTCTTACAGTAGTGGGTGAAGTAGGCAATATTGGGTGAAATAGTGAAGAATTCCCTTCTTTTTCGGCATTAGACCTGCCTAACTCTCACTTAAAACACAGTTTTTGTGTTTAATCGACTAGATTACTCATTCTGTCAACATTTGACCAGAATGATGTGTTCTTGCAAGTTCTAGTCTATGACATTTCAGATGTAGGTATGATCATTTTTCACGAAGTACTTTGGATGTAACTTTAGTTAACTAAACTATATATTTGTTAAGGGTAGCTTTAGTGTAACTTAACTTCCACCAGTGTTAAGAAATTGGTGGCTTGGTAAACTATATTTTTCAGAGTAGCTTCCCCAGGGCCGGCTCCAGGCATAAGCGACATAAGTGGTTGCTTGAGAGTTAGAATAGTAGAATAAACAAGGTGCAAACTAAAAATGTTGTGTGCATCAGCAGTTCTTATCTTATTTTGTCAGTCTCTGACAGTCACTCAATTAGCCAAGAAGCTAACCATTTTTAGATTGGTAAATTAGTCAAGCCAGTTATCTAAACTTGTAGTAATCATGGCCGAATACCGACCAGGTACGCAGGGCACATGCCCAGGGACCCTGACCTCCAGGGCCCCCATTGATTTTGTTATTCACTCTCACTCAGATATCATTAACATGGCATGTCATGGCAAAATGTGTAGAATTGCAGGAAATTAGCTTTAAAACTGCAAAACTTTCTCTCCACCCCATGTGAAAATGAGTAGAATTGCATGAAATGTGTTATAAAATTGCACAGATTTCTCTCCACCCCATGCAAAATTAGTAGATTTGCATGAAATGTTTTATAAAATTGCTACATTTTCTCTCCACGACATGGCAAACATGTGTAGAACTGCAGAAAACTTGCTTTAAAACTTCTAAAGTTTCTCTACGCCCCATGGCAAAATGTGTAGAATTATTTTGTCAACTTGGTGGGGGTTCCCTCCAACCAAATCTTGCCCAAGGCCCCCAAAAGGCTAAAGCCGTTGAGCTTACCCAACACTGGTGACTACATTTGCCGCTACTGCAATGTCGGTTTGTGTGTGCATACATGAGTTAGGTGCTACATATTGCAGGTGTTAGAGGGAGATTGTATGTGAGACAGAGGTAAAAAGCAGAAGTATAGTAAGTATTATGTTTTTGCATCGATCAGAGAAGGGGGTGCTACTTTACAGAATGTGTGCTAGAGTTTGTCCGTGTGTGTGAGAAACATGAATTAAAAGCTACAACCACACTGAAAAATGCAATTAGACAACTAATGACAAAATAATTGCCGTTTTGGGAACATATTTGCATATTATGCCAACATCCAACTTTGCCATTAGGTAGAAGAAAACCACTTAAAATGTCAGAGCAGCATGTATAAAGCATCCGTTACAGTTGAGAGAGTGGCTGTGTGAGAGCTTTCTGTGATCACCAAGGTTTAAAGCGCATCTCCAATTAACACTAAAACCCAAACAGAATATGTTGTTTAACTCTGTACTAAGTACAAATATATCAATCTGGTTAGCTATGTGTGTTTGTGTGCATTTCAGACACTATAGTTGTGGTACCGGACAGAGACATCGAAAAGGGTAAACAACACAAAGGCAAAGAACATGATCTTCAAGAATTTCCCCAACAGAAGCCAGTGACTAGACCTCTTCTATAGTGATGGCTTCAACTTGGGAAGGAAGGAAAGAAATAAGGGAAAAACTAAAATCAATTAATTGAGGTTGCCTCTTGCCATCTCTATATGCAAATGGTTTGTTTTCTCTCTCCATTGTCTAGAATTGTATAGTAAGTGTTATGTTTGTTTTCCCTCTCCATTGCCATATAGTTTCCATAGCAAGTCCAGCGAGCAGATGAGTTCAATATCCCTAATGCCACTGGGAAGCATGGAAGTCTGCTCTGGAACCATTCAATCGCAGCATCAATTCATTTTCACAGTGAAATAACATTGGTAATACACAAAGGAATTACATAGGAACCTAGGGATTCCATATGGATACATACTCAGTAATAACTGTATTATTGTTTCCAACATAACAGAGAACGTTTCTCTAGTAGACAGAGAAGAGGGTAGGCTTGTTAATAATTCTTTGAAGTCTAACTTTCTAACCCTCTGCTTTTTTAACAGGCTGGATTTTTCATCTATCCAGCTATGAGATCAAATGGTCAAACAAATCAATTGGTCAGTTAGTTAACACCCCATTGAGTCCTGATCAAATCTCTCATCATTTAGAACATGGAAAACTGTTTTACTGCTTTTAATGAGCAACCCAAGGGTTTGTGTGCTGAGAGACTGACTAAGAGGTGAGTTTCTACTGGGGGGATTTCATGTAGACGGCATTTGCAAGTGGATCATTAATAATATCAGTCAAACAATTTACTACATCAGTTAAAACGTTTAGAATATCAGCAAAACTGTTTAAACTATAAGTCAAAATAATTTGGAAACTAGACTCCTTGAGTCACAAAGAGAACTCTGCAGTACTTCATCAAATGTAAACTACTTCTAAATACTTTGTGTTAGTTAGATAAGCTAGAATAGATCGATTTTATCTAAAATGTTTTTGTCAGTATTTCACATCATTGTAATTGTGGTGATATAATGAGCTCGCTTCATTAACTTCACTTCCTATTTTCAACCCCCATTCCCTCCCCTTTTCTCGAGGCCAGTCAGAGGAGCGGAAAGCTGAGATGGGGACGTCACTTGTGGCGTAACACCTCTCTATGGATGGTTTTACTTGTACAGTGGTTCCTCAAATAAAAGTTTATGCCGCGACCGCTTGTGGTAGACGGTGGCAGACTGTGGTAAATTCTGTCATTGCACCACACTATCACAAGGGGGAGTTAGAACGCTGATCTATCCGTAGTCTAAACTGTGGAACAAATTTAATATATTTTCGTAAATTAATGGAGGTGCGAATGTTTCAGTCCGAGAGTCTCTCTTCTCAGGCACTAGAGTCCTGCATCAGGCAACAACAACAAAACATTCTGGCGGGTGGTCCCGGAGTTGAGAGAGAACTTGGGTAAATACAATGGCGCCATTACACTTGATATGTGGATTAACGATTTTTGAAAAATAGGCAAGAGTGATAGCCCCTCTATACCAAATGAGTTTCTGAAACACGGAATATCCTTCTTTGCTGATGAGAAGAAGAAACTGAATGAAAGAGAGTCCAGCGAGGATACGGAGGGGGAAAAGGCTGCCCATATTTTCAAGACCTGAGCTACTTCATTTATTTAAGAAATGTACTAGTTAATTTGGCAATTTAATATATTTGTTTAGGCTTGGCCTATTTTGTAGGCTATTTCGCAGCATAAAGCTGAGTGACTCACTCATTAGTTGCTTTGGATCAAAATAAATAAGTACCAACATTCTTTCTGATAGTCTTTAATGAATAAATGTTTTGACCAAGTTAATCTGCTCATGTTGTGTGTGTTCAATTATTTGTGACATTGTGGTTACAATGAAGAATGTAAACGAAATAAATCAAATAAATCCTATTCAAAATAAATAATCAGATGTGTGTTGCAAGCTTGTCATTGTCCCTTATTTAATTTTTCAAACGACAACTAAATTACATCACACCTGCCCAGACCCACCTGCTCACACCCCTATCTCCAGCGCCCGCATCACTTCCCGCCACATGGCCTCAAACTGCACCATTTTGTTTTTCTCCGTCGCCCACACGCACTTCCAACATTTAGATAATAAAGCATTTAAAGGCAGACATTGGTTGATTTTCAGTTTAAGTATACGTTTTTTCAAGATGATTGATGAGAAAAGTATCGTCCAACCCATAGGGTATCTCACTGCACACTTATATGCCATGTCTTGAAATATGCAGACAGACGGATTAAAAGTTAATTTCCATTGTAATACTTCTGACAACCAAATGTCTAACTGCACCCATAATTTGTGGACTTTATAACATTCCCAGAAGGCATGGATTATAACCTAATGAAAAAAGAACCTGGTAATCTAATTTAATGTACAGCAGGCCTAAGACCTATGGGTTTAACCTTCTAAATGAATGATTATATTGAAGATAGAAGCTGCCTCTTAATGAGTTCCCGAGAGCCGATCCGTTACCCAACAAAATAATATCAATATATTTAGCCTAATTGTTTTTATGACAGTAGGCTATAATTCCTCTTTTCCTGTATTCATTAATTTGTCTGCATGTCTATTCAACATTTGGCTTAAAAGAAACCATGCCATGAATTAAGAACAGATTTTTTTTTCCACAATACAATGCGGCACATTGACAAGTCAAATCACTTTAAAGAGCCTTCTAATATTAGACAACAACTAAATATACTAAAAAAAACTACTTCAAAAACAGTCCATTCATCACTGGATTTCTTCAAATTGCTGTGCAGGTAAAGGATGTCATCCACCGTGCCTGGTCGCAGGCTCGTAGCTGGCCTCTCTCTGAAACCACACATCCATCTGAAGGTGACGCTTTATCCTTTGGAACCACACAATTACCAGGTGGACAGTAGGCCTCTTGAAGCGATAGAGGAAATCAACAAGATCCACAAGTATTCTTTCACAATAGCTGGCTTTATGTTATCTGCAATTTTGAGCTGAACTGTCCCACTCCGTGGTGGATAACATCCACACTTCGTTTATGTAATCAAATCAAATCAAATCAAATTTTATTGGTCACATGCGCCGAATACAACAGGTGCAGACATTACAGTGAAATGCTTACTTACAGCCCTTAACCAACAGTGCATTTATTTTAAACAAAAAAAGTAAGAATAAAACAACAACAAAAAAAGTGTTGAGAAAAAAAGAGCAGAAGTAAAAATAAAGTGACAGTAGGGAGGCTATATATACAATAGAATAAAGTGACAGTAGGGAGGCTATATATACAGGGGGGTACCGTTGCATAGTCAATGTGCGGGGGCACCGGCTAGTTGAGGTAGTTGAGGTAATATGTACATGTGGGTAGAGTTAAAGTGACTATGCATAAATACTTAACAGAGTAGCAGCAGCGTAAAAAGTATGGGGTGGGGGGGCAGTGCAAATAGTCCGGGTAGCCATGATTAGCTGTTCAGGAGTCTTATGGCTTGGGGGTAGAAGCTGTTGAGAAGTCTTTTGGACCTAGACTTGGCACTCCGGTACCGCTTGCCGTGCGGTAGCAGAGAGAACAGTCTATGACTAGGGTGACTGGAGTCTTTGACAATTTTGAGGGCCTTCCTCTGACACCGCCTGGTATAGAGGTCCTGGATGGCAGGGAGCTTTGCCCCTGTGATGTACTGGGCCGTACGCACTACCCTCTGTAGTGCCTTGCGGTCAGAGGCCAAGCAGTTGCCATACCAGGCGGTGATGCAACCAGTCAGGATGCTCTCGATGGTGCAGCTGTAGAATTTTTTGAGGATCTGAGGACCCATGCCAAATCTTTTTAGTCTCCTGAGGGGGAATAGGCTTTGTCGTGCCCTCTTCACGACTGTCTTGGTGTGTTTGGACCATGATAGTTCGTTGGTGATGTGGACACCAAGGAACTTGAAGCTCTCAACCTGTTCCACTACAGCCCCGTCGATGAGAATGGGGGCGTGCTCAGTCCTCTTTTTTTTCCTGTAGTCCACAATCATCTCCTTTGTCTTGGTCACGTTGAGGGAGAGGTTGTTGTCCTGGCACCACACGGCCAGATCTCTGACCTCCTCCCTATAGGCTGTCTCATCGTTGTCGGTGATCAGGCCTACCACTGTTGTGTCGTCGGCAAACTTAATGATGGTGTTGGAGTCGTGCCTGGCCATGCAGTCATGGGTGAACAGAGAGTACAGGAGGGGACTGAGCACGCACCCCTGAGGGGCCCCCGTGTTGAGGATCAGTGTGGCAGATGTGTTGTTACCTACCCTTACCACCTGGGGGCGGCCCGTCAGGAAGTCCAGGATCCAGTTGCAGAGGGAGGTGTTTAGTCCCAGGATCCTTAGCTTAGTGATGAGCTTTGAGGGCACTATGGTGTTGAATGCTGAGCTGTAGTCAATGAATAGCATTCTCACGTAGGTGTTCCTCTTGTCCAGGTGGGAAAGGGCAGTGTGGAGTGCGATAGAGATTGCATCATCTGTGGATCTGTTGGGGCGGTATGCAAATTGGAGTGGGTCTAGGGTTTCTGGGATTATGCTGTTGATGTGAGCCATGACCAGTCTTTCAAAGCACTTCATGGCTACAGACGTCAGTGCCACGGGTCGGTAGTCATTTAGGCAGGTTATCTTAGAGTTCTTGGGCACGGGGACTATGGTGGTCTGCTTGAAACATGTTGGTATTACAGACTCAGTCAGGGACATGTTGAAAATGTCAGTGAAGACACTTGCCAGTTGGTCAGCACATGCTCGGAGTACACGTCCTGGTAATCCGTCTGGCCCTGCGGCCTTGTGAATGTTGACCTGCTTAAAAGTCTTACTCACATCGGCTACGGAGAGCGTGATCACATAGTCGTCCGGAACAGCTGGTGCTCTCATGCATGCTTCAGTGTTGCTTGCCTCGAAGCGAGCATAGAAGTGGTTTAGCTCGTCTGGTAGGCTTGTGTCACTGGGCAGCTCGCGGCTGTGCTTCCCTTTGTAGTCTGTAATAGTTTTCAAGCCCTGCCACATCCGACGAGCGTCAGAGCCAGTGTAGTATGATTCAATCTTAGACCTGTATTGACTCTTTGCCTGTTTGATGGTTCGTCGGAGGTCATAGCGGGATTTCTTATAAGCGTCCGGGTTAGAGTCCCGTTCCTTGAAAGCGGCAGCTCTACCCTTTAGCTCAGTGCGGATGTTTCCTGTAATCCATGGCTTCTGGTTGGGGTATGTACGTACGGTCACTGTGGGGACGACATCATCGATGCACTTATTGATGAAGCCAGTGACTGATGTGGTGTACTCCTCAATGCTGTCTGAAGAATCCCGGAACATGTTCCAGTCTGTGCTAGCAAAACAGTCCTGTAGCTTAGCATCTGCGTCATCTGACCACTTTTTTATTAGCCCGAATCACTGGTGCTTCCTGCTTCAGTTTTTGCTTATAAGCAGGAATCAGGAGGATAGAGTTATGGTCAGATTTGCCAAATGGAGGGCGAGGGAGAGCTTTGTATGCGTCTCTGTGTGTGGAGTAAAGGTGGTCTAGAGTTTTTTCCCCTCTGGTTGCACATTTAACATGCTGGTAGAAATTAGGTAGAACGGATTTAAGTTTCCCTGCATTAAAGTCCCCTGCTACTAGGAGCGCTGCATCTGGATGAGCGTTTTCCTGTTGAATAATGGCCTTGTACAACTCATTCAGTGCAATCTTAATGCCAGCATTGGTTTGTGGTGGTAAATAGACAGCTATGAAAAATATAGATGAAAACTCTCTTGGTAAATAGTGTGGTCTGCAGCTTATCATAAGATACTCTACCTCAGGCGAGCAAAACCTTGAGACTTCCTTAGTATTTGATTTGGTGCACCAGCTGTTGTTTACAAATATACAGAGACCGCCACCCCTCGTCTTACCCGAGTCTGCCGTTCTGTCCTGCCGATGTAGCGTATAGCCTGCTAGCTGAATGTTATCATTGTCGTCGTTCAGCCACGACTCCGTGAAACATAAGATATTACAGTTTTTAATGTCCCGTTGGTAGGATAACCGTAATCTTAAATCGTCCATTTAATTCTCCAAAGCTTGAACGTTGGCTAATAGGATTGATGGGAGAGGCAGTTTACTCGTTCGCCGTCGGATCCTTACAAGGCACCCCGACCTACGTCCACGATATCTCCGTCTCTTCCTCACGCGAATGACGGGGATCTGGGCCTTGTCGGGAGTCTGTAGAATATCCTTCGCGAACGCCTCGTTGAAGAAAAAGTGTTCGTCCAACGCGAGGTGAGTAATCGCTGTCCTGATATCCAGAAGCTCTCTTTGGTTATAAGAGACGATGGCAGAAACATTATGTACAAAATAAATTACAAATAACGCGGAAAAACACACATAATAGTACAATTGGTTAGAGGGCTGTAAAACGGCAGCCATCTTCTTCCGGCGCTGTTCTTGTGTAATGGGCTGTAAGGCACAAGTATCCTATTTTTAGAAAATCGTCAGTCCACACATCAAGTTTAATTGCGCCATTGTATTTACAGAAGTTCTCTCTCAACTCCGGGACCACCCGCCAGCTGATTTATTTTTTTGCCTGATGCAGGACTCTAGTGCGATAGGAGAGAGACTGACTGAAACATTCACACCTCCATTAATTTACGAAAGGATAGTCTAATAGCTCAGCTAGGTGTGAAAAATCCCCCAATTTGTGCCACAGTTTAGACTACCTATAGAATCTGCGGTCTGTCAGAGTTGAGTCCTATTGTAAAGTGTAGCCTAATGGCCAAAAAAGGGCAAACTTGCAATGTATATTCGATGCTTAAGTACTCGAAAGTTTTACATTTCTAACTCAATATCACAGACCAGATTCGCCCTAATGAAAAATGCATCAACCCCTACAAATATATTAATTTATTATAATCCACATAAAAATTCTAATGAAATTAGCTGTAGCGAGAGGAGACACTGCTAAACACAAACAGAAAGAATGTGTCTTTAACCCTACATTATAATATAACTTATTTTGAACAAAAGCCAAGAATGAGTGAGTCACTGAGCCCTATATTCTTCCTGCTTTAATTGCCTATTTGTTTGTTTAATATCCTACTGATTCTGTGATCACCAAGCCTCATGCAACTGCAAAATGTCGGATAAAACAATATCACAAATCCGACTGTTTTTAAAAACTTTGATATGCTGTATTAAAGGCTTAACTTTTTTTTTTTTTTTTTTTTTGACTCTGCATTACTTATACTTGATTTAGTATTGTTTACACTGTTCCAAACTGGCAGATAAATGATATTGTAATCTAACAGCACCTGTTTCTCATGCAACAGTATATCTTGCGCTTTGACAATGATTTCACATGAGGCCTAATTCATATGATATGCCTAAAATACTTATATCCACTAGGCTAATAAATAATCACATTTTTCCTTTCGATTATTTAATTATCAAATATAATGTTATTTCTAGTTATCCCTTTAGAGCATATGCAAAAGCGATTTGGAGTTCTTGAACGGGAGTGACAAAATACAGTGGATTGCGAAAGCATTCACCCCCCTTGGCATTTTTCCTATTTTGTTGCCTTATATAAATGTCTGTGATGCTTGACAGGCTCCCTGGGGGTCATTCAACGCACCATCCTGTTTATCATATAGTGCGAAGTATAATGCATCAGAAAGGTCACATAGTAGCAGTAGCACTGGGGAGGACATAACTCGACATACATGCCATAACCAAATGTTGGAATGTTCTGTGATGGCTTACCACTGGTTGCCATAACAGTGTTGTTGTTGACAGGTAGTTGTAGAAAAAGACCTGTGATCATCAACCCCGAGGAGGAGAGGAAAGGCAAGAAATAAACAAATGAGAAATGTCATCCCTCCATTGATGTGCTAGAAGGGCATGGAAGCACCCTGGCTCAGGCTCTAGCCAAGAAATTGTCAGGTGTGGTTTGGGTGAGGGGGGTACAGTTTCAGTCACTCCACCTACAGTGGTTCTTCCTTTAACAGCTTGCGGGGTGCTGCGGAATGGCATGGCATGTTGGAGTGCATGACGTCATAGTATTTTGTTGTTAACCTGTGTGCAATCTAAGTGTCACATGATCTGTCACATGATCTCAGTATATATACACCTGTTCTGAAAGGCCCCAGAGTCTGCAACACCACTAAGCAAGGGGCACCACCAAGCAAGCGGCACCATGAAGACCAAGGAGCTCTCCACACAGGTCAGGGACAAAGTTGTGGAGAAGTACAGATAAGGGTTGGGTTATAACAAAATATTAAATCCATTATTAAAAAATGGAAAGAATATGGCACCACAACAAACCTGCCAAGAGAGGGCCGCCCACCAAAACTCACGGACCAGGCAAGGAGGGCATTAATCAGAGAGGCAACAAAGAGACCAAAGACAACCCTGAAGGAGCTGCAAAGCTCCACAGCGGAGATTGAAGTATCTGTCCATAGGACCACTTTAAGCCTTACACTCCACAGAGCTGGGCTTTACGGAAGAGTCCCAGTGGCTAGATGTGCCAAGCTTATAGAGATATTCCCCAAGAGACTTGCAGCTGTAATTGATGTGAAAGGTGGCTCTACAAAGTATTGACTTTGGGAGGATGAATAGTTATGCACGTTCAAGTTTTCTGTTTCTTTGTCTTATTTCTTGTTTGTTTCACACAAAAAAAAATGTTGCATCTTCAAAGTGGTAGGCATGTTGAGTAAATCAAATTATACAAACCCCCCAAAAATCCATTTTAATTCCAGGTTGTAAGGCAACAAATTAGGAAAAATGCCAAGGGAGGTAAATACTTTTGCAAGCCACTGTAGGCTACTGTAAAATGCATTTTCGTTTTTCTTTGAATAGAAACACCATAAAATTAATCAATTTAATTCAGCTACATTTCTAATAGTATAAACAGTACAACAAATAGAATAATAATTTACAAACACATTATAATCAATCCCATATAGTCTGTTCTAACAAAAAAAGTTTTAAAGTCTCCAGTACCGCCAATATTAAAAACAGTCAAATGCATTCGCGAATTAAATCGCTTTAGCCAACATGTTGCGGTTTATTCATTGTTTAATTATTCAATGCTCCCTTTGTTATTTTGTTTTATAACTAAAATCCTTGACTGTATTTAAAGACATGGATGACTTGTATGCTGTGTGATGACATGCACAAATGAATGAATGATTGATTGATATACTGTATATTGAGTAAGTAAGTTACGCTAAAACAGTGTTGATGATCACAGGTCTTTTTCTACAACTACCTGTCAACAACAACACTGTTATGGCAACCAGTGGTAAGCCATCACAGAACATTCCAACATTTGGTTATGGCATGTATGTCGAGTTATGTCCTCCCCAGTGCTACTCCTACTATGTGACCTTTCTAATGCATTATACATCGCACTAATGATAAATAGAATGGTGCGTTGAAAGACCCCCGGGGAGCCTGTCAGGCATTTATTCAGGCAGTGAGGGGTACAGCCCTCGGTAGTGTTTCATTCCAGAAAGTGGTTCCCTTCCCTCTGACCACCCCCTTACAGACACTGAGACAACCTGAATGGTGTGTAAACAATAGATTTACTTTGATAATGTATTGCTTTCACCTATGCAGTCCTATCAGATGCATGGAGGGAACTAAGAAGTGAGGGAGGGCCATCAATCAATCAATCAATTTTATTTTATATAGCCCTTCTTACATCAGCTAATATCTCGAAGTGCTGTACAGAAACCCAGCCTAAAACCCCAAACAGCTAGTAATGCAGGTGTAGAAGCACGGTGGCTAGGAAAAACTCCCTAGAAAGGCGAAAACCTAGGAAGAAACCTAGAGAGGAACCAGGCTATGAGGGGTGGCCAGTCCTCTTCTGGCTGTGCCGGGTGGAGATTATAACAGAACCATGCCAAGATGTTCAAAAATGTTCATAAGTGACAAGCATGGTCAAATAATAATCAGGAATAAATCTCAGTTGGCTTTTCATAGCCGATCATTAAGAGTTGAAAACAGCAGGTCTGGGACAGGTAGGGGTTCCATAACCGCAGGCAGAACAGTTTAAACTGGAATAGCAGCAAGGCCAGGCGGACTGGGGACAGCAAGGAGTCACCACGGCCGGTAGTCCCGACGTATGGTCCTAAGGCTCAGGTCTCTCAGTTGGCTTTTCATAGCCGATCATTAAGAGTTGAAAACAGCAGGTCTGGGACAGGTAGGGGTTTCGTAGCCGCAGGCAGAACAGTTGAAACTGGAATAGCAGCAAGGCCAGGCGGACTGGGGACAGCAAGGTGTCATCATGCCCGGTAGTCCTGACGTATGGTCCTAGGGCTCAGGTTCTCAGAGAGAAAGAGAGAACGAGAGAATTAGAGAGAGCATACTTAAATTCACACAGGACACTGGATAAGACAGGAGAAGTACTCCAGGTATAACCAACTAACCCCAGCTAACCATAAGGGGAGGGGTTGAATACAGCCCTAATCTACTTTCTTTCTAGGATGAAGGAAGCTGGAACACACTACTCCCACCAACCATCATCAACACAAGACCTCCAAATAGCGCAAAAAAAGGGCCCATGCAGAAACACAATAGAGCACTATAATACTCTGCTGCCAAAGGCTAAAATTGGAAAACAATGAGTTGCCCTTCTCTCCTCCCAGCCGAGACACAGCGTACTGTTGAGGCCCAGACACTTTTAGAGAGAGAGAGAGAACATTTCATTGTGTTGTGCCTTCATGAACAGTGACTCGCTGTGCCCTAAAAATAACAAACAGTCATTTTTTCACCATTGGATGTGTCTAAGAAGTTTCTGAGTGGAGTTAGGGGAAAAGTCTGAGAGAAAAAGACGGAAAGTTTGTTAGTTTGAGAGAGTGCAATGTGGCAATTATTTTCCAAAGCTATACACTGCAGGGCTCTGATGTGTCTTCCTGTGTAACGAAATAGAGTGTGTGTGTGTGGTGTGTGCATGCGGGCTCTGCAGTGGAGTTGCTAGGTGGATTTACGGTGGCTGTGAGCCTCTCAGATTGATACTCTCCACTAGGGAGAAAGCCCCATTAATTACTACTAACAACTCTGTCCTGTTCAGCACACACACACACACACACACACACACACACACACACACACACCCCACACACACAAACAGGATATAACCTAAATACTGGACAAAAAACAATGCACTCTCATTAGATTGAGAGATCTGACACACTTACAGACTTACACACATATTTGCAACCATCTACACACACATGCAGACTCCATTAAATCAAATTGTATTTGTCACATGCACCCTTCCCAACAATGCAGAGAGAAAAAAAGATAAATAATAGAAAAATAATAACACAAGGAATAAATACACAATGAGTAACGATAACTTGGCTACATAAAAGGTGTACCAGTACCGAGTCGATGTGTAGGGATACAATGTTATTGAAGCCATAACCCAATTGTTTCTGGTGACCTGGTCCCTACAGTATGTTTCTGCATTGTCCTCTGTCCTATTCTCTGCTCCACTCTATTTATATCCCTCTGTAGCCTTGGTGACCGAGTGATTGACAGGGCAATCGACAAGCAAGCTTGATCTGTCTGACTTCCTCCCACCTCCCACCAACCATCCCTGATCGCGCTGACATCACAGTGGAACTCCGCTTTTCAGACCTTCAGTCTCCTCACCTTGGGTCCCAGACTGTGTGTGAGTTAGTGAGTGTGTGAGAGAGTGAGTGAATGAGAGAGATAGAGCGAGAGAGACAGAGAGAGGATAACTGAATTGGGAGTTTGCTATGGCCCTGTGTTCCTTTGCTAGGTGGCCCTTCAAAAACTGGGATGAGGTCACCTAGCCGAGGGACAAACACACACACACACACACACACACACACACACACACGCGCACACACTTTTTGGGGTCTCTAAGCAAGCTCAGACACACTCCTTTCGTTCTTCTCTAGTGTGGGTGTTTTCAAGGGCACTTCCACCAAGTCTCCAGGCGATTATCTCATTACTGCCATTAAAGTCATCTAATTGGGCCTTGAAATGAATAGATTAACTTATCCATTACAAGTGATAACCTACAAAAGGGTTTGGGGATTTGTGTGCGTGTGTGTGCGTGCATGTGTGTGTCTGTGTTGCTTTGTATGTGTTTCTGTGTGTTTGTGTGTGTTTATGTGTGTATGCTCACTCACCCTGGTACCTTCTTCAGGGTTAATGTGTTTATGGGGAAATCATTACCACCTTTAACCTCATATCACAGGCAATAACTCACACACTTCAAGAGCAGACATTCACACACACACACACACACACACACACACACACACACACACACACACACACACACACACACACACACACACACACACACACACACACACGTCTCTACCTGAGCTCTCTCGATCTCATTAAGAGACATTATGAACATTTGATGTCATCAGTGGAAAGGAAGCAAAAATGTCCAAGCTTCCCTTTCTCCCCTTTCAACCCCATTATCCCCCATCCTCACCTCCCACCACCTGTAATTAGCAGCTGTTCTAATCTCCCTTTACTGTTTATTTGTGTGGGTGTGCTTGCTCACTGTGTGTGAAATGCTGTATGTCGATGTCACACTGTCGCTGTAAGTGTGTAAATGTGCCTGTGTGTGTTGATGTGTGAATGCATTTGCATGTATGTGTGAGAAAGTGTGCATATGTGCATATTAGAGGTCTTCACGGATATACAAAAAACAATTACACAAGATCCGACCCTGTATCCGAACAGGTCGGACCAAAATTCTGTAGTTGATTGACCCTTGGATCCCAGATCTGTCTGAGAATATGTGAAATACCGACCAGATCCAAAATTATATTTGAAGAAAATATTCTGATGAAAATAAATATCCTCTATAAATCACACTTGCTACGCATGGCAGTTGGTTCAGTCAATAGCATTCATCTCTCTCCTCCGCCTGTCCGGCTCGAGCTCTCATTACAGCCAACTTGCAACATTGTTATAACTGGGTCCTTGCGGTTTCCTGCACCAATGAGCTCCAAACAGACAGCTGTATTTGTGCAAGGGAGGTGTGTTCAGGTAGCCTATTTTATGATGTTTCCACTGGAGATATGGGATCAGCAATGTGTTGCTATTTCACACCGAGATACTGTGGTTACTTAGGCCTGGGAAGGAGAGTGTTGTAAAGATTTTTCAAATACAGTGAGGAGTGGTGGTGAGTTAAGACAAATCAGAAACAGTATCAGACATCCCCAAATGGGAACTTTTATAGGCCTACATTTGTGCACATAAGGCCAGGTACTTATATGCATGCTCCAGCAAAATATATTTTAAAAAATAAATAAAAAATAAGGGCAAACAATTCACACAACGAATGCACACAACGGGAGACAGAGAGCGGATTCTGAAGAGAGACACGTATAGTACACCTTCGCCACACACCCCTTCCCTTCTTCTTGTGTCGACATTTGAAATTAGGGATGCCATTTATGAAAATACTAAGATGTAGCGTAGACAACTCAATTATTTTAAGGCTACAACAAAAAATGCAAGTGAAATGTTAACGTTCATTGCCTGCCAGACAAGTCAAAACAATTCTACTGGCTTGCACATCAATAAAGCTGCATTTTTTTTTTTCTGATCCATTTGGGTCCGATACAGACCGGACCCAATTTGGATCAGATTCTCCCTCATCTCTGACATATTTTGGGTCGGATCTAGTCCGCCTCGGCTCCGAATCGGATCAGGTATCGATTTTCAAAAACATTCCCGGTTTCTGTCGTTGTTGGATATGAATTTCACAGATCCAATTTGGCTTGGATCTTCATTTCGGGATCCGAGAAGCCCTCTAGTGTATAGTCGTGGTCAAAAGTTTTGAGAATGACATAAGTATTGGTCTTCACAAAGTTTACTGCTTCAGTGTTTTTAGATATTTTTGTCAGATGTTACTATGGTATACTGAAGTATAATTACAAGCATTCCATAAGTGTCAAAGGCTTTTATTGACAATTACATTAAGTTTATGCAAAGAGTCAATATTTGCAGTGTTGACCCTTCTTTTTCAAGACCTCTGCAATCCGCCCTGGCATGCTGTCAGTTAACTTCTGGGCCAGACTGATGGCAACCCATTCTTGCATAATCAATGCTTGGAGTTTGTCAGAATATGTGGGTTTTTGTTTGTCCACCTGCCTCTTGAGGATCGACCACAAGTTCTCAATGGGATTAAGGTCTGGGGAGTTTCCTGGCCATGGACCCAAAATGTCAATGTTTTAGTTAGCCACTTAGTTATCACTTTTGCCTTATGGCAAGGTGCTCCATCATGCTGGAAAAGGCATTGGTCGTCACCAAACTGTTCTTGGATGGTTGGGAGAAGTTGCTCTCGGAGGATGTGTTGGTAACATTCTTTATTCATGGCTGTGTTCTTTGGCAAAATTGTGAGTGAGCCCACTCCCTTGTCTGAGAAGCTACCCCACACATGAATGGTCTCAGGATGCTTTACTGTTGGCATGACACAGGACTGATGGTAGTGCTCACCTTGTCTTCTCCGGACAAGCTTTTTTCCGGATGCCCCAAACAATCGGGAAGGGGATTCATCAGAGAAAATGACTTTACCCCAGTCCTCAGCAGTCCAATCCCTGTACCTTTTGCAGAATATCAGTCTGTCCCTGATGTTTTTCCTGGAGAGAAGTGGCTTCCTCGCTGCCCTTCTTGACACCAGGCCATCCTCCAAAAGTCTTTGCCTCACTGTGCATGCAGATGCACTCACACCTGCCTGCTGCCATTCCCGAGCAAGCTCTGCACTGTTGGTGCCCCGATCCCGCAGCTGAATCAACTTTAGGAGACGGTCCTGGTGCTTGCTGGACTTTCTTGGGTGCCCTGAAGCCTTCTTCACAACAATTGAACCTCTCTCCTTGAAGTTCTTGATGATCCGATAAATGGTTGATTTAGGTGCAATCCTACTAGCAGCAATATCCTTGCCTGTGAAGCCCATTTTGTATTTTGTGCAAAGCAATAATGACGGCACGTGTTTCCTTGCAGGTAACCATGGTTAACAGAGGAAGAACAATGATTTCAAGCACCATCCTACTTTTAAAGCTTCCAGTCTGTTATTCTAACTCAATCAGCATGACAGAGTGATCTCCAGCCTTGTCCTCGTCAACACTCTCACCCATTTCACTCCTGACTCCTGTCAGTCAGATTGTCATTCAGCTCTCTTTCGTTTCTCCCTTCCTCTCGCTCTTTCAACGTCATCTGTGCATTGCCCTCTGGGGTATCACAGTAGGTGAGTTTCCGTCTAGTCACATTTGTATGGCAACTATGATGAGGTGCTCTGTAGCCATGAGTGTGTACACACACACACACACAGAGGTAAGGCTCTGTTCAATGTGCGAGTCACACACACTACAAACACACACATACAGTGCCTTCAGAAAGTATTCACACTCCTTGACTTTATCCACATTTTGTTGTGTTACAGCCTGAATTTAAAATTGACTAAACTGAGATTTTGTGTTACTGATCTACACACAATATCCAATAATGTCAAAGTAGAATTATGTTTTTAGATATGTTTAAAATGAATTAAAAACGAAAAGCTAGTCAACCCTTTTGTTATGGCAATCCTAAATAAGTTAAAGAGAAACAAATATGCTTAGCAAGTCACAGTAAGTTGCATGGACTTACCCCTTAAAATAATAAAAGTAAAAGAAAGTTGCATGGACTCACTCTGTGTGCAATAATCTCTGTATCCCACACATACAATTAATTATCTGTAAGGTCCCTCAGTCGAGCAGTACATTTGAAGGACAGATTCAACCACAAAGACTTGGGAGGCTTTCCAATGGTTCGCAAAGAAGGGCACCTACTGATAGATGGGTAAGAAAATGTAAAAAAGCAGACATTGAATATTCCTTTGAGTATGGTGAAGTTATTAATTACACTTTGGATGGTGTATTAATACACCCAGTCACTACAAAGATACAGGTGCCCTTCCTAACTCAGTTGCCGGAGAGGAAGGAAACCACTCAGGTATTTCACCATGAGGCCAATTGTCACGATCGTTACAGGAAGACTCGGACCAAGGCGCAGCGTGATAAGCGTACATTTTATTTACCGTACTGCACACGAAACGAAACAACAAACCAAACGATACGTGAAGTCCTAGGTTATACACACCAAACCAAACGGAACAAGATCCCACAATAAACTAGTGAAAACAGGCTGCCTAAGTATGTCCCCAATCAGAGACAACGAGCTACAGCTGCCTCTGATTGGGAACCACCCTGGCCAACATAGATCTAAACGATCTAGAACGAAAACATAGAAAATGAAACAGAAACTCCACACCCTGGCTCAACATTTAAGAGTCCCCCGAGCCAGGGCGTGACACCAATGGTGATTTTAAAACAGTTACAAAGGTTAATGGCTGTGAAAGGAGATAACTGAAGATGGATCAACAACATTGTAGTTACTCCACAATACTAACATAAATGACAGAGTAAAAAATAGTAAGCCTGTACAGAATAAAAATATTCCAAAACATGCATCCTGTTTTCAAAAAGGCTCTAAATTAATTCTGCGAAACATTTGGAAAATAAATGATATTTTTCTTCTGAATACATTTACATTACATTTACATTTACGTCATTTAGCAGACGCTCTTATCCAGAGCGACGTACAAATTGGTGCATTCACCTTATGATAGCCAGTAGGACAACCACTTTACAATTTTTGTAAAAAATATTTTTCAAATTTTTTATTTGTAGAGTATATGTTTAATGTTCATTTGTTTTATATATATATATATATTGTTTTATATATATATATATTGTTTTTTAATTTTGTAAATTTTATATCGTTATTTTTGTTTATTATTATTATTATTATTATTATTATTATTATTATTATTATTATTATTATTATTTTATTTTTTTGGGGGGTGGGGTAGGGGGTTGGGTAGAATGATTACTTTTATACTATCCCAGGTATTCCTTAAAAAGGTAGGGTTTCAAGTGTCTCCGGAAGGTGGTCAGTGACTCCGCTGTCCTGGCGTCGTGAGGGAGCTTGTTCCACCATTGGGGTGCCAGAGCAGCGAGCAGTTTTGACTAGGCAGAGCGGGAACTGTGCTTCCGCAGAGGTAGGGGGACCAGCAGGCCAGAGGTGGAAGAACGCAATGCTCTCGTTTGGGTGTAGGGACTGATCAGAGCCTGAAGGTAAGGAGGCGCTCACAGCGCCGTAGGCAAGCACCTGGTCTTGTAGCAGATGCGAGCTTCAACTGGAAGCAAGTGGAGTGTGCGGAGGAGCGGGGTGATGTGAGAGAACTTGGGAAGGTTGAACACCAGATGGGCTGCAGCAATCTGGATGAGTTGTAGGGGTTTAATGGCACAGGCAGGGAGCCCAGCCAACAGCGAGTTGCAGTAATCCAGACGGGAGATGACAAGTGCCTGGATTAGGACCTGTGCCTCTTCCTGTGTAAGGTAGGGTCGTACTCTGCGAATGTTGTAGAGCATGAACCTACAGGATCGGGTCACCGCTTTGATGATAGCGGAGAATGACAGGGTGTTGTCCAGGGTCACGCCAAGGTTCTTTGCAATCTGGGAGGAGGACACAACTGAGTTGTAAACCGTGATGGCGAGATCATGGAGCGGGCAGTCCTTCCCCGGGAGGAAGAGCAGCTCCGTCTTGCCGAGGTTCAGCTTGAGGTGGTGATCCGACATCCACACTGATATGTCTGCCAGATTCCTCACCTGGTTATCAGAAGGGGGAAAGGAGAAGATTAATTGTGTGTCGTCTGCGTAGCAATGATATGAGAGACCATGTGAGGATATGACAGAGCCAAGTGACTTGGTGTATAGAGAGAATAGGAGAGGGCCTAGAACTGAGCCCTGGGGGACACCAGTGGTGAGAGCACGTGGTGCAGAGACAGATTCTCGCCACGCCACCTGGTAGGAGCGACCTGTCAAGTAGGACGCAATCCAAGAGTGAGCCGCACCGGAGATGCCCAACTGGGAGAGGGTGGAGAGGAGGATCTGATGGTTCACAGTATCAAAGGCAGCAGATAGGTCTAGAAGGATGAGAGCAGAGGAGAGAGAGTTAGATTTAGCAGTGCGGAGAGCCCCCGTGACACAGAGAAGAGCAGTCTCAGTTGAATGACCAGTCTTGAAACCTGACTGGTTTGGATCAAGAAGGTCATTCTGACAGAGATAGCAGGAGAGTTGGCTATAGACGGCACGCTCAAGAGTTTTGGAGAGAAAAGAAAGAAGGGATACTGGTCTGTAGTTGTTGACATCGGAGGGATCGAGTGTAGGTTTTTTGAGGAGGGATGCAACTCTCGCTTTCTTGAAGATGGAAGGGACATAGCCAGCGGACAAGGATGAGTTGATGAGCGAGGTGAGGTAAGGGAGAAGGTCTCCGGAAATGGTCTGGAGAAGAGAGGAGGGGATAGGGTCAAGCGGGCAGGTCGTTGGGCGGCCAGCCATCACAAGTCGCAATATTTCATCTGGAGAGAGAGGGGAGAAAGAAGTCAAAGCATAGGGTAGGGCAGTGTGACCAGGACCAGCGGTGTCATTTTACTTAATAAATGAGGATTGGATGTCGTCAACCTTCTTTTCAAAATGGTTGACGAAGTCATCCACAGAGAGGGAGGAGGGAGGGGGAGGAAGAGGAGGATTCAGCAGGGAGTAGAAGGTGGCAAAGAGCTTCCTAGGGTTAGAGGCAGAGGCTTGAAATGTAGAGTGGTAGAAAGTGGCTTTAGCAGCAGAAACAGAGGAAGAGAATGTAGACAGGAGGGAGTGGAAAGATGACAGGTCTGCAGGGAGTCTAGTTTTCCTCCATTTCCGCTCGGCTGCCCGGAGCCCTGTTCTGTGAGCTCGCAATGAATCGTCAAGCCACGGAGCAGGAGGGGAGGACCGAGCCAGCCAGGAGGATAGGAGATATAGAGAGTCAAAAGATTCAGAGAGGGAGGAGAGGAGGGTTGAGGAGGCAGAATCAGGAGATTGGAGGGAGAAGGATTTAGCAGAGGTAAGAGATGATAGGATGGAAGAGGAGAGAGTAGCGGGAGAGAGAGTCACCCAGAACTGTGAGGGGTGAGCCATCCTCAGGAAAGGAACTTATCAAGGCGTCAATCTCATTGATGAACTCTCCAAGGGAACCTGGAGGGCGATAAATGACAAGGATGTTAAGCTTGAATGGGCTAGTGACTGTGACAGCATGGAATTCAAATGAGGAGATAGACAGATGGGTCAGGGGGAAAAGAGAGAATATCCACTTGGGAGAGATGAGGATTCCTGTGCCACCGCCGCGCTGACCAGATGCTCTCGGGGTATGCGAGAACACATGATCAGACGAGGAAAGAGCAGTAGGAGTAGCAGTGTTTTCTGTGGTAATCCATGTTTCCGTCAGCGCCAAGTCGAGGGACTGGAGGGTGGCATAGGCTGAGATGAACTCTGCCTTGTTGGCCGCAGAACGGCAGTTCCAGAGGCTACCGGAGACCTGGAACTCCACGTGGGTCGTGCGCACAGGGACCACCAGATTAGAGTGGCAGCAGCCACGCCGTGTGAAGCGTTTGTATGGCCTGTGCGGAGAGGAGAGAACAGGGATAGGCAGACACATAGATGACAGGCTACAGAAAAGGCTACAATAATGCAAAGGAGATCGGAATGAAATTAACTAAGCATCTGGGAAAGTGAGAGAGCGGGGCCTCCCTCACGTTTCACTGAAACACTCAAATATAACTCTCCCAACTTCCACTTTAGATTAATAGACTTTAGTTATTGTCTGGTCTGTTAGCGATGTTACCAAACAGACTAGTTCTGTCTCTTGCCTCTAGTTAGCATCTGGTCTATTAGCGATGTTACCAAACAGACTAGTTCTGTCTCTTACTTCTACGAAATACGAAAATACTAAATGTTATGTTTGGGGAAAATCCAACACAACACATCATTGAGTACCACTCTTCATATTTTCAAGCATGGTGGAGGCTGCATCATGTTATGTGTATGCTTGTCATTGGCAAGGACTAAGGAGTTTTTTTAGGATAAAAATAAATGGAATCGAGCTAAGCACAGGCAAAAATCCTAGAGGAAAACTTCGTTCACTCTGCTTTTCATTCTGCTTCCCAGAGACACTTGGAGTTAACTCACCTTTCAGCAGGACAATTACCTAAAACACAAGGCCAAATATACACTGGAGTTGCTTACCAAGACGACGTTGAATGTTCCTGAGTGGCCTAGTTACAGTTAAATCGACTTAAAAATCTATGGCAAGACTTGAAAATGGCTGTCTAGCAATGATCGACAACCAACTGAACAGAGCTTGAAGTATTTTTAAAAGAACAATGGGCAAATAGTGTACTGTCCAGGTTTGCAAAGCTCTTAGAGATTTACCCAGAAAGTCTCACAGCTGTAATCGCTGCCAAAGGTGATTCTAACATGTATTGACTCAGGGGGTTGCATACTTATCTAATCAAGATGTGTTTCATTTTCCAGTCATACATTTTTTAAAATAAATTAGAATGTCTCTTCCACTTTGACATTATGGGGTATTGTGTGTGGATCAGCGACATAAAATTTCAATTTGATCCATTTTAAATTCAGGCTGGAACACAACAAAATGTAGAAAATGTCAAGGGGTGTGAATACTTTCTGAAGGCACTGTAAACACACACACAAAGACATTCATATTTTCTATCACACACACACCTCTGTCTCTCCTTCTCCTTCATTCTTTCCACTTGTTATTTCCCCACAATACAGGCACAATATAAGCCGTAATGGGGGAAAAACTCCTGGTCACACAGGAGCTGTTAATAAATTGCACCTCAACAGTCAATCATATTCCACTCTCTAATGTGCTGCTCTATTTCCCCTCCTGTCGTGCTCTAGTTTACACTATTATATCTCTTGTTTTACTCAGTGCTGACAATATTTTCTCCATGGTTCCCTGCAGGCCTCCTGCAGATTAGAGACTATTTATAGAATGATTTATCTTTAATCTCCTACTGACATAGTCATTCTCCACAATGTATTGCACTGTGTTTACCTCTCAGGGCATGCTCTGCCTTTTCTCTCTCGTGCCCTCTCGCTCTCTCTCTCTTTATATTTTGATGTAGCTCTAGCTCTCACTCCATCTTCCTCTTTTATTAATTCTCTCTCTTCTGCTCTACAATTAGGCCATTGAGTTATATCTCCACCCATTATATGAGGCATCCCACTGACACGGACACATGCAGACTGCTGACGAGTCATCTTCTCACACACAAACATTAGTGCACGCACCCACACACGCACAGACAGACAATTTCACACACACACACACACACAAACCCTCTCCTGAGCCCTCAGCCATGTCAGGACTAAACACAGGTCAATCGAGTGACTGAACTGTAATGTGACTGATGTTGGCGTGTCAGAGAGAGGCTTTGATGAATCATTCATGGTCATTTAATGTTATGCTTCATGCAGAGCCATAAAAATGCAGATGCTACAGTACAGCATGTCTATGATACGTCACATCAAACCATCTGTCAAGGGAAGCCTTAAGGAGGAGAGAAAGATAGAGAGAGAGATGGAAAGAGGGACCTTTTTGAGTGCAATGTTTACTGTTAATTTCTAATCGTTTTTGTTGATGTTTCTTCTCAACATTTACATTTTAGTCATTTAGCAGACGCTCTTATCCAGAGTGACTTATAAGCGCAATTACGGTAAATGCCTTGCTCAAGGACACAGACAGATTTCTTTATCTAGTTGGCTCAGGGCTTCAAACCAGCGACCTTTCGGTTACTGACCCAACGATCTTAACCAATAGGCTACCCGCCGCATATGTTGCCCATGCAAATAAAGACCCTTTGAATTTAATTTAATTAAGAGAGGGCGAGAGAGAGAGAGAAGAAGGAAGTGAAGTAGCATATGCAGGGGCACCAATGAAGGATTGAAGAAGCCAGTGCCTAAAGAGCTGATGATGTATAAATAGTACGAGGGCGCATGAAGCACAGCATATGTTCACTTACTGTTGGGTGGCACTATACACACCATGTAGAGAGAGTGGAGGGGAGGAGAAGATGAGGAGAGGGAAGGAGAAAGTGCATAAGGGAAGAGAGGATAGGAAAGATAACATAAGGAAGAATGGAGAGAGAATCAGAGAGGTAGCTGTTTTATGTATGTGAGTACAGAAACTAATGTCTTTATCCTTTCAGGCTTGTGGGTCTGAACTAAGGGGGGATTGCTGATCATAGACACGGTCTCATGTGCTGACTCCAGTGGAGACATTTTGCTGGTCCCCACAAGGAAGAAAGCTATTTTAGGCTTAGGGGCTAGGTTTAGGTTTAGTATTAGAGTTAAGGATTAAGGTTAGGTTAAGGGATTAGGAAAAACAGGATTTTGAATGGGAATACAATTGTTGGTCCCCCATAAGGACAGTAAAGCAACGGTTAGGTGTGTGTTGATTCTTCTTTCCTTGTGGGGGACCTAAAATCCCCAATAGCTCAATTTCCTACGTCCCCATGAGTACAAAGGCTATTTTAAGGTTAGGAGTTAGGTTTTGGGTGAGGGTTACAATAAGGGTTAGGGTAAGTGGTTGGTTAGGTTTAAGAGTTAGATTTAGGATTATGGTAAGGTTTAGGGAAAATGTGTGCGCGCAGTAGCAGATAACAAGGTAATAGTCTCCAGGGACATCACTTGTTTTTCCTCTTGTCTCTCTCTCTCTCTCTCTCTCTCTCTCTCTCTCTCTCTCTCTCTCTCTCTCTCTCTCTCTCTCTCTCTCTCTCTCTCTCTCTCTCTCTCTCTCTCTCTCTATCTCTCTATATATATATATATATATATATATATATATATATATATATATATATATATATATTATTCCAGGTCATAGATCATGGCTGTCAAACACCGGCCCAAAATTCACAATGAAACTCCAATACCCGGCGGAGCCACAAATGGGTGCTCCCAAAATATGACCAATGACCATCTGCCTTCCCTTCACTATGAGAAAGACCAGGAAAACAATGGGCAACGAGTCAGCAGAGGAAAAAACATTGTGAATGTCTGCATCTATCTAATCTCTGTACAATCTACTGCTGCATTCATCCATTCCAATCGTATAGTTTGGTATGGTGACCATCTCTTTGCCTTCATATCGCACATCTGGACTACAGTAATGGACATTACTACTGGACCCTCACTGGAATAAAAGCCTTCACATACTGGGAGGGAGAGAGATCTCTCTCATGTCCATTCTATTGCTGTGTTTGCTCTCAAGACACTCTATGTCTTAGTAGTGTCTCTTCCCTGCCTTTCTGTCACATTGTCTGTCTTCATAACCACCCAGTCTGTCTCCTCATCTCTCTATCTCCCGCTCCCTATGGGAACAAGACCCATCCATAAAGCTTAGAGTATGTACTGTATGTTAGGTATCCTAGCGGAGAGAAGGACTGTGGGGTGGACGTGACCGCAGAGTGCGCTATTCTAAAACAAAACACTCATAAAAACACAGCCATTAGCATGAGCCTGGGCCAAGAGGCATTAATGCAACCTCACAATCTCCTCATAACCATAGCACTGGACAGATAATAGCCATTACTGCCTCGATGTCTGGGAATACTGACTTTTGCGTCCAGTTTCGATTGACGCAACAGTCAACGTTTGAGTTTTTTCACAGAAACATTTTGCACACACACAGTCCTTACAGAGTTATGTCCTGAATGTGACAAGTTCATTTTTGGATGCAATGTTCAGACATTTATAGAAGTAGCGACAGCATAACACAATCATCCAAACCGGAAAATGTAGGCTACATTAGTCCTAGCGCTAACTGAGGAAAGATTGACGTAACACAAGCGGTCATATTTAGAACTCTCAGCTGACAGAAACCACAATATGAATTAGCTAATAGCAATTACTATTTACAATTCATCACATCCTGGGTGAGCTCACCATTGATCGAAATAATTGAGTAAAACACTTTCTAAAAATCTAAAGTAATCCGACGATGGGTAGTTTGTGCGCGCCGCCATGTTTGTTTTTTCGCGTCAACCAAAGATAATAAGAGATGAGTTTGGTCTGTTTGCAGTATGAATGTTGTCGTCTACAACACACCTCCTTCTACGTCACACCCAGAATGCATTGTATAATGTCAACAAACATGCTGCCACACATAGCTGGCAAATAGCTTAGCATTAGCTCATCATAATCAGTACAACCATCAAATAAGTAATTTACACAAATCATAGGTGTCCATTACAATCTATGCAATAATCGGAATGCATTATTTGTCACCAGTACTTGAAATCTGAATAAACTGTAAATACATTATGCTCCATACATACATAAATACATACATACATACATACATACATAAATACATACATAGATACATACATACATACATACATACATACATACATACATACATACATACATACATACATACATACATACATACATACATACATACATACATACATACATACATACATACATACATACATACATACATACATACATACATACATACATTCATACATACTCTATGCTACACAATATGCTACGGAGTAGGAGGTGTCCTACTTCAACAGCTTGGTGAGGACTGGAAACCAGTCGGCTATCGCAACAGGCATCTGAGTGATGTAGAGACAAGGTCCGCTCTGATTGAAAAATAGTGTTTAGCGAGCATGTGGGCTTGTGAAAGCTATGAGAAGTATAATAATAACATAATATATAATAATAATATAATATAATATAAGTACCTCTATGAACTAGACAGCTTCAGGCTGGTCACTGACCACAAACCCCTTGTGCCCCTCATTAACAGCAAGGACTTGGACAATGTTCCTATCAGGTGTCAAAGACTGTTGATGAGATTGATGGGGGGTCATGTTTCTGAGGACACATGACTCGACCTTTGCCTCTGCCGAGCGAGCCCGTTGGGGAGTTGCAGCGATGAGACAAGATCGTAATTGGATCGCAATTGGATATCACGAAATTGGGGAGAAATTAAAAAAATATATTATAATAAAAGCTTGTTCGAAAATAATTTGAAATTTACAAGTTGAAACATAGCCTATAGATAATTAGCAGGCAGCGACCGTTAACTGTCCTGTTGCGTAACAATCACATTTTGGAACAGTGAGTGCATTCTGACATCACATGCATAAAACAACTCACGCTGGGGGTGACCGTTAGAGATATCTGGAACTCACTCGTGAAGAGGTTAAATCTGTAGCAGATTATGATGGCTTAACATGAGCCGTTCTGAATTACACCCCGTTCTCTCTGTTTCTTTTGCAGTTACAGAAGCGCTCATATTTCTTAATATTAATCTAGCATGTGCATGGATTTTTCTGCCATTGAAATCCTTGGGTGAAAGCGTTTTTTCAGGTCGCCTAAATCCCAACAGTGTAAAAAAATAATAATTTTAAATTGGGATGGAAAAACAAAACTATAACAAATGGGTTGAACACTTATTGACTCAAGACATTTCAGCGTTTCTTTTCTTTATTCATTTGTAAAAATGTCTAAAAACATAATTTCACTGTGACATGATGGGGTATGGTGTGTAGGCCAGCGACATCATTTAATCAGTTTTAAATGAAGGCACTTTAAGATAGTCGTAATGTAATAGAGCTACGGTATGTGACTGAATAAATTCCCTTACTACTCATCCAAATACACTACGTGACCAAAAGTATATGGACACCTGCTCGTCGAACATCTCATTCATGGTCATTAATATGGAGTTGGTCCCCCCTTTGCTGCTATAATAGCCTCCACTCTTCTGGGAAGGCTTTCCACTAGATGTTGGAACATTGCTGCGGGGACTTGCTTCCATTCAGCCACAAGAGCATTAGTGAGGTCGGGCACCGATGTTGGGCGATTAGGCCTGGCTCGCAGTCGGCGTTCCAATTCATCCTAAAGGTGATCGATGGGGTTGAGGTTAGGGCTATGTGCAGGCCAGGCAAGTTCTTCCACACCGATCTCGACAAACCATTTCTGTATTGACTTCGCTTTGTGCATGGAGGCATTGTCATGCTGAAACAGAAAAGGGCCTTCCCCAAACTGTTGCCACAAAATTGGAAGCACAGAATCGTCTAGAATGTAATTGTATGCTGTAGCGTTAAGATTTCCCTTCACTGGAACTAAGGGGCCTAGCCCCAACCATGAAAAAAAGCCACAGACCATTATTCCTCCTCCAACAAACTTTACAGTTGGCACTATGCATTCGGGCAGGTAGCGTTCTCCTGGCATCCGCCAAACCCAGATTAGTACGTCGGACTGCCCGATGGTGAAGCGTGACCATCACTCCAGAGAACGCGTTCCCACTGCCCCAGAGTCCAGCCGACACTTGGCATTGCGCATGGTGATATTAGGCTTGTGTGCAGGTGCTCGGCCATGAAAACCAATTTCATGAAGCTCCCGACGAACAGTTCTTGTGCTGACATTGCTTCCAGAGGCAGTTTGGAATTCAGTAGGGAGTGTTTGCAACCGAGGACAGACAAGTTTTACATGCTACGTGCTTCAGCACTTGCCGCTCCCGTTCTGTGAGCTTGTGTGGCCTACCACTTTGCGGCTGAGCCGTTGTTGCTCCTAGACATTTCCACTTCAAAATAAGAGCACTTACAGTTGACTGGGGCAGCTCTAGCAGGGCAGAAATTTGAACTGACTTGTTGGAAAGGTGGCATCCTATGATGGTGCTATGTTGAAAGTCACTGAGCTCTTAAGTAAGGCCATTCTACTGCCAATGTTTGTCTACGGTGATTGCATGGCTGTGTGCTTGATTTTATGAAATAGCCAAATCCACAAATTTGAAGGCGTGTCCACATACTTTTATATATATAGTGTATCAAGCATTCAATTCCATTTACATTCTCTCCAACACTTTATTATTTTCATCTCACTCCATTGCAATGCATTCACTTACACTTAAGGTAATGGACACTTTATGACTTGAGTGACGGTTGAAATCAAAGATATTTGAGCCATAAATTATTATAAAATGCGGGAAGTTCAAGTAAGTTACCATTGATGTGGGTAATGGCAGAAATCAGTGCTTCATTTCAAGTTATTGTCCTTTCTGAGGGTTGGTAAGTTAATTCAAATGACTTGTACTTATGAATTTGTTACCATATTATTTTCTCTCACAACTCATCACTATGTTGCCTTGTATTGTGTAGCACAGCTGTGTGTGTGTTGCGTGCAAGCGCGCAAGTCAGTGTTGAGTGTAAGAATGTGTGTTTCAAGACAAACAGCCCGACCTGGCCACCTAGTCCAGGGGGAGTAATGCGTGTCCACACTCCTGCGGTCCTGTGCCACTGATGTAACGCATGCTAATGACCCAGGGCCCTGGTCCTGGTGGAACACAAGGACAGAGAAGCCAAGGCGCCGCACTCTGTGCCCAGGGCTGACTCACCTTGCCTGGGGAAGCACTGAGCGGGAGTGGGGTGGTGGATGGAGGGGTGGAGGAGGAACAGGGGCCAATGTGTTAGTTACAGTGCTAAGGGACTGAAGGGACAAGTTAACTGGATGGAATGCTGCTTTAGGCTATTTTAAAGAGGGCATCTGCCAGTGTTTATGCGCACAAAAACACAAATGCACACATTACCACTCTCTCTCCCTCATACACACAAACACTTCCTCTCTCTCTGCCTTTCTGTCTCTCCCTCTCTCTCACACCACACATACACTCCCAGAAAGTGTAATGAGAGTAAGAGGACACTCCTCCTGAGACCAGAGTGCCCTTCAGCATCTTTGCAGACAGTGATTACACAGACAGAACAGAGCTGAGTGCAATGCAAATAGCCATCAGGGCCTTCAACGCTCTCCAGCACAAATATACCAGACTCATCACACACACACACGCACACACACACACACACACACACAAACACACACATACAAATGCACGCACACTGCGGGTGATTTTATTTGGCCCCGCAAGTTTTCTGATCCAGGTCAATTTCCGCTCAAGAAATTGGACCGCGGCTGAATCTAGTTGATGATCCCCGGTATAAGGGTTATGGCCAGCACTGTCAGCCCGGAGGCCAGGCTATCTCCTGAGCCGGAGAGCCAGGTAACAGCGAGACAAGCCCAGAGAGAGCAAGCCGAGAGCACATTCATCATCAAGAAGCACTGTTACCAGTGAGTGCGCCCAGGGGAGTCCACACGAGCCCATAATGACTGTTCCTCTCAGGGGAAGCCCAACGAGCCCAGAATGACTGATGCGACCCAGGGGAGGGTAATCGAGTATAGAATGACGGATTTCTCCCACTGGGTGCTGTCACGGATTCTGCCGAGGCTGCTCCTCCTCCTTGCTCGGGCAGGCTTCGGCGTTCGCCGTCCCCGGAGTACTAGCTGCCACCGTTAGATGTTTCAGTGTTTGATTGCTTTTGTCTGTCTATTGCACCTGTGTCCGTTTGTGTCTGATTATGTGTCCTATAAGTTGCCTGTTTTGTGTTGGTTAGTTTGTGTGTTGTTATTCGCCTGTCCGTTAGTGCTGCGTGTTTTCTCTGTTTGTTGTTTTTATAGTTTACACAGAGTTTGCGTAATCGCTCGCCTCAGGTTTGTGTTGAGGCCGTTCATTTGTATTGTGCCTTGTGTTGCACTAGTAAACTTTGTTGGACTAAGCTTCGGTGTCCTGCGCCTGACTCCCACACCACATTGCCCTCAGCCATTGACAGAACAACACACCACATATGGAGTCAGCAGGAGCAGCGGCGGCACCCAAGTCGCTGGAGGATCGGATCAGCGACCAAGACACCATGATCCGGCAACTTGGGGCCGCCATGAACGAGGTGTCCAACACTCTGCGCCGGTTGGTTACGGGAGAGGTGCCCACGCCTTCGCACACCTTACCATCACCATCGGCCAGTCCTCCTCTCCCAGCACCGGAACCCAGTGGCATTCGGCTCTCGCTCCCGAGGGCATATGATGGTTCTGCAGCCGGGTTGTCACAAGCCGGGCTAGAACTCCGGTCTCAGATGTGTAGAGCTGGGGGTACTACCCCTTAGCCACAGAGGAGATGTTGTAGGACCCAAATGAAACACCCAAGGCAATACTCCAGGCAAGTAGATTTAATGTTCCAAAACAGGAGGCAAAACAAAACAACTCCACGAGGGGAGAAAAACAAACTAAAGATAACTTCGAACAACTTACTAGGACTGACACGGTGGGACAAAGCAGGAGACACATAGTCAGGACGCAATAACCAAGTGAGAAATAAGGGGAAAACACACAGCTAAAATACTAAAGGGAAAACAAGGCACAGGTGACCTGGACCAAACTAATGAGGACACATGAGGAAGAACAAAGGCAGAGGGGAACACAGCTGACCTCTAGAGGCCAGGAGACGAACAGGAGAAGCAGGAAGCTGACAGGACCCCCTCCTCTAGGAACGACTCCTGACGTTCCTTCCAGAACACCCTGGCCTCAGGGTGCGAAAATCTCGGACCAACCCTGGATCCAGGATGTCCCTGGCTGGAACCCAGGAGCGCTCCTCTGGCCCGTAGCCCTCCCAGTCCACCAGATATTGCAGAGAGTTCTGGACCCTCCGGGAGTCCAGTATCCGGCGGACTGTGTAGGCTGGCTGGCCGTCAATAATCCTGGGAGGTGGCGGGGGTCTGCGTGGGGGGGCAAAGGGAGAAGACAAGACAGGTTTAATAAGTGAAACATGGAAAGTGGGGTTAATACGAAGGGAGCGAGGGAGAACCAAACGATAAGACACAGGGTTAACCTTTCTAGCAATGCGGAAAGGACCGATGTATCTCTGGGAAAGCTTCTTGGATTCGACCCGGAGGGGCAGGTTCTTAGTGGCCAACCAAACTCTCTGACCAGCTCGGAAACTAGGGGCCGTCCGGCGGTGGCGATTAGCCTGACTTTGGTATCTCTGGGAGGTCCGAAGGAGGGCACGCCTGGCCTTCTTCCAGGTCCGCCTACAGCGTTGGACAAAGCGCTGGGCCGAGGGAACACCAACCTGCGCCTCCTCCTCTGGAAATAATGGAGGGTTGTAACCGAACTGGCATTCGAATGGGGACAATCCGGTGGCTGAGGACTGGAGGGTGTTGTGGGCATATTCAGCCCAAATGATATAGGTGGCCCAAGACGTGGGATTACTGGCCGCCATACACCGCAGGGTGGTCTCCAGATCCTGATTAATCCGTTCTGTTTGGCCATTAGACTCTGGATGGAACCCCGACGATAGGCTGGCTGTGGCCCCAACAAGCCTGCAGAAGGCCCCCCAAAACCGGGACGAGAATTGGGGACCTCGGTCAGAGACCACGTCCAGGGGAATACCAAATATCCGGAAGACATGGTTCATGAGGAGCTCAGCAGTCTCCTTAGCCGAGGGCAGCTTGGGCAGGGGGATAAACCGGGCAGCCTTAGAGAACCGGTCTACCACCACTAGGATGACGGTGTTGCCCTGGGATAGAGGAAGTCCCGTAACAAAGTCCAGAGAAAGGTGTGACCATGGCCTTCGAGGAACAGGTAAGGGATGGAGCAGTCCCTGGGGTCGCTGGCGTGTCGACTTTCCCTGGTTGCACACAGGGCAGGCCTCAACATAGACCTGCACGTCCTTCTTGATGGACGGCCACCAAAACCGCCGTCGGAGGAACTCCAGTGTGCGAGCACTGCCTGGATGGCATGTCAAGGGCGACTCATGACCCCACTGCAAGACGCGGGCCCGAACAGAGAGAGGAACGTACAGGCGACCGGCAGGACCACCGCCTGGATCGGGCTCCTGGACAAGAGCTTCTCGTACCCCTCTTTCTAGTTCCCACTGAAGAGGTGCGACGATCCTAGACCTCGGAATAATCGATGCCAAGGGCTTCTCTTGTACCTCGGGAGAGTAGACTCGAGACAGAGCATCCGGCTTGACGTTCTTGGTGCCAGGTCGGTAAGTCAGGAGGAACTGGAATCGATTAAAGAAAAGAGACCATCGTGCTTGCCGAGGGTTCATCCGCTTAGCCTGTTGGAGATATTCCAGGTTCTTGTGGTCTGTGAGAACCTGGAAAGGGTGCTGAGCCCCCTCAAGCCAATGGCGCCACTCCTCCAAGGCCAGTTTTACCGCAAGCAACTCTAGATCCCCCACGTGGTAGTTGCGCTCGGCCTCAGACAGGCGGCGAGACATGAAGGCACAAGGGTGTAATCTCCCATCCGCACCCCTCTGTGACAGGACGGCTCCTACCCCCACTTCTGAGGCGTCCACCTCCACCACGAAAGGTCTTTCTGGGTCAGGGGTCACCAGAATCGGAGCAGAAGTGAAGCGGCGCTTGAGATCCTCGAAAGCCCCTGCTGCTTCCGGACCCCAGTGAATCTTGGTCCCTCCTCCCTTGGTAAGCGTCGTCAAGGGGGCTACCACCGAGCTGAAATTCTTGATGAACTTCCGATAGAAGTTAGAAAAGCCAATGAACCGTTGAACCTCCTTGACCGTGGCAGGTGTGGGCCAATCGTGGACCGCCTTGACCTTCTTGGGATCCATCTCTAGGTGCCCGGGAGTGACAATAAACCCGAGAAACTGAGTCTGAGAAACATGAAATTCACACTTCTCAGGCTTAACGTAGAGGTGATTGTCAAGGAGCCTCTGGAGAACCCGGCTAACATGCCCCTCATGCTCCTTCAGTGACCTCGAGAAGATGAGGATATCGTCCAGGTACACGAAGACGAACAGATTAAGCATATCCCGGAGAACATCATTAATCAGGGCTTGGAATACTGCGGGGGCATTGGTGAGCCCGAACGGCATCACCCGATATTCATAGTGCCCCGTGGGCGTGTTGAACGCCGTCTTCCATTCGTCTCCTGGCCGGATCCGCACGAGATGGTAAGCATTGCGGAGATCCAGCTTAGTAAAAATGGAAGCCCCTTGAAGCAGCTCAAAAGCAGTGGCCATGAGAGGAAGGGGGTATCGATTCCGAACCGTGATCTTGTTGAGTCCCCGGTAATCAATACAAGGCCTAAGACCCCCGTCTTTCTTTTCAACAAAAAAGAAGCCCGCCCCAGCCGGGGAAGTAGAGGCATAGATGAGGCCGGCTGCCAAGGACTCCTTAATGTAGGTGTCCATAGCTGCGTGCTCGGGGGAGGACAAGGAAAAGATCCGACCTCTAGGAGGGCAGCACCCAGGGAGTAGATCAATGGCACAGTCATACGTGCGATGAGGCGGTAAGGCAGTAGCCCGGGCCTTGCTGAACACTGCCTTGAACCGATGGTAAACACTGGGGACTCGGGAGACGTCAACAGACTCTTGAAATTGGGTACTAGGGGCTGAGGGACTCTGAAGCATGCAGGTGAGTTGGCAAGTGGGACCCCAGCTTAGAATAGTGCCAGTAGGCCAGTCGATCTGGGGATTATGTCTGCATAGCCAAGGGTGACCCAGGATAATAGGATACTCGGGAGAGTCAATGAGATAGAAGGTCTCCTCCTGCTGGTGTTGAGAGATGGTAAGTCGCAGGGACTGAGTCGCCTCAGTAACCTTTCCTGGTTCCAGAGGTCTGCCATCTAAGGCAGTAACTGCCTGGGGTTGAGGAAGTAGTTGGGTAGGGATCTTAAGTTCCTTCGCCAAGGTTACATCCATAAAATCACCTGCGGCACCGGAATCGATCATAGCCTGGACCCGATGCTGGTGGCCCTCCCAGGACAGAGTGGCTGGAATAGCTAGGACCGCGTTAGTAGGAGGAGCTCTAATTTTCCCCATCACAACCCTCCTGTAGCTGGGCGGGGACAGGCGTTTCCCGAAAGCTCGGGGCAAGTGGAGCGGAAGTGGCCGGCAACCCCGCAGTAGAGGCACCGACGCTCCCTCATGCGACGTTCCCTTTCGTTGGGAGAAAGCCTGGAACGGCCTAACTGCATGCTCTCCGGGGAATCCTGGGGCAGTTCAGGAGCCGGGGCAGCTCTGAATGACGGAGTCCAAACAGGAGAAACAGAGCTGCTCAGAGGAACTTGGGACTGAGACACCTGACGGCGAGCCGTTCTCCGCTCTCTTAGACGATTGTCCAGGCGGATGGCCAAGGCTATGAGGGACTCGAGATCTCCAGCTGGTTCTCGGGTGGCTAACTCATCTTGAAGGGGCTCAGATAACCCTCCCTGAAAGCAGACCCTCAGCGCTTCATCATTCCATCCGCTCCTTGCTGCTATGGTCCGGAAATCAATGGCAAAATCTGCCGTGCTTCGGGAGCCCTGACGGAGAGACAGTAGGCGCTTGGAAGCCTCCCGCCCACTGACAGGATGATCGAACACCCGCTTGAACTCTTCTACAAATGCAGCGTGGGAGTCACAACAGGCCTCCTGGGACTGCCACACCGCAGAAGCCCAGGCGAGCGCCTTTTCTGAAAGAAGGGTAATGATGTAGGCAATCTTGGAACGGTCTGTGGGAAAACTTGAGGGTTGGAGCTCGAAGGTGAGGGAGCATTGGGTGAGGAAACCCTGGCAAGAGCTTGGATCCCCAGAAAAGGGCTTGGGAGGTGGTAGTCGGGGCTCCGCCAACCGAGAAGGCCTGTCGTCACTGGGGGGTGACCTGGGGGAAGGGAGAGGACCAGGGAGGCGTTCAAAGAGCTGGCGAAGGGCACTCATCATTTCGGCCAAGAGTTGAGAATGACTAGCCATCAGCTCCTCTTGTCGGCTGAGAACGGCTTCATGGCGCTGGAAAGAAGCCTCATGTCGAGTGATCACCGCCAACAGGTCCTGGGAACTGAGTGTTTCTGGGTCCATGATGGACTTGGTTATTCTGTCACAAGCCGGGCTAGAACTCCGGTCTCAGATGTGTAGAGCTGGGGGTACTACCCCTTAGCCACAGAGGAGATGTTGTAGGACCCAAATGAAACACCCAAGGCAATACTCCAGGCAAGTAGATTTAATGTTCCAAAACAGGAGGCAAAACAAAACAACTCCACGAGGGGAGAAAAACAAACTAAAGATAACTTCGAACAACTTACTAGGACTGACACGGTGGGACAAAGCAGGAGACACATAGTCAGGACGCAATAACCAAGTGAGAAACAAGGGGAAAACACACAGCTAAAATACTAAAGGGAAAACAAGGCACAGGTGACCTGGACCAAACTAATGAGGACACATGAGGAAGAACAAAGGCAGAGGGGAACACAGCTGACCTCTAGAGGCCAGGAGACGAACAGGAGAAGCAGGAAGCTGACACGGGTGTCAGGGGTTCCTCCTGCAGGTGGAACTCTACCTGGCCACCATACACCCGGCGCCCTCGGGATACGAGAGCGTCTCCGCCCTCATCTCCTGTCTATCCGGCAAGGCGTTGGAGTGGGCCAACGCCGAATGGAGGGGAATAGACGCCGCCACCATCACCTACGCGGAGTTCTCCCGCCGCTTCAGGGCTGTGTTCAATCATCCACCTGAGGGGAAGGCGGCGGGGGAGCGTCTGTTCCACCTCCGACAGGGGAAGAGGAGTGCACAGGAGTTCGCCCTGGAGTTCCGGACTCTAGCAGCGGATGCGGGGTGGAATGAGAGGGCCCTCATCGACCATTACCGGTGTAGTCTACGAGAGGACGTTCGTCGTGAGCTGGCCTGCAGGGACACCAACCTATCCTTCGACCAGTTGGTGGACATTTCCATCCATCTCGACACCCTGCTGGTTACCCGCGGACGTCCCGAGTGGGGGTCGTCCATTCCACCCTCCAGCACCTCCGAGCCGATTCCCATGGAGCTCGGGGGTGCTGGCGCTAGGGAGAGGAGGAGAGAGAACCCGAGGGGGGCCGTCCCCTGCACCAACTGTGGCCGTGGAGGACACACTGCGGCTAGGTGCTGGGGAGGGTCTCCTGGGAGAGGGGACAACAGGTCACGCACTGGGGAGTCATTTCAGGTGAGTAGGCGCCCCACTTACCCAGAGCTCTCTGTTGGTCACCTGTGTATACCTGTGAGATTTCCACAGGTGGCACCTCATTCCCAGCATAAGGCGCTAGTAGATTCAGGCGCAGCTGGGAATTTTGTTGATCGTGAATTTTGTTATAGGTTAGGAATTCCCCTTCGGCCGGTAGAAGCCCCCTTTCCTGTTCATGCCCTAGACAGCCGGCCGCTGGGGTCGGGGTTGATCAGAGAAGTCACAGCACCACTTAAGATGACGACGCAGGGGGGTCATGAGGAGATCATTCAGTTTTATCTGATCGACTCTCCTGCGTATCCCGTGGTGCTGGGGCTTCCCTGGTTAAGCGCCCATGATCCTACCATTGCGTGGCAACAGAGGGCTCTTATGGAGTGGTCTGCCCAGTGTGTAGGGAGATGTCTAGGTGTTTCCTTAGGGGCGACCTCGGTGGAGAATCCGAACCAAGTGCCCGCAATGCGCATTCCCCCTGAATATGAGGATTTAGCACTTGTGTTCAGCAAAACTAGGGCAACACGGCTACCACCTCATAGACAGGGGGATTGTGCGATAGATCTCCAAACGGGAGCGGCACTTCCGCGGAGTCGTGTGTATCCCCTGTCTCAAGAGGAGACAGCGGCTATGGAGACTTACATAGCCGAGTCCTTGGCACAGGGATACATACGGTCCTCCACTTCCCCGGTTTCCTCGAGTTTCTTCTTTGTGAAGAAGAAGGACGGGGCTTTGCGCCCGTGTATTGATTACCGTAGTCTCAATCAGATCACGGTTAAGTACAGTTACCCTCTTACTCTGATTGCGACTATGACGGAGTCATTACGCGGAACGCGGTTCTTCACAAAGTTGAATCTCAGGAGCGCGTACAATCTGGTGCGCATTAGGGAGGGGGATGAATGGAAAACAGCATTTAGCACCACCTCGGGTCATTACGAGTATCTCGTCATGCCATACGGTTAATGAATGCTCCTTCAGTCTTCCAATCCTTTGTTGACGAGATTTTCCGGGACATGCATGGGCAGGGTGTGGTAGTATACATCGAGGACATCCTAGTGTACTCTTCTACACGAGCCGAGCATGTAGCCCTGGTGCGCCGAGTGTTGTGGTGGCTGTTGGAGCATGACTTGTATGTTAAGGCAGAGAAATGCTTGTTCTTCCAGGAGTCCGTCTCCTTTTTGGGTTATCGGTTGTCCGCGTCTGGTGTGAAGATAGAGGTTGACCGTGTGTTGGCCGTGCATAATTGGCAAACTCCAACCACTGTAAAAGAGGTGCAGCAGTTTTTGGGTTTTGCTAATTACTACCGGAGGTTTATCCGGGGCTTTGGACAGGTGGCAGCTCCCATTACGTCCCTGCTAAAGGGGGGTCCGGTGCGTTTGCAGTGGTCAGCTGAGGCGGACAGGGCGTTTGGTAAACTTAAGAACCTGTTCACTTCGGCTCCGGTGCTGGCGCATCCTGACCCCGCTTTACCATTCCAAGTTGAGGTAGACGCGTCCGAGGACGGTATTGGGGCAGTCCTGTCGCAACGGTCCGGCACGCCACCTAAACTCCGCCCCTGTGCGTTCTATTCTAAGAAGCTCAGCCCGGCGGAGCGCAATTATGACGTAGGGGACAGGGAGCTGTTAGCTGTAGTCCAGGCCCTAAAGGTGTGGAGGCATTGGCTTGAGGGGGCTCAACACCCTTTCCTCATTCTGACTGACCACCGTAACCTGGAGTACATCCGGGCAGCTAGGAGATTGAACCCTCGTCAGGCTAGGTGGAACATGTTCCTGACCCGGTTTGTTTTTAAGATCACATACATCCCAGGGTCCCAGAACGGTAAGGCAGACGCCCTGTCGCGGCGGTATGACACAGAGGAGAGGTCCATTGAGCCTACTCCCATACTGCCGGAGTCTTGTCTGGTGGCTCCGGTGGTGTGGGAGGTCGATGCGGAGATTGAGCGGGCACTGCGTACCGACCCTACTCCCCCAGAGTGTCCGGTCCAACGTTAGCTAGGGATGTGAGGGTTTATGTCTCCTCCTGCTCGGTGTGCGCCCAGTGTAAGGCGCCTAGACATTTGCCCAGGGGAAAGTTACATCCCCTGCCCGTTCCACAACGACCATGGTCCCACCTCTCGGTGGATTTTGTGACTGACCTTCCCCCCTCCCAGGGGAATACCACTATTTTGGTCGTTGTGGATTGGTTTTCTAAGGCCTGTCGTCTCCTCCCAATGCCGGGTCTCCCTACTGCCCTACAGACCGCTGAGGCCCTATTCACCCACGTTTTCCGGCACTATGGGGTGCCCGAGGATATAGTGTCTGAACGAGGTCCCCAGTTCACCTCCAGAGTCTGGGGGGCGTTCATGGAACGCTTGGGGGTCTCGGTGAGCCTTACCTCGGGTTACCACCCAGAGAGCAATGGGCAGGTAGAACGAGTCAACCAGGATGTGGGTAGGTTTCTGAGGTCCTATTGCCAGGGCCGGCCGGAGGAGTGGTCTAGGTATCTCCCCTGGGCAGAGATGGCACAGAACTCTCTCCGCCACTCCTCCACTAATCTAACCCCTTTCCAGTGTGTGTTGGGGTATCAGCCGGTCCTGGCACCATGGCACGAGAGCCAGATCGAGGCCCCTGCGGTGGACGAATGGATTCGGCGCTCGGAGGAGACGTGGAGCGCTGCTCATGTCCATCTGCAGCGGGCCATCCGTCGACAGAAGGCGAGCGCCGATCGCCACCGCAGTGAGGGTCCGGTGTACGCACCGGGAGATCGAGTCTGGCTCTCGACTCGAAACCTGCCCCTCCGTCTGCCCTGCCGGAAGCTGGGTCGGCGGTTTGTGGGGCCCTTTAAAGTCCTGAGGAGATTGAACGAGGTGTGTTACAGGTTACAACTGCCTATTGATTATAAGAATATTAACCCCTCGTTCCATGTGTCTCTTCTCAGGCCGGTGGTAGCTGGTCCACTCCAAGAAGGTGAGATAGGAGAGACCCCTCCGCCCCCTCTGGACATCGAGGGAGCTCCGGCGTACACGGTCAGGACCATCTTGGACTCGAGACGTCGGATGGGGGGTCTCCAGTATCTCGTGGAGTGGGAGGGGTACGGTCCGGAGGAACGGTGCTGGGTGCCTAGGAGGGATATCCTAGATCCATCTCTCCTGACTGAGTTCCACCGTGGTCATCCCACGCGCCCGGCTCCGCGTCCTCCTGGTCGTCCCCGAGGCCGGGGTCGGCGTCAAGGGGGGGGTACTGTCACGGATTCTGCCGAGGCTGCTCCTCCTCCTTGCTCGGGCAGGCTTCGGCGTTCGCCGTCCCCGGAGTACTAGCTGCCACCGTTAGATGTTTCAGTGTTTGATTGCTTTTGTCTGTCTATTGCACCTGTGTCCGTTTGTGTCTGATTATGTGTCCTATAAGTTGCCTGTTTTGTGTTGGTTAGTTTGTGTGTTGTTATTCGCCTGTCCGTTAGTGCTGCGTGTTTTTCTCTGTTTGTTGTTTTTGTAGTTTACGCAGAGTTTGCGTAATCGCTCGCCTCAGGTTTGTGTTGAGGCCGTTCATTTGTATTGTGCCTTGTGTTGCACTAGTAAACTTTGTTGGACTAAGCTTCGGTGTCCTGCGCCTGACTCCCACACCACATTCACCTCAGCCATTGACAGGTGCGGGACGATAGGAGAACAGTCAGGTCCTCCCAGGGGAGGTTAAATGAGTGACGAATGACTGGTGCAACCCAAGGGAAGGTGGTCAAGTGCAGAATGCATAGGTCTGTATTAGGAGAAATTAGGAGAGTGTGGAGTGAGTGGTATTAGCAGGAGATGGTAGTAACAGAGTAGTGATCAGACGAGGCTGGCTGCTCACAGCGAGATTCAACGAACACAGATGCGGCCGCGCTGCCTAGGATTGGTTAAGAGCAAGTGCCGACTTTATTCTAGGAATTAACTAGTGAGTGAAAGAGGGAGGGAAATATACTATAAAAAACACCTCTCCCATTCTGTCTCTCATGCACTTTCTCTGTTTCTCTACATTTCTGTTTGCGCTCACTAGTCTACAGGTGAGTATGACATCCTGCCATTTAAAGCACTCAATTTTAGAAATTTCACATACTATAAAACTTTATATTTTTCCATACCCAAAATGCATACTATTTAGAACGCAAGTATGGGTATTCAAACACGGCCTGGGTCTGATTGTGTGAATGTGATATAGAGAGAATCCATATCAGAGGATATAGAAAGAGAGAAAATGGAGCAAGAGAGAATATAGAGCAAGAGATGAAATGAGACAGAGTGAAAATGAAAGACAGAGCGAGAGTGAGAGCTGGAGAGAGAAAGAGGGAGATTTGGCTTGGGAGAAACTATGGAATAAATTAAATCCAAGGCTAATATGCATGTTAAAGTGTGAATGCAGCTGTTTGCTAATGATAATTGGTTCCACTGTACACACACACACACACACACAGTTTTGTATTGCTATCCTTGTGGGGACCAAATAATTGATTCCCATCCATAATCCTATTTTACCTAACCCCTAACCCTAACCTTAACCATTAACCCAACCCTGTGCCTAACCTTAACCCCAAACCCTAACCCTAAAACTATACCTAACCCTAACTCCTAACCCTAACCGTAACCCCTAACCCTAAAATATAATTTTTCCTTGTGGGGATTGGCAAAATGTCCCCACTTGTCCGAATTGTCCTTGTTTTACTCTCCTTTACTTCTGGTACCCACAAGGATAGTTAAACAAACACACACACAGTTGTGTTTGCAGCTGGCCAGTTCTAATCCTCCTGAGCAGCTGGTCACTTCCTTCAGTGTAATAAGAAGACTTTATTAAAAATACCAACTCATTGTGCCTCTTACTGACAACCTGCATACCATACTGCATGGTGTTCAGGCCCCTCTCTCTCTCTCTCTCTCTCTCTCTCTCTCTCTCTCTCTCTCTCGCTCTCTCTCTCTCTCTCTCTCTCTCTCTCTCTCTCTCTCTCTCTCTCTCTCTCTCTCTCTCTCTCTCTCTCTCTCTCTCTCTCTCTCTCTCTCTCTCTCTCTCTCTCTCTCAACTGCTCTACCTTGTTAGTTTGTTTACTTCACCACAGCGGAGACTGTACACACAGGCATTAACACACACACACTCTCTCGCACGCTCACACACAGCGGAGCCTGATTACTTGACGTGCAGCTGAGGCAGTGTATCAGTCCCGTATCCAGCCAGGAATATGCAGACACACACTGTGGAGGTGACAACCACAGGCGTCAACACTCTCCCAAACAGATAACAGGAGGGAGAGAGTTGTTGACAAAAACATGAGTCACATTTTAAATACGCAAGACCTAAAATAGTCCAAGATGTGGAAAGACTTGGTGATGATGTGAGGTAATCTAATTATATAACAATGTTATAAATTAATAACCAGCAAGCCAACAAAAGTAATATTTAACTCAGAAACTATGCCAGAAACATACAACTCTATCAAAACCCATGAATAAAACTAGGCATTCTAGAGAGACAAAAAAGTCTTAGGAAAATGCCCCAAACCAACATGATGACCAACCCACACTGTTAATCAACTCCATCACAATACCGAACCAAAACACTGAATGAACAGACTAAACAAATGAACGAATGACTGAAAACAGGAATGAAAGAGCGTCGGACAGAACTCTTCCTCTCCTCTCCTCTCTCCCTCTCTTTCGTTCTGTGACTCACCTTGCAGAGTTTGTGGTAACGTGGGGATGAGATGGCCATTCTCTGAAGCCTGTGTAGGAAGACCACCACTTTCTGAAGGGAGGTGCGGACCATGGCCATCATCTTACGAGTGCCACAGGTCTGCAGCCTGCTCAGAGTCCGCATGGCACGCTAGCACTGCCCAGCCCAGCTCATATCCTATCCTCCTCCTCCTCCCCCCAGAGACGCACCACAGCAGTCACAGAGTGACGTGAACACACACACTGTCTGAGACACACACTCCGATCGGCATGCCCCTGCACAAGCGTATATACTGGCACACACACACACACAGCGCACGGTCAATCACGGCACGTGCACACTCTTACAGCAAATACTCTCTCTCACACACACATACAGTCAAACACAATATCCCTCACAGTCTCCCCTCATGCACCCTCACACGCGTGCTCAGGCATTTAAGCAAGCTGAAACACTCTCATTCACACACACTCAAACCAGGGCACAAAACCCCTCGAAAAAGAGTTGTCACTCTGTGGTCACACTTTAGATGCCAGGGGTCAAAGAAGAAAGAGAAAAACCTGCCGATATAGCAAACCAAGAGAAGAAGGATGAGCGAGGGAGGCAGAAGTTGCTCTGAAGGAGCCGATCACGGCTCACTGTACAGCCAGAGACGGGAGTGGGATAAAGACTGTGGCGCTCCGCGGAAAACCCTTAGAGCGGACAACACAGAGAGAGAGAGAGAGAGAGAGAGAGAGAGAGAGAGAGAGAGAGAGAGAGAGAGAGAGAGAGAGAGAGAGAGAGAGAGAGAGAGAGAGAGAGAGAAGGGGGGGATAAGGAGCGCTGGGTTAACAGATGACAGAGGCTCCCTCAGCTGTAGAGAGGGAATGACACTACACCAGCCAGACCGGGAGAGAGGGAACAAGAGAGTGAAAGAGAGGGAGAAGGAGAGAGAGTGTGAGTAAGAGAGAGAGAGCGACAGCAGGGGAGAGAGCGAGCACAAGTGAGATGCACAGCGTACAGCCCGCACACAGCAGGAGCGGCAGTGTGTGTGTGGTGATTATAAAACATAAATAACGGAAAAGTGGTGCATGCATATGTATTCACCCCCTTTGCTATGAAGCCCCTAAATAAGATCTGGTGCAACCAATTACCTTCAGAAGTCACATAATTAGCTACATAAAGTCCACCTGTTTGCAATCTAAGTGTCACATGATCTGTCACATGATCTCTGTATATATACACCTGTTCTGAAAGGCCCCAGAGTCTGCAACACCACAAAGCAAGGTGCACCACCAAGCAAAGGGCACCATGAAGACCAAGGAGCTCTCCAAACAGGTCAGGGACAAAGTTTTGGAGAAGTACAGATCAGGGTTGGGTTATGAAAAAATATCAGAAACTTTGAACATCCCACAGATCACCATTAAATCCATTATAAAAAAATTGAAAGAATATGGCACCACAACAAACCTGCCAGGAGAGGGCAGCCCACCAAAACTCACGGACCAGGCAAGGAGGGCATTAATCAGAGGCAACAAAGAGACCAAAGATAACCCTGAAGGAGCTGCAAAGCTCCAAAGCGGAGATTGGAGTATCTGTCCATAGGACCACTTTAAGCCGTACACTCCACAGAGCTGGGCTTTACGGAAGAGTGGCCAGAAAAAAGCCTAGCAAACACGTTTGGTGTTCGTCAAAAGCCATGTGGGAGACTCCCCAAACATATGGAAGAAGGTAATATGGTCAGATGAGACTAAAATTGAGCTTTTTGGCCATCAAGGAAAACGCTATGTATGGCGCAAACCCTACACCTCTCATCACCCAAGAACACCATCCCCACAGTGAAGCATGGTGGTGGCAGCATCATGCTGTGGGGATGTTTTTCCATCGACAGGGACTGGGAAACTGGTCAGATTTGAAGGAATGATGGATGGCGCTAAATACAGGGAAATTCTTGAGGGAAACCTGTTTCAGTCTTCCAGAGATTTGAGACTGGGACGGAGGTTCACCTTCCAGCAGGACAATGACCCTAAGCATACTGCTAAAGCAACACTTGAGGGGAAACATTTAAATGTATTGGAATGGACTAGTCAAAGCCCAGACCTCAATCCAATTGAGAATCTGTGGTATGACTTAAAGATTGCTGTACACCAGCGGAACCCATCCAACTTGAAGGAGCTGGAGCAGTTTTGCCTTAAAGAATGGGCAAAAACCCCAGTGGCTAGATGTGCCAAGCTCATAGAGACATTTCCCCAAGAGACTTGCAGCTGTAATTGCTGCAAAAGGTGGCTCTACAAAGAATTGACAAGTTCTGTTTTTTTGTCTAAGGTTTTGTTTGTTTCACAAAACAATTTATTTTGCATCTTCAAAGTTGTAGGCATGTTGTGTAAATCAACATGTACAAAAGTATCTATATCCACAGTAAAACGAGTCCTATATCGACATAACCTGAAAGGCCAGTCAGCAAGGAAGAAGCCACTGCTCCAAAACCGCCCTAAAAAAGCCAGACTACGGTTTGCAACTGCACATGAGGACAAATATCATACTTTTTGGAGAAATGTCCTCTGGTCTGATGAAACAAAAATAGAACTGTTTGGCCATAATGACCATTGTTATGTTTGGAGGAAAAACGGGGACGCTTGCAAGCCGAAGAACACCATCCCAACCGTGAAGCACAGGGGTGGCAGCATCATAATGTGGGGGTGCATTGCTGCAGGAGGAACTGGTGCACTTCACAAAATAGATTGCATCATGAGGAAGGAAAATTATGTGGATATATTGAAGCAACATCTCAAGACATCCGTCAGGAAGTTAAAGCTTGGTCGCAAATGGGTCTTCCAAATGGACAATGACCCCAAGCATACTTCCAAAGTTGTGGCAAAATGGCTTAAGGACAACAAAGTCAAGGTATTGGAGTGGCCATCACAAAGCCCTGACCTCAATCCTATAGAAAATGTATGGGCAGAACTGAAAAAGTGTGTGCGAGCAAGGAAGCCTACAAACCTGACTCAGTTACACGAGCTCTGTCAGGAGGAATGGCCCAAAATTCACCCAATTTATTGTGGGAAGCTTGTGGAAGGCTACCCGAAAAAAGTTAAATAAAGTGTTATCCTAACTGACCTAAGACAGGGAATTTTTACAAGGATTAAATGTCAGGAATTGTGAAAAACTGAGTTTAAATGTGTTTGGCTAAGGTGTATGTAAAGTGCCGACTTCAACTGTATAGAACCAGTCAAAAGTTTGGACACACCTACTCATTCAAGGGTTTTTCATAATTTTTTTCAACATTGTAGAATAATAGTGAAGACATCAGAACTATGAAATAACACATATGGAATCACACAGTAACCAAAAGAAGTGTTAAACAAATCAACATTTATTTTATATAAAGAGATTCTTCAAAGTAGCCACACTTTGCCTTGATGACAGCTTTGCACACTCTTGGCATTCTCTCAAGCAGCTTCACCTGGAATGCTTTTCCAACTGTCTTGAAGGAGTTCCCACATATGCTGACACTTGTTGGCTGCTTTTCCTTCACTCTGCGGTCTGACTCATCCCAAACCATTTCCATTTACATTTTAGTTGAGGTCAGGGGATTGTGGAGGCCAGGTCATCTGATGCAGCACTCCATCACTCTCCGTCTTGGTAAAATACCCCTTACACACAGCCTGGAGGTGTGTTGGGTCATTGTCCTGTTGAAAAACAAATGATAGTCCCACTAAGCCCAAACCAGGTGTGATGGCGTATTGCTGCAGAATGCTGTGGTAGCCATGATGGTTAAGTGTGCCTTGAATTCTAAATAAACCACAGACAGTGTCACCAGCAAAGCACCCCCACACCATAACACCTCCTCCTCCATGCTTTACAATGGGAAATACACATGCAGAGATCATCCGTTCACCCACACCGCTTCTCACAAAGACACGGCGGTTGGAAACAAAAATCTCCAATTTGGACACCAGACCATTTCTACAGGTCTAATGTCCATTGTGCATGTTTCTAGGCCCAAGCAAGTCTCTTCTTATTATTGGTGTCCTTTAGTAGTGGTTTCTTTGCAGCAATTCGACCATGAAGGCCTGATTCACACAATCTCCTCTGAACAGTTGATGCTGAGATGTGTCTGTTACTTGAACTCTATGAAGCATTTATTTGGGCTGCAATTTCTGAGGCTGGTAACTCTAATGAACTTATCGTCTGCAGCAGAGGTAACTCTACTCTGGGTCTTCCTTTCCTGTGGTGGTCCTCTTGATAGCCAGTTTCATCATAGCGCTTGATGGTTTTTGGAACTGCATTTGAAGAAACGTTCAAAGTTCTTGAAATGTTGCGTATTGACTGACCTTCATGTCTTAAAGTAATGATGGACTGTCGTTTCTCTTTGCTTATTTGAGCTGTTCTTGCCATAATATTGTCACACCCTGGTTCTGGGACTCATTATGTTGAGCCAGGGTGTGTTCATTTCTATGTGTGTATTTCTATGTTGGTGTTCATTCTAGTTTGTTGTATTTCTATGTTTGCCTGAGTGACTCCCAATCAGAGGCAACGAGTGTCAGCTGTTGGCTGGTTGTCTCTGATTGGGAGCCATATTTAAACTGTATGTTTTCCCTTTGTGGTTGTGGGTTTTTGTTCCGTGTTCGGTCATTGATACCGTGGACGTCACGAGTCGTGTTTTGTTTTGTATTTTGACGCTTTAACTAATTAAAGTCATGTTTGTTCATCACGCTGCGCCTTGGTCTACTCCTTACCTCGACCTTGACAAATATGGACTTGGTCTTTTACCAAATAGGGCTATCTAATGTATACCCCCCCCCCAACTTGTCAAAACACAACTGATTGGCTCAAACACATTAAGGACAGAAATTCCACAAATTAACTTTTAACAAGGCACACCTGTTAATTGAAATGCATTCCAGGTGACTACCTCATGAAGCTGGTTGAGAGAATGCCAAGAGTGTATGAAGCTGTCATCAAGGCAAAGGGTGGCTATTTTAAGAATCTAAAATCTAAAATATATTTTGGCAGTAGAATGGCCTTACTGAAAAACTCAGTGACTTTCAACGTGGCACCGTCATAGGATGCCACCTTACCAACAAGCCAGTTCGTCAAATTTCTGCCCTGCTAGAGCTGCCCCAGTCAACTGTAAGTGCTGTTATTATGAAGTAGAAACATCTAGGAGCAACAATGGCTCAGCCGCAAAGTGGTAGGCCACACAAGCTCACAGACGGGACCAATGAATACTGAAGTGCGTAGCGCGTAAAAATCGTCTGTCTTCAGTTGCAACACTCACTACCGAGTTCCAAACTGCCTCTGGAAGCAACGTCAGCACAAGAACTGTTCGTCGGGAGCTTAATGAAATGGGTTTCCATGTGGTGTAAAGTGGTGTAAAGTTCGGCGCCATTGGACTCTGGGGCAGTGGAAACGCGTTCTCTGGAGTGATGAATCACAAATCTGGGTTTGGCGGATGCCAGGAGAACACTACATGCCCCAGTGCATCGTGCCAACTGTAAAGTTTGGTAAAAGAGGAATAATGGTCTGGGGCTGTTTTGCATGGTTCAGGCTAGGCCCCTTAGTTCCAGTGGAGGGAAATCTTAACGCTACAGCATACAATGACATTCTAGTCGATTCTGTGCTTCCAACTTTGTGGCAACAGTTTGGGGAAGGCTCGCAAAACACCAGTCTCAACGTCAACAGTGAAGAGGTGACTCCGGGATGCTGACCTTCTAGGCAGAGTTGCAAAGAAAAAGCAATATCTCAGACTTTTATTTTTATTGGCCAATCTGAGATATGGCTTTTTCTTTGCAACTTTGCCTAGAAGGTCAGCATCCCGGAGTCGCCTCTTCACTGTTGACGTTGAGACTGGTGTTTTGCGGTTACTATTTAATGAAGCTGCCAGTTGAGGACCTGTGAGGCGCCTGTAACTCAAACTAGACACTCTAATGTATTTGTCCTCTTGCTCAGTTGTGCACCGGGGCCTACCACTCCTCTTTCTATTCTGGTTAGAGTCAGTTTGCACCGTTCTGTGAAGGGAGTAGTACACAGCGTTGTACGTGATCTTCAGTTTCTTGGCAATTTTTAGCATGGAACAGCCTTCATTTCTCCGAACAAGAATAGATTGACAAGTTTCAGAAGAAAGTTATTTGTTTCTAGCCATTTTGAGCCTGTAATTGAACCCAGAATTGCTGATGCTCCAGATACTCAACTAGTCTCAAGAAGGCCAGTGTTATTGCTTCTCTAATCAGCACAACAGTTTTCAGCTGTGCTAACATAATTGCAAAAGGGTTTTCTAATGATCAATTAGCCTTTTAAAATGATAAATTTGGATTAGCAAACACAACGTGCCATTGGAACACAGGACTGATGTTTGCTGATAATGGGCCTCTGTACGCCTATGTAGATATTCCATTAAAAATCAGCCGTTTCCAGCTACAATAGCCATTTACAACATTAACAATGTCTACACTGTATTATCAATTATATGTTATTTTAATGTACAAAAAATTGGCTTTTCTTTCGTAAACAAGGACATTTCTAAGTGACCCCAAACTTTTGAACGGTAGTGTATATTATATACACTGCTCAAAAAAATAAAGGGAACACTAAAATAACACATCCTAGATCTGAATGAATGAAATCATCTTATTAAATACTTTTTTCTTTATATAGTTGAATGTGCTGACAACAAAATCACACAAAAAATTATTAATGGAAATCAAATTTATCAACCCATGGAGGTCTGGATTTGGAGTCATACTCAAAATTAAAGTGGAAAACCACACTACAGGCTGATCCAACTTTGATGTAATGTCCTTAAAACAAGTCAAAATGAGGCTCAGTAGTGTGTGTGGCCTTCACGTGCCTGTATGACCTCCCTACAACGCCTGGGCATGCTCCTGATGAGATGGCGGATGGTCTCCTGAGGGATCTCCTCCCAGACCTGGACTAAAGCATCCGCCAACTCCTGGACAGTCTGTGGTGCAACGTGGCGTTGGTGGATGGAGCGAGACATGATGTCCCAGATGTGCTCAATTGGATTCAGGTCTGGGGAACGGGCGGGCCAGTCCATAGCATCAATGCCTTCCTTTTGCAGGAACTGCTGACACACTCCAGCCACATGAGGTCTAGCATTGTCTTGCATTAGGAGGAACCCAGGGCCAACCGCACCAGCATATGGTCTCACAAGGGGTCTGAGGATCTCATCTCGGTACCTAATGGCAGTCAGGCTACCTCTGGCGAGCACATGGAGGGCTGTGCGGCCCCCCAAAGAAATGCCACCCCACACCATGACTGACCCACCGCCAAACCGGTCATGCTGGAGGATGTTGCAGGCAGCAGAACGTTCTCCACGGCGTCTCCAGACTCTGTCACGTCTGTCACATGTGCTCAGTGTGAACCTGCTTTCATCTGTGAAGAGCACAGGGCGCCAGTGGAGAATTTGCCAATCTTGGTGTTCTCTGGCAAATGCCAAACGTCCTGCACGGTGTTGGGCTGTAAGTACAACCTCCACCTGTGGACGTCGGGCCCTCATACCACCCTCATGGAGTCTGTTTCTGACCGTTTGAGCAGACACATGCACATTTCTGGCCTGCTGGAGGTCATTTTGCAGGGCTCTGGCAGTACTCCTCCTGCTCCTCCTTGCACAAAGGCGGAGGTAGCGGTCCTGCTGCTGGGTTGTTGCCCTCCTACGGCCTCCTCCACGTCTCCTGATGTACTGGCCTGTCTTCTGGTAGTGCCTCCATGCTCTGGACACTACGCTGACAGACACAGCAAACCTTCTTGCCACAGCTCGCATTGATGTGCCATCCTGGATGAACTGCACTACCTGAGCCACTTGTGTGGGTTGTAGACTCCGTCTCATGCTACCACTAGAGTGAAAGCACCGCCAGCATTCAAAAGTGACCAAAACATCAGCCAGGAAGCATAGGAACTGAGAAGTGGTCTGTGGTCACCACCTGCAGAACCACTCCTTTATTGGGGGTGTCTTGCTAATTGCCTATAATTTCCACCTGTTGTCTATTCCATTTGCACAACAGCATTTGAAATGTATTGTCAATCAGTGTCGCTTCCTAAGTGGACAGTTTGATTTCACAGAAGTGTGATTGACTTGGAGTTACATTGTGTTGTGTAAGTGTTCCCTTTATTTTTTTTAGCAGTATATATATATATATATATATATATATATATATATATATATATATATATATATATATATATAGATAGATATAGATAGATATAGATATATGTGTGTGTGTGTGTGTGTTGCCCTCTGCCCTCTCTCTGTGTGCTGTGCTGTTTGTGTCTCATTGACTAATAGCGAACAGGCTGCATGCTGGCTTCACATGGAGTCACTGCAGCAGAACACAGTGAAATACAAAATTATGGCATTACACCAGCATAGGGAAACAGGCTAGCACAGAAAGATCATCACACAAAGATAACCATCTACTTCTTTCACCTCAAACGATCTCCTACTGCAAAACCATTTATGTGATAAGGTAAAAAATTGTTTTGAATAAAACATTTTCTCTTCAGTTGTAACACCTAACAATAAGGTGCTTCATCTTTCAATGGCTCCTCTCTAGACCAAACTTCTGAGAAGCAATTCTTCTCCTAAGAAAGAATGTGGCTTGTAGTGATATTGAACCTCTCCATAAGAGACACAGGTTAGGTGACCGACTTGACATTGATTGGTGACAGACGAGTCACTCTAAATGAAGGAAGGTTCCAGGTGACCGTCTCCTTTCCCCCATCTCACTCTGACCACCTTCAGTCTGTCCTGCTCCCTCCTCTCATTCCAATGTCCCTCTCTTTCCTCCTTCCCCTTTCTCATTCATTCTATTTCATTAATCCAGTTTCCCTTTAGCTCTGAGCGCAGTCCATCAATCTTACCCCAAGTTGAGACACAAGAGCCAGAGAAAGAAATAAGGGGGAAGGAGGAGAAGGGGGAGAGAGGACAAGAAGGGGTAGAGGGTAGAATGGAGAAAAAAAAAGCAATTTCCGGAAAGCTCAATTTGAAATTACAATGATGTGGGCTTCCTGTGGGTGGAAACAGAGATGGAGAAAAGAGCCCATGTAGGAGACCATGAATGACCAGGCTGTTTTTAGATCTTCAATGCTCCTTCAAGTGAGACTAACCTATAAAAAGACAATGAAAAAGCACAACTCAATGGCAGCTGAATGAAATCACATATGGCTGTAGGAGTCTATAGTATTTAATCTGTGAACAGATGTGTGTGTGTGTTGCCCTCTGCCCTCTCTCTGTGTGCTGTGCTGTTTGTGTCTCATGTGTTTCAGTCCCTCATCTAAGCCATTTACCTCCATATACCGCTTAATCCCAGTTCTCTTTATTTTCTGTCATTTTACAACTTTAAACACACACACACACACGTACACAAACAATCAGCAGATCCAAAGGCCGTGGCCTACCTCCAGTTGCCCCCTCAACTTCTTGACGTGGGCGGAGTCCTGTGATAGCTCCTCCCTCTGGGAGGCGTCAACCAGGATGTTGACGATAGTCTCGGCCTCCTGCAGCCACTAAAGGAAGGCCTCCAGATCGCTGAGGGACATCTGCAGAACCTTCAGGCCACTGTCCAGCTGGGCCTGGTGGTCATTAGCCCTGTCAATCAATCAACATCAATATGACAATCAATACACTGACTAGTTGATAGATGTAATGACAAATGATCAAGCATTGGTTTGGTTGGAGGTCCATTGATGAATTAGCTAGCCGAGTCAAGAATGAAAGTAGTTCAGGACATTATAAAGGTGAGACTTGACAAGTGTGTGTGTGTATACGTGCGTGTGTGTCTGTGTATGTGTGTCCACCTATTGTTGATGCCGTTCCAGGCTATGTTGTGTTTCTCTGTGACATCTTTGATCCTCCTTGTCTCGTCTCCAGAATACTCTCGCAGGAGCTGATTGGACAGCTCATTAAAGGTTGTCACGGTACCCTGACCTCTTCCCAGGTCCTGCAAGAACACCTGGCGAAAAAACAAACATCAAATAATGACAACAACTTACTCCTCACAGACTAAACAGTTGCACCATATGGCTTTGTAAATATTTCCCTTCTTTCATATCCTTCTCACATCCCTTTAATCTCACTGCAATTATTGTGGTTCCCTCAGGATCTCACTTTTTTATTTATTTAAGGTATGATAACCTATTTAATTAAATCAGAACAGGTATCAGTACCTGTTCTAGGGCATTGGAACTACAGTACAGTACCACAGTGAATTAGACACAGATGCCCTCTAGTGTTTGACATTGGCATTGCATTGGGCCACATATGAAAATAAAGTACACGACAATCCCAATAGGAGACCGCTCATATGCATACCATTATTTACCTGCAAGGCATGATTGATCAGCATTCATCAACACTATCAGTAATAGTTGTGACTAACCAACAGTGAGCCCTCTCATCTGCATATAGTCCTTGTCATAATCAGCACGACACACTGTGATACTAAAACGCATGATGAATGGTACACATGTGTGTTAGATGCAAACACTTAAAAACATACTTGCCATACGCTGCCTCGAGTCACAGATCTAAGATCAGATTACAGTTCCCAATCCTAACCTTAACCATGAACATAATTACAAATATATTACCCTTTATCATTGATTTGGGGCTACTCCACCCATCTGGCTAATGGGGCAGTGTCAGTAGTCCAAAGGTCAAAGGGGAAGGGTCACTGTACCTTGTTGTCAATGAGCTGTTTGGTCAGGGGTTCCCTGGAGAGCTGCAGAAGGTTGTGCAGGCGCCCCTCATTCTGACAAATCAGAGCCTTCAGCTCCTGTCTCTGCTCCTCCCACTGATCGCTGTGGCCAATCATGTTATCCAGCTGCTGGAGCCGCGCCTCCACGCCTTGCTGCGTGTTGTCCCATTGGCTATGCACTTTCTCCACTGCAGAGAGAGAAAGGAAAAAAGTAGGTGTGGATGGTCAGTTTGAATCCAGGGTTGGGTGGGTGAGGTGCAGGCGTGTTTGGGTAAGGCTAAACTGCACTTGGACAATAATCTTTCTACAGAAAACTGAAGCTATAGATGTGATTTTGTGTATCCAAATGCATTTCTCAGAGTATATTCATGCTTTTCTCTCTAGGTATGATACAGTATATTATGTTCATGCTTTACTGGCTCTGTGAGCATACATACATTTCTCAGTGATGGAGGTGCGTATGTCCAAGTTGGAGGTCTTGTTCTTGATGTTCTGGGCCAGAGTGAAGATATCCCCCAGCTGGGGGTGACGCAGCACCAGGTCACTCTTCGTCACCTGAGCAGAATAACCAACCAATCCGTCAGTCAATTGGATTTATAAAAGCCCTTTTTACATGAACATATTACAGAAACCACAAACATGGGTGCATTAAATATTACTAACACGTTTCACAGGTACAGTATATGCTAGTATACCTTCACACACAGAGACTCAACGATAAGTTACATGTCACAGGTACCCACAAAAATGATGGCTGACTAAAGCCATCACCCGGTACACTCCACCAGTCCCCATTCATTCCCACACGCACGTACATGCAAGCGCCCCATGCTGGTGCGTATCTCATCTGTGTCTCCTACAGTGACGATGTTGGACTTAAGCATCTGGGTGATGAGCAGCAGCCATTCAGCCAGCTCCATGGCCATGTTGTTCAGGTCTGTGGGGACCACCAGCTCTGGGCTGTGGGGGGTCTGGTAGTGGGGGTCCTCACTCATCAGACTGGCCATCTGTACTGCCGATGGGACCACCGAAACTGTGGATGGAGAGGGGGGAGGAGGGAAGTGGAGAGAGGCCAATTCAATTCAATATTTATTTTAATTCTGTTTTTGGGGCATTGCTAGATTACAATACTGTTGTTAAAAACAGATAGGAAAGGATCATTCGAAAATAGGATGGTTATACAGTAGTAACTAGTAATGAATCATTTTGGTTAAGGTACCTGAGAGTTGTTGTTGCTGGGCGACATGGTGCGTCCATGGAGAAGACACAGGACGTTGCAATGGAGACAACATAGGTAGTTGTTGAGATTCCTTCAACCTGCTGTCCAGAGCCTTCCAGTCTGGAAGAGAGAGAGGGGCATACAGATCAATATAAAACTAGAAATCAAAGCTGTATTAATGAACAGAATGAGTCAATTGGAAATTAGCTGCTATGAATAATGGATAGGTATTGGATAGATTGCACTCTACAGTAACTAGTAACTAGTGCTAGCTGCTCCACATCCTACTGATAATTATGATGGTGATGATGATGTGAGTGGTGTAAACATAAATATACTATATAATACTAATAATATTGTTCTATTTAATTCTGTGGGTGTCAATGCCTGGCTTTCAAACAGCTCTTCCCCTCAGGGGAAAGCCTGGTACTCTTTAGTATTCCAAACGATACCAATTAGAAGACTCTCTCTCTCTCTTTCTCTCTCCTTCTCTCTGCAGGAATATAATGAACGATAGAGCATGAAAAGTGCTGGATAATTAAGGAGAGAAGGCATATTGTTCATGTTCAAAAACATACATTTCTCACACCAAAACCCCCCATCCGCATCAGTCGCTAATGTAAACATATTGGTCTGATTTGTCTGATCGTATTCAGATGATGGAAATACTTATCATAAATAAAACATGTTGTGCTGATGCAGTTGATCCTACATTTTGCATACTATCTCTGCATAATGTCAGGGTCATCATTAAAGTGGGTGAGTTAGTAGCATACACACTCGTGCACACACACGTTCTAACATTAACTCTCTCTGTAGTGTCATTCCCTCTCTACAGCTGAGGGAGCCTCTGTCGTCTGTTAACCCAGCGCTCCTTATTCTCTCTCTCTCTCTCTCTCTCTCTCTCTCTCTCTCTCTCTCTCTCTCTCTCTCTCTCTCTCTCTCTCTCTCTCTCTCTCTTTCTCTCTCTCTCTCTCTTTCTCTCTCTCTCTCTCTCTCTCTCTCTCTCTCTCTCTCTCTCTCTCTCTCTCTCTCTCTCTCTCTCTCTCTCTCTCTCTCTCACACACAAACACACACTCGCTGACCTCCTGGTGTGTCCTGGCTGTGTCCAGGTGCAGTTGTCCATCAGGTCCTTTTCCCTTAGTGAGGACCTCTTCCGGGTCGGTCATCCACTGACTTAGGTCGTTTAGGTCACAGTGGAACTGTCTCCACTCCTCTGCCGCACGGTCAAAACTCCTACAGATAGGGGACAGCAGATCTCGTATTAGTTAAGTTTACCAAGACCAAACCCTAACCTTAACCATTAGGGTGGAATCAGTTAACTCTGACCAAGCCCTGATATAGCTGTAGCTTTCGTTAGTATGGTGTCTATTGTGAATACTACGAAGGTTCCATTGAGTTGTAATGCCCTCATAATGGATTGAATGAGTATCTCAACCGAAATGTTTATGAATTACAGACCCTCAGACTTTTTTTGCTGACACCCTTTTAGCACAACAACTTTTTAAATCCATGTTATGAACTGCGGTCGTTTGATGTTTTACAAGATGAGTGCATGAGAGATCAACATCGTTCTCTGAACACCCATACCAAGTCAGCTCATTCAAATATATAAATATTGAGTGTAAGTTTATTAAGTAATGCTTTGAAGTAATTTTTGATTAAAGCAGCCTAATTTTGCAATTCAAATCCAAAATGTAAACCCAATTGAATTCATTTTCATATAGTCAAATCAAAAAATCTAATCAAATCAAATTGTATTGGTCACATGCGCCGAATACAACAGGTGCAGACATTACAGTGAAATGCTTACTTACAGCCCTTAACCAACAGTGCATTTATTTTAAACAAAAAAAGTAAAAATAAAACAACAACAAAAAAAGTGTTGAGAAAAAAAAAGAGCAGAAGTAAAATAAAGTGACAGTAGGGAGGCTATATATACAGGGGGGTACCGTTGCAGAGTCAATGTGCGGGGGCACCGGCTAGTTGAGGTAGTTGAGGTAATATGTACATGTGGGTAGAGTTAAAGTGACTATGCATAAATACTTAACAGAGTAGCAGCAGCGTAAAAAGGATGGGGTGGGGGGGCAGTGCAAATAGTCCGGGTAGCCATGATTAGCTGTTCAGGAGTCTTATGGCTTGGGGGTAGAAGCTGTTGAGAAGTCTTTTGGACCTAGACTTGGCACTCCGGTACCGCTTGCCGTGCGGTAGCAGAGAGAACAGTCTATGACTAGGGTGGCTGGAGTCTTTGACAATTTTGAGGGCCTTCCTCTGACACCGCCTGGTATAGAGGTCCTGGATGGCAGGAAGCTTTGCCCCAGTGATGTACTGGGCCGTACGCACTACCCTCTGTAGTGCCTTGCGGTCGGAGGCCAAGCAGTTGCCATACCAGGCGGTGATGCAACCAGTCAGGATGCTCTCGATGGTGCAGCTGTATAATTCTTTGAGGATCTGAGGACCCATGCCAAATCTTTTTAGTCTCCTGAGGGGGAATAGGCTTTGTCGTGCCCTCTTCACGACTGTCTTGGTGTGTTTGGACCATGATAGTTCGTTGGTGATGTGGACACCAAGGAACTTGAAGCTCTCAACCTGTTCCACTACAGCCCCGTCGATGAGAATGGGGGCGTGCTCAGTCCTCTTTTTTTTCCTGTAGTCCACAATCATCTCCTTTGTCTTGGTCACGTTGAGGGAGAGGTTGTTGTCCTGGCACCACACGGCCAGATCTCTGACCTCCTCCCTATAGGCTGTCTCATCGTTGTCGGTGATCAGGCCTACCACTGTTGTGTCGTCGGCAAACTTAATGATGGTGTTGGAGTCGTGCCTGGCCATGCAGTCATGGGTGAACAGAGAGTACAGGAGGGGACTGAGCACGCACCCCTGAGGGGCCCCCGTGTTGAGGATCAGTGTGGCAGATGTGTTGTTACCTACCCTTACCACCTGGGGGCGGCCCGTCAGGAAGTCCAGGATCCAGTTGCAGAGGGAGGTGTTTAGTCCCAGGATCCTTAGCTTAGAGGGCACTATGGTGTTGAATGCTGAGCTGTAGTCAATGAATAGCATTCTCATGTAGGTGTTCCTCTTGTCCAGGTGGGAAAGGGCAGTGTGGAGTGCAATAGAGATTGCATCATCTGTGGATCTGTTGGGGCGGTATGCAAATTGGAGTGGGTCTAGGGTTTCTGGGATAATGCTGTTGATGTGAGCCATGACCAGCCTTTCAAAGCACTTCATGGCTACAGACGTCAGTGCTATGGGTCGGTAGTCATTTAGGCAGGTTATCTTAGAGTCCTTGGGCACGGGGACTATGGTGGTCTGCTTGAAACATGTTGGTATTACAGACTCAGTCAGGGACATGTTGAAAATGTCAGTGAAGACACTTGCCAGTTGGTCAGCACATGCTCGGAGTACACGTCCTAGTAATCCGTCTGGCCCTGCGGCCTTGTGAATGTTGACCTGCTTAAAAGTCTTACTCACATCGGCTACGGAGAGCGTGATCACATAGTCATCCGGAACAGCTGGTGCTCTCATGCATGCTTCAGTGTTGCTTGCCTCGAAGTGAGCATAGAAGTGGTTTAGCTCGTCTGGTAGGCTTGTGTCACTGGGCAGCTCGCGGCTGTGCTTCCCTTTGTAGTCTGTAATAGTTTTCAAGCCCTGCCACATCCGACGACCGTCAGAGCCAGTGTAGTACGATTTAATCTTAGACCTGTATTGACTCTTTGCCTGTTTGATGGTTCGTCGGAGGTCATAGCGGGATTTCTTATAAGCGTCCGGGTTAGAGTCCCGTTCCTTGAAAGCGGCAGCTCTACCCTTTAGCGGCAGCTCTATCCTTACAGTCTGCTTTCAATTCTGAGAAAGTATTCAGATCAACAGATAACACCCGATCACTCTTTGATTACAGTTTTTTTTTTTTTTACTAATTAATTCTTCCTTCTGAGGGTGTTGGGTGGATTTTGGAATCGGGCCGGAATCAGAATGAGATTTTCCCAAGATATACCCTTGTTCCTCCACTCGAAAAATCCTTATTTTTCTGATAAGGATAAAGGAAAAGTAAGAATGTCACCCCATTCCTGACCTCCATTAAGCAGTAGTGAATGTGTTGGGTGCCAGGGAATGACTGATAACACTGTAGAAAATTCCAATGAACCTCACAATACACTGCCACATAAAGACAACTACCACCATATCTCTTAAATAAGAACAGGTCAGGATCTTTTATGAGTTTTGAGCATGAATTAGCTACTCCCAATTGAACATTCTTAATGGTATATATTGATTGATTAGATGGTAAAGTTGTCTTGGTTGATTGCAGTTTTTGTTCTTCATTCAAAACTAAGTTGGACTATATCACTCAATGTCTGACGTAGAGTATAGTGTGTACTATATGTGGTGTGCATCTGTGTGTGTGTGTTCCCAGTCAACTTGGCCTGTGTTGATCAGTCTGTCTGTTTGTGTGTGTGTCTGTGTGTGTGTCTGTGTGTGTGTGTGTTTTTGTGCTCCCAGTCAACTTGGCCTGTGGTGATCAGTCTGTGTGTGTGCATGTGTGTGTGCTGAGGCCTTGGTATACAGTGCATACACTGGCATATCTCTCCCATTTCATTCTTCCTTACGCTCTTTCATGGTCATTGTGTATTAAGATCTTGGCAGGTACTAAGTAACTTAATGTTGACCGTCCGTCACCCACCCATTGCGGTGGTTGTACATGCGGTTGAGGCGGTCCCACTCTGCGTTGAGCTGGATGAGGGTGTCTCCGATCTGTGTCACCTCGCTTTGCGATGCCTCCAGGATGGCATCAGGCTGGCGCTCATGGATCAACGTCACCTGCTCCCCGATATGCTCCAGACTCACCTTTATACTCGGGGAGAGAGGGAGGGAGGGAGGAGAGAGAGGGAGGAGAGGAGAGAGAGGAGAGGAGAGAGAGGGAGGAGTGGAGAGAGGGGAAGGAGGGAAGTAAGTAAAAGAGTGAGAGGTCTCCATTCAGACCTAGAGGACAATACAGTTATTCCCTTCCCCCTCTTTCACCCTCAGTGTGTCCTCCTGGCTGGAGAAGTCTTCGTAGAGACTACTGCTGAGCTCGGAAGTGTTGAGCAGCAGTTCGTTGTCGGCCATGGCCAGCAGAACTTTGTTGATATCCAGAAGGTAGTGAGAGAGGGCGCACTCTCCTCCGACTCCATCTGCTGGCAAGAGACGGTATTATGTTAGAAACAATGAATGCATGTGTATGGGTGTGTGTGAATCTTTAACATTTTACCGTTACATTTAGCAGACACTCTTAGGTAGGTAACACAACCATATGTTGTACACAGCCCATCTGAAATTAGCCCACCCAACTACCTCATCCCCATATTGTTATTTATTTTGCTCATTTGCACCCCAGTATCTCTATTTGCACATCATCTCTTGCACATCTATCATTCCAGTGTTAATATTAATTGTAATTATTTTGCACTATTGCCTATTTATTGCCTTACCTCCATAACTTGCTACATTTGCACACACTCTATATATATATATATATATATATATATATATATATATATATATATATATATATATATATTTTTTTTTTCTGTTGTATTTTTGACTTTATGTTTTGTTTTACCCCATTTGTAACTCTGTGTTGTTGTTTTTATCGCAATGCTTTGCTTTATCTTGGCCAGGTTCTCAACTGGCTTACCTGGTTAAATAAAGGTTAAATAAAAAAAAAATAAAAAAAATGAATCTGTGTAGGAACTGGGAAGCATCAAATGTCAAAATTTTTGATATCACATAGAAAAGGGGAAGTTCACACATTTCTATGTAGACTTATTTTCACTCTTTCTGGGATTATAGTTGATCCCCAAAACAGTTTTTATTTTTATTTTGGTTAATTACAGAGCAAATTGGTAGAAACTGTTTGCTGAGTCATCACTTGCCATCGACTACAATGCATTATGAAAATGTGTCCAAAGCATGTTAGAAAACACTCCAAACCAACTCATATTACATCAGAATCCCATTCTGAATGATGTTTCTGCACTGTCCCATGAATCCATATTTGCATATTTCTGTTGTTGTTGTTGTAAACAGTATCATTCAAACATGGATTTATGGCACAGTGAAAAAAAATACAAAATTGAGTGCAGAGACATCATTCAGAATAGGATTCTGATGTAATATGAGTTGGTGTGGAGTGTTTTAGAGGGTTTTCTATGCTTTAGGCATACACGTATTTGCATATTGCATTATAGACAATGGCAAGTGATGACTCAGCAAAATGTGACAACCTATTTTCTCTGTAATTAAATAAAATATACAAAAAATAACAGTTTGAGGCACAGAAAGAGTAAAAATAAGGCCACATGTCACAACGGGTGAACTTCCCCTTTAACATAACTATCATATGTCACACAACAAAACAAGGTAATTAAAAGAAAGTCTGATAGTGAATAAAACAATTAACAGCTGTTACAGTTTAGCCTTAGTTACCAAGCTAGCTAGCTCAACAGTTTTAGGCTTAGGTTACCAAGCTAGCTTGCTAGTAAACAATGTAAGCCTGCATGTAATGATAATGATAGAATGTCTCTGACTTCTCCAGTCAGGTCCTGTCTGTGTGTCTCTGTGAAGCTGTGTAAAGAAGAAGAGTCCATGGAGACTTCCACCTGTCTCACTCTCAGCACCCTCATCTCCCGTAGAGACGAGAGAGGGATTTAGACACAAACAGTGAACCAGGATAATATGGCCAAGGCCAACAGTCCTCCAGATCTTAAACAGTGCTCTACTGTTGTCACGGTTTCGGCCGAGGCTGCCTCTCTCCCTTGTTCGGGCAGGCTTCGGCGTTCGTTGTCTCCGGAGTACTAGCTGCCACCGTTGTATGTTTCATGTTCGTTTGCTTTTGTCTGAGTGTTGTCACACCTGTTTTCAGTTAGTGTCATTAGTGTCCTATTTAGTTCCCGTTGTGTGTGTCAGGTGTTGTGTATTATTGTTTGTTGTCAGACGTGTTTTCGCTCGGTTGAGCTTCTCTCCACTGCGCTGGAGTTATCGCACCTGTTTGTGCGCAGTTTTTTTCCATTTCGCCTTCGTGCGTATTTCGCCTTCGGGCAAGTGTTGTCCGTTTGCCGTGTTTCGGCTCAATACAAGTCTATTGGATTATCAGTCTGCGTCCTGCATTTGATTCCGCCACTGCACCTACAGCACGCCTTGACAGAATAATACACCACCTATGGAATCAGCAGGAGCCGCAGCAGCCCAGGCGACTCTGGAGGACAGGGTCCGGGAGCAAGGGGACCAGATCCTGCAGATGGGGACCGCACTGCAGGAGGTGATCACCACCATCCGAGGCTGGGGGACGCCTCCACCGCCACCCTTCGTGCCAGCACCATCGGCCAGTCAGCCTAGTCCCGCACCAGAACCCCGAGGAGTCCGACTCTCGCTCCCGAGGGCTTACGAGGGGACCGCGTCCGGGTGCCAGGGTTTCCTTCTCCAGGTGGAGCTGTACCTGGCCACCGTGCATCCGGCGCCCTCGGGACATGAGAGCGTGTCCGCCCTGATCTCCTGCCTGTCCGGGAAGGCGTTGGAATGGGCCAACGCGGAGTGGAGGAGGATCGACGCGGACACCATCACGTACAACGAGTTCTCCCGCCGCTTCAAGGCGGTGTTTGACCATCCCCCGGAGGGGAAAGCGGCGGGGGAGCGTCTGGTCTTCCTCCGGCAGGGGAGGAGGAGTGCTCAGGAGTTCGCCCTCGAATTCCGTACTCTAGCGGCAGATGCAGGGTGGAATGATCGGGCCCTCGTCGATCACTACAGGTGTAGTCTGCGAGAGGACGTCCGTCGGGAGCTGGCCTGTAGGGACACCAGCCTCACGTTCGACCAGTTGGTCGACATGTCCATCAGGCTGGATAACCTGCTAGCTACCCGCGGGCGTTCCGAGGGGGGTCCGTCCATTTCACCCTCCAGCGCTTCCGAGCCGTGCCCCATGGAGCTCGGGGGCGCTGGCGCTAGAGAGAGGAGGGGTCGGCTTACTAGGGGGTCCATCCCTTGCACCAACTGTGGTCGGGGAGGACACACCGCGGCTAGGTGCTGGGGATGGCCTCCTAGGGGAGAGGACGACAGGTCCCGCACTGGGGATTCCCTCCAGGTGAGTAGGCGCCCCACTCACCCAGAGCTCTCTGTTGCACATTTTTGTATGCCTGTGCGTTTTCCACAGGTAGCACCTCATTCCCAGCATAAGGCGCTGGTAGATTCAGGCGCGGCTGGGAATTTTATTGATAAAAAGTTTTGTTTAGCGTTAGGGATTCCCCTTCTTCCTGTTGATGTTCCTTTCCCCGTTCATGCCCTAGATAGCCGTCCGTTGGGTACGGGCTTGATCAGGGAGGTCACGGCGCCACTTAGGATGTGTGTGCAGGGGGGTCATCAGGAGATGATTCAGCTATTCCTGATTGACTCTCCTGCGTATCCGGTGGTGCTGGGCATGCCCTGGTTGAGTACCCATAACCCATCCATTTCGTGGCAGGAGAGGGCTCTGATGGAGTGGTCTGCTCAGTGTGTGGGTAGATGTTTGGGCGTTTCCGTAGGGGCTACCTCGGTGGAGAGTCCAAACCAGGTGCCCGCATTGCACGTTCCCCCTGAGTATGGGGATTTGGCTATTGCGTTTAGTAAGGCGAGGGCGACGCAGTTGCCGCCCCATAGGCAGGGAGATTGTGCGATAGACCTCCAGGCAGGAGCTGCGCTCCCACGGAGCCATGTGTATCCTCTGTCTCAAGAGGAGAAGAAAGCTATGGAGACTTACATAGACGAATCTCTGAGACAAGGATACATACGGCCTTCCACTTCCCCTGCGTCCTCGAGTTTCTTTTTTGTGAAGAAAAAGGATGGTGGTTTGCGCCCGTGCATCGATTACCGTGGTCTCAATCAGATTACGGTGAAGTACAGTTATCCACTCCCGCTGATTGCGACCATGACTGAGTCGTTGCATGGGGCGCGTTTCTTCACTAAATTAGATCTCAGGAGCGCGTACAACTTGGTGCGCATCAGGGAGGGCGATGAATGGAAGACAGCCTTTAGTACCACCTCGGGCCATTATGAGTATCTGGTCATGCCATACGGGTTGATGAACGCTCCGTCAGTTTTCCAATCATTCGTGGATGAGATCTTCAGGGACATGCAGGGGCAGGGGGTGGTTGTGTACATTGATGACATTCTCGTGTACTCGCCTACCCGTGTCGAGCATGTGGCCCTGGTGCGTAGAGTGTTGCGGAGGCTGGTGGAGCACGACCTGTATGTGAAGGCAGAGAAGTGTCTGTTTTTCCAGGAGTCGGTCTCCTTTTTGGGGTATCAGTTGTCTGCGTCAGGGGTGAAGATGGAGGTAGACCGGGTGTCGGCCGTGCGTAATTGGCAAACACCAACCACTGTGAAGGAGGTGCAGCAGTTTTTGGGGTTTGCGAATTACTACCGGAGGTTTATCCGGGGTTTTGGACAGGTGGCAGCTCCCATCACGTCTCTTTTGAAGGGGGGTCCGGTGCGTCTGCAGTGGTCGGCCGAGGCGGACAGGGCGTTTGGGAGGCTGAAGGACCTGTTTACCTCGGCCCCGGTGCTGGCACATCCGGATCCCTCTTTGCCGTTCCAGGTAGAGGTGGACGCGTCAGAGGCCGGTCTAGGAGCCGTGCTTTCACAACGGTCTGGCGCGCCACCTAAACTCCGCCCCTGTGCTTTTTATTCTAAGAAGCTCAGTCCGGCGGAGCGGAACTATGACGTAGGGGACAGGGAGCTGTTAGCCGTGGTACAGGCCCTAAAGGTGTGGAGGCACTGGCTTGAGGGGGCTCAACACCCTTTCCTCATTTTGACGGACCACCGTAACCTGGAGTACATTCGGGCGGCGAGGAGGCTGAACCCTCGCCAGGCAAGATGGAATATGTTCTTGACCAGGTTTACTTTTAAGATCACGTACATCCCTGGGTCACAGAATGGTAAGGCAGATGCGCTGTCTCGGCGGTATGACACGGAGGAGAGGTCCGTGGAGCCCACTCCCATACTGCCGGAGTCGTGTCTGGTGGCACCGGTAGTGTGGGAGGTCGATGCTGAACTCGAGCGGGCGTTACGCACCGACCCTAGTCCACCACAGTGCCCAGAGGGTCGGAAGTACGTTCCGCTCGAGGTTCGGGATCGATTGATCTATTGGGCTCACACGTCACCCTCCTCTGGACATCCGGGTATCGGCCGGACAGTGCACTGTCTTAGTGCCAAGTACTGGTGGCCCACGTTGGCAAGGGATGTGAGGGTTTATGTTTCCTCCTGCTCGGTGTGCGCCCAGTGTAAGGCGCCTAGACATCTGCCTAGGGGTAAGTTACTACCCCTGCCCGTGCCACAACGACCATGGTCCCACCTCTCGGTGGATTTCCTTACTGACCTTCCTCCTTCACAGGGGAATACCACTATACTGGTCGTTGTGGACCGGTTTTCTAAGGCCTGTCGTTTGCTCCCCATGCCGGGCCTTCCTACCGCCCTGCAGACTGCCGAAGCCCTGTTCACCCATGTGTTCCGGCACTACGGGGTACCCGAGGATATTGTGTCTGATCGGGGTCCCCAATTTACCTCCAGAGTCTGGAGGGCCTTTATGGAGCGGTTGGGGGTCTCGGTGAGCCTCACCTCGGGTTACCACCCAGAGAGTAATGGGCAGGTGGAACGTGTAAACCAGGATGTGGGCAGGTTTCTTAGAACATACTGCCAGGACCGGCCGGAGGAGTGGGCAAGGTACGTTCCCTGGGCCGAAATGGCCCAGAATTCCCTACGCCATTCCTCCACTAACCTAACCCCTTTCCAATGTGTGTTAGGTTATCAGCCGGTTCTGGCACCCTGGCAGCAGAGCCAGATCGAGGCTCCTGCGGTGGATGAGTGGGCGAGGCGCTCGGAGGAGACATGGAACGCTGCACACGTCCACCTGCAGCGGGCCCTCCGACGTGATAAGGCGAGCGCTGATCTCCACCGCAGTGAGGGACCGGTGTACGCACCTGGTGATCGAGTCTGGCTCTCTACCAGGAACCTGCCCCTCCGCCTGCCCTGTCGGAAACTGGGTCGGCGGTTTGTAGGGCCATTTAAAGTCCTGGGAAGGTTGAACGAGGTGTGTTATAGATTACAGCTACCTGTTGAATATAAAAGTATTAACCCCTCGTTCCATGTGTCCCTTCTCAGGCCGGTGGTAGCTGGCCCACTCCAAGACAGTGAGATCAGGGAGACTCCTCCGCCCCCATTGGACATCGAGGGGGCACCGGCGTACTCCGTGAGGTCCATCTTGGATTCGAGACGTCGGATGGGGGGTCTCCAGTATCTAGTGGAGTGGGAGGGGTACGGTCCGGAGGAGCGGTGCTGGGTGCCGAGGGGAGACATTTTGGACCCGTCTCTCCTGACGGAATTCCATCGTGGGCACCCGACGCGCCCGGCTCCGCGTCGTCCCCGAGGCCGGAGTCAGCGCACGTCTGGAGCCGCGCGTCAAGGGGGGGGTACTGTCACGGTTTCGGCCGAGGCTGCCTCTCTCCCTTGTTCGGGCAGGCTTCGGTGTTCGTTGTCTCCGGAGTACTAGCTGCCACCGTTGTATGTTTCATGTTTGTTTGCTTTTGTCTGAGTGTTGTCACACCTGTTTTCAGTTAGTGTCATTAGTGTCCTATTTAGTTCCCGTTGTGTGTGTCAGGTGTTGTGTATTGTTTGTTGTCAGACGTGTTTTCGCTCAGTTGAGCTTCTCTCCACTGCGCTGGAGTTATCGCACCTGTTTGTGCGCAGTTTTTTTCCATTTCGCCTTCGTGCGTATTTCGCCTTCGGGCAAGTGTTGTCCGTTTGCCGTGTTTCGGCTCAATACAAGTCTATTGGATTATCAGTCTGCGTCCTGCATTTGATTCCGCCACTGCACCTACAGCACGCCTTGACAACTGTGCTACGAGACAGGAATACATTTGCATCTGAAATGCTGCAATGCACATCAATGGATTCATATTAAAAAGCTTGTTAACGTTACTCTTCCTCTCTCAATCTGTACGATGTACTCTTGTTAATGCGATAATTGTATTTTTACTGTGTTAGGATATACAGCGCCTTCAGAAAGTATTCACACCCCTAGACCTTTTCCACATTTTGTTGTTACAGCCTAAATTTATAATTGATTAAATTTAGATTTTGTGTCACTGGGCTACCACACATTACATCATAATGTCAAAGTGGAATTATATTTTAGGAAGTTTAGCAAATTAATAGAAAATGAAAAGCTGAAATGTCTTGAGTCAATAAGTATTCAATCCCTTTGTTATGTAAAGCCTAAATAACTTCAGGAGATGACCAATGCCTTTTCCAGCATGATGGAGCACCTTGTCATAAGGCAAAAGTGATAACTAAGTGGCTTGGGTAACAAAACGTTGACTTTTTGGGTCCATGGCCAGGAAACTCCCCAGACCTTAATCCCATTGAGAACTTGTGGTCGATCCTCAAGAGGCGGGTGGACAAACAAAAACCCACAAATTCTGACAAACTCCAAGCATTGATTATGCAGGAATGGGCTACCATCAGTCAGGATGTGGCCCAGAAGTTAATTGACAGCATGCCAGGGCGGATTGCAAAGGTCTTGAAAAAGAAGGGTCAACACTGCAAATATTGACTCTTTGCATAAACCTTATGTAATTGTCAATAAAAGCCTTTGACACTTATGGAATGCTTGTAATTATACTTCAGTATACCATAGTAACATCTGACAAAATATCTCATAACACTGAAGCAGCGAACTTTGTGAAGACCAATACTTGTGTCATTCTCAAAACCTTTGACCACGACTGTACATGAGATTGCATTCATGGCAGACATCAAGAAGGCTTTCCTTCAGATATCCATTGCAGAGAGAGACAAAGACGCCGTGAGATTCCTGTGGCTCACAGGCCCACCAAGGGGAGAAAATGAAGAGGAGCTGCGCATGCTGAGGATGAACAGAGTGGTATTTGGAGCTTCCCCAAGTACATTCTTGCTCGCAGCTACAGAAAGCACCTGAAACAATATGAAACAGAACAACCAGAAGTTGTAGAGACATTGAGAGAGTCACTCTATGTAGATGACTTCATTGCAAGTTCACGCAATGTTGAAGAGGCTTACTTTGTGACAACAACTGCAAACCGAATGCTGTTGACTACAGGCATGGACCTCTGCAAGTGGAGGACCAATTCTCCTGAACTGAAAACGAAATGGGAGGAGAGTACAACAAATGACCACCCGTTGGCGCTAGAAACACAAGGAGTAGTGCTGAAAGTTTTAGGTTTAGTGTAAAGACCGGGAACAGATTACTTTGTGTTTGACCTCAGGCCGCTACTGAGCATTCTAAAGCAAAAGGAATACACAAAGAGAAGTGTTCTGCAGTCATCTGCATGCATCTTCGACCCTGTTGGCTTCCTGACCCCCTTCACCAAATCAAATCAAATTGTATTTGTCACATGCGCCGAATACAACAGGTGTAGACCTTAGAGTGAAATGCTTACTTACAAGCCCTTAACCAACAATCCAGCTCAAGAAAGAGTTACGAAAATATTTACTATATAAACAAAAGTAAAAAAAATTTTTAACATAAAATATAAAAAGTAACACAGTAAAATAAAAATAAGGAGGCTATATACAGGAGGTACTGGAACCAAGTCAATGTGTGGGGGTACAGGTTAGTCAAGGTAATTTGTACATGTGGGTAGGGGTAAAGTGACTATGCATAGATAATAAACAGCGAGTAGCAGCAGTGTAAAAACAAAGGGAGGGGGGAGGGGTGTCAATGTAAATAGTCCGGGTGGCCATTTGATTAATTGTTCAGCAGTCTTATGGCTTGGGGGTAGAATCTGTTAAGGAGCCTTTTGGTCCTAGACTTGGCACTCCGGTACCGCTTGCCGTGCGGTAGCAGAAAGAACAATCTATGACTTGGGTGACAGGATCAAGTGCATGTTCCAGGAAATGTGGGAGAGGGCACTCAGCTGGGACGAAGAGTTACCACCTGATCTGACACGAGAATGGCAACAGCGGTGTTCAGAACTACCCCAGCTTCACCAGCTCACCATACCAAGGTGGTACAGAACAGACATGCAGCCACAGAACAGCCACACACTGAAACTACCCGTGTTCTGTGATGCAAGTGAAAGGGCTTACAGTTCATTAGCTTACCTGCAAGGTGAATCACAAGACGGGGAAACAACGACAAGCCTAGTCGCATCCAAGTCCATTGTAGCCCTCCTCAAGAAAATTAGGTCATGAGAGGTCACAGCTGTGATTGGAGACTAGCAAACAACCTGATGACCACACTGAAAATGGAACAAAAACAGATCAAAATGTGGACAGAGTCGATGATCGTGCTGCATTGAATTTGCAGCTCAGCTCAGAAATGGAAACAGTTTGTCGCAAACAGAGTGACAGAGATCCAGTCCTTCACCAATCCAGAGTCATGGTCACATTTTGAAGGGAAAACTAATCCAGCCGACCTCCCTACAAGAGGACAAACTGTTTGAAACTTGACACAGAGCCAGCTATGGTGGAACGGACCCAGCATTATGACATCACCCAATCAGTCGGAGGAGACTGATGACAACAAGGTTCCAGGTCACTGTACAGCTCACAGCAAACAGCACAGACATCGCTGAACCCGAGTTGAAGGTACAGCAAACTTAAAAAATTGTTCAGAATGACCGCCTCGATGAAGAGATTCATAGCCAATGCTTGTACAAACATAAAGATGCAAGGTGAACTGACTGCTGACGAACTGTTCGAGGCAGAAAAGTACTGGATCAAGGTAACACAACAACAGAGTTTCAGTCAGGAGATCAAACTACTGAAGGCAGGAAAAAGCCTAAACAATGACTGTAAAATTAGAGAACTGAAACCGTTCCTGGACGAACACAAACTACTCAGTGTAGGAGGAAGACTGCAACAGTCCAACTTCACATTCAGAGAGCAGCACCCATGGGGTCTGCCCAACAAGCACAGATATTCAGAAATGTTGATACAGTACCATCATGAGAAGATGATGCATTTTGGAGTAAGAGACACTCTAGTACAAATCAGAGAGCAATACTGGATATTGCGTGCTAGGTAGCTAGTCAAGACCACAGTGGCAAGATGTATAGTCTGCAAGAGATTCAAGGCAAGGGCTGGACAGCAGGTCACTGCGCCTTTATCAAAAGACAGAATAACTGAATCCCCACCATTCAAAGTCACAGGTGTGGATTTTGCAGGGCCGCTCTACGTGAAAGAAAATGGTTCTGTGAAGAAGCATGCTCTTGACTAGCTGCCTAGCACGCGCTGTTCACTTGTGCTGTAACCAGAGCAGTGCATTTGGAATTGGTCTCAGATCAATCAACAGACATTCCTGTTACCTCTGAAAAGATTCATCTCAAGGAGAGGATTATTCAAGGTAATCTATTCGGACATTGCAAAAACATTCAAGAGAGCTAATCAGGACTTGAAAGAGCTGTGGAAGGCAATCAAAGAGCCCCTATTGACTTCAAGTACCAGAATGCCTTGCGACAGGAAGTATGAAAAAATTAGAACGCACTAGTTATGTACAAGTGACAAGTGATTAGCCTGGCTTTCGCTAGCAACGTTCTTTTATTGTTTTGTAGAATTTAAAGTGGTAAAATGTAACGTCAAACAAGTATTATTACTAAAAATAACCTTTCATCTCACAACCGACGTCCCGAGTCATTACTTTGAAGATAGTTATTCTATACATGGTGAAGTTATTAACTACACTTTGGATGGAGTATCAATAGACCCAGTCACTACAAAGATACAGGCGTGCTTCCTAACTCAGTTGCCGGAGAGGAAGGAAATCACTCAGGGATTTCACCATGATGGTGACAGGTACAGAGTTTAATGCTGTGATTGGAGAAAACTGAGGATTGACCAACAACATTGTAGTTACTCCACAATACTAACCTAAATGACAGAGTGAAAAGAAGGAAGCCTGAACATAATACAAATATTCCAAAACATGCATCCTGTTTGCAATAAGGCACTAAAGTAAAATTAACTTTATGTCCTGAATACGAAGCGTTATGTTTGGGGCAAATCCAACACAACACATCACGGAGTACCACTTTATATTTTCAAGCATGGTGGTGGCTGCATCATGTTATGGGTATGTTTGTCATCGGCAAGGACTAGGGAGTGTTTTAGGATAAAAATCAACGGAATAGAGCTAAGCACAGGCAAAATCCTAGAGGAAAACCTGGTTCACTCTGCTTTCCAACAGACACTGGGGGACAAATTCACCTTTCTGCAGGACGATAACCTAAAACACAAGGCCAACTATACACTGGAGTTGCTTACCAAGACGACATTGATCCTGAGTGGCCTATTTAAAGTTTTGACTTAAATTTGCTTGAAAATCGATGGCAAGACTTGAAAATGGCTGTCTAGCAATGATCAACAACCAACGTGACATGTTTGTTGTTGTTGTTGAATAATGTGTAAATATTGTACAATCCAGGTGTGCAAAGCTCTTAGAGACTTACCCAGAAAGACTCACAGCTTTAATCGATGCCAAAGGTGATTATAACATGTATTGATTCAGGGGTGTGAATACTAATGAAAATGAAATATTTTTGTATTTCATTTTTAATACATTTATTAAAGTGTCTAAAATTTCACTTTGTCATTATGGGATATTTTGTGTAAATGGGTGAGCTTTTTTATTTATTTAATACATGTTGAATTCAGGCTGTAACACAACAAAATGTGTAATAAGTCAAGGCATATGATTACTTTATGAAGGCACTGTACATGTTACATGTTTGTTAAGCTAGTGTAGTGATAGTGCATCATTCTCCTTCACCCTCTGAGTGGTGTACTGCGTCTGCAGCCGGAGCAGTCTGAGACTCAGTTCCTCCCTCTGGCCCTCGTCTACAGTCTGGAGCAGCACCTCCTCTCCTCTCCTCAGCAGCTCCTCCACGCCTGCCTTCTCCCTGTCCATCTGACCAGTCAACACACAGGGTCAGAGTTCAAAGTGAATGTTGTCACGGAATCAATCAAATCCTATCAAACTAGGGTTTTCCAGGGTTAGAAAATGAACATTACGCCCATAATCAAAAAGAAAAAGAAATGAAACTGAATCCAAACCAAAAGTTGTTTGAAGAGGCCTAAACTGAGTTATTTTCCAGAGAGTCGAGGCTCGACAGAAAGCAGTAAGAAACAGAAGAAGTATTGCAGTAGTAACACTGCTTCCTGACTGACGTTGACCTTGGTCTTGGCTGGTGTGATTTGTTCAGCCGCTCTACACTGTGTACTGTAATAAAACTATGATAACACACTGAGGTCAGACTGCCCAATCACACCACTGTTTGTCTATGACATAGTATACAGCTTATATTGTAGCACTTTGTGTTCTTTGTTTAACAAGTCAAACTTACTTACTCACTGTGTGTGTGTGTGTGTGTGTGTGTGTGTGTGTGTGTGTGTGTGTGTGTGTGTGTGTGTGTGTGTGTGTGTGTGTGTGTGTGTGTGCGCGTGTGTACAGTATGTACAGTGCATTCAGAAAGTATTCAGACCCCTTGTCTTTTTCCACATTTTGTTACGTTACAGCCTTATTCTAAAATGGATTAAATTGTATTTTTTCCTCAACAATCTACAAACAATACCCCATAATGAAAAATTTAAATGTATTAAAAATAAAGAACTGAAATATCACATTTACATAAGTATTCAAACCCTTTACTCAGTACTTTGTTGAAGCACCTTTGGCAGCGATTACAGCCTCGATTCTTCTTGGGTATGTCGCCACAAGCATGGCACACCTGTATTTGGGGAGTTTCTCCCATTCTTCTCTGCAGATCCTCTCAAGCTCTGTCAGGTTGGATGGGGAGCTATCTTCAGGTCTCTCCAAAGATGTTCGAATGGGTTCAAGTCCGGGCTCTGGCTGGGCCACTCAAGGACATTCAGAGACTTGTCCCGAAGCCACTCCTCTGTTGTCTTGGCTGTATGCTTAGGGTCATTGTCCTGTTGGAAGGTGAACCTTCGCCCCAGTCTGCGCTCCAGAGCGCTCTGGAGCAGGTTTTCATCAAGGACCTCTCTGTACTTTGCTCCGTTCATCTTTCCCTCGGTCCTGACTAGGCTCCACGTCCCTGCCGCCATCGCCACAGCATGATGCTGCCACCACTATTCTTCACCGTAGGGATGGTGCCAGGTTTCCTCCAGACATGACGCTTGGCATTCAGGCCAGAGAATCTTGTTTTTCATGGTCTGAGAGTCTTAAGGTGCCTTTTGGCAAACTCCAAGCAGGCTGCCATGTGCCTTTCTACTGAGGAGAGTCTTCCGTCTGGCCACTCTACCATAAAGTCCTGATTGGTGGAGTGCTGCAGAGATGGTTGTCCTTCTGGAAGGTTCTCCCATCTCCACAGAGGAACTTTTGAGCTCTCTCAGAGTGACCAATGGGTTCTTGGTCACCTCCCTGACCAAGGCCCTTCTCTCCCGATTGCTCAGTTTGGCCAGGCGGCTAGCTCTAGGAAGAGTCTTGGTGGTTCCAAACTTCTTCCATTTAAGAATGATGGATGCCACTGTTTTCTTGGGGACCTTCAATGCTGCAGACATTTTTTGGTACCCTTCCCCAGATCTGTGCCTTGACGCAATCCTGTCTCGGAGCTCTACAGACAATTCCTTTGACCTCATGGCTTGTTTTTTTCCTCTGACATGCACTGTCAATTGTGGGACCTTATATAGACAGCTGTGTGCCTTTCCAAATCATGTCCAATCAATTGAATTTACCACAGGTGGACTCCAATCAAGTGGAAACAGGATGCACCTGAGCTCAATTTCGAGTCTCATAGCAAAGGGTCCGAATACTGAAGGAATCAATTTTTTTTATTTTTAATACATATCCTAAAATGTCAAAAAAAACAGTTTTCAGTTTTAATCCATTTTAGAATAAGGCTGAAACATAACAAAATGTGGAAAAAGGGGTCTGAATACTTTCTGAATGCACTGTATGTGCGTGCATGCACGTGAGAAAGTGTCTGTCCATATATAGACCTTGTCATCATCCAGGGTGTGTGTGGGGTCCTGATGGTCCTCCAGGGCTCTGAGTGTTGCCTCTAATTTCCCCTCAAAGGTCAACATCAGGCTGGAGCTCAGGGCCTCCTCTGACTGACTCTGTTGGAGCTCAGTGATCTGGTCCTGTTGAAGCTGAGAGATCTGGTGAGGAATCTGAGAGATCTGTTGGATCTGCTGGATCATCTCCACAGTCCCTGGCTCCAGAGTAGTGGACATCTGGGTGTCAGAAACAAAAGTGACAGAATTACACCACTGTGCGTGTTGACAGATTGAATGATGAAGCTCTGAACAGTTCTAATTGTAATACACTGAAACAGTGTTGTGAGGGTTTTTGTACCTTGGCAGCTTTGATGCGCTTGGAGACCTTGTGGAAGTTGCGGTTGAGTTCGCCAGTTTGGGTTCCACTACATCTCTGCAGGCAGGACCTCTACTGGTCAGCATGATGATGGCCTGGTCTCTCACACTGTCCACTCTCAGACTGATGTCATCCAGCTCCTCTAGCAGAGTCTACACACAACACATCAATCAAACAATTAATACATTAACAGGTTCATCAATAGCTATTACTCAAATTATTATTTTCCCACACAGGCTAATATTCTCAAACTCTGCTAATAGAGTATAATTAAAATGTAATTGTAATCAACCAATATTGAACTAATTTCATACTTAGAATTGTGGTCCTTCAGTTCCACTCGGGAATTGTTCACTCCCCATGCTTTCAGTCCTCTCTCTCTCTTCTACTGTCTCCCTTCCCCTCCTTCTCTCACCTTGACCAACATCTCTCTCTCCACGGTAGGCAGTATCTCCATCTCATCTAGGTGGATCTGGGTCTGGTACAGCCAGGTGCTGATGTGGGCCAGGTTCTCATCAAAGATTTCCACCTCGTTCTGGTGGCTCTGTAATGGACAGAGGTCATTGGCATAGAAAACAATAACATAGAATTGGATACCATTCTTTATTGTATTTCTTTGACCATAGCAATACTGTATTTCTTTGACCATAGCAATACAACTGAATTGAAATGAAAATTGTATCCTGCAAAGAGCACCATTTTTTAAAAGATATTAGGAATATGCAGGAATAATTCCAAATAGCCCTTCTGACATTTTTGTTGTCATGTAATGTACAAATTACTTTACTCAACCATGACATTAGATAGGATAACCTCTCTATTCATATTGTCTCTGTGATAGTAAAGAGTGTACCCACCAGTACAGTGCTGAGCCGGTCCTCGGTCCAGGTGCGGACCTGTCCCCAGCCCTTGTTGAGGCCACACAGCCTGTCCTCCAGAGGGCCCTTGCTCCCCTCCACCAGCCCCTGCAGCCCAGCACTGGTCTCCATCAGTACAGCCAGGTCTGCCTTACGACTCTCAGACTCCTTCAGCAGGCCCTGAACATACATTATACACATGTTACACACACGTTACAGAAACGTTACACAAATTCTCTGCTCACACACAGACACACACACACACACACACACACACACACACAAGCCAGGAAAACCTTTTAACAAACAAACTATTCTATCAAGCCCTGTGACGATACAAATACACTTCTCAAACACACACACACACGACTCACGTTGGCCCAAGCAATCTCAGTGTCTATATCAGCAGGCATGTCTCCAGAGGAGTTTTTCTGCAGCAGCAGGGTCTGGTTGGTGGTCAGCCAGTCCTGTAGGATGGTGCTTTCCTTATGTAGTCTCTGAGACAGAGACAGAGCCTTCCCCTCTGTAACCTGGAGAGGGAAGAAGATACATAAGGACAGATTCCCAGTCCCTGCCGATGAAAAACATCCCCACAGCATGATGCTGCCACCACCATGCTTCACTGTGGGGATGGTGTTCTCGGGGTGATGAGAGGTGTTGGGTTTGCGCCAGACATTTTCCTGGATGGCCAAAAAGCTCAATTTTAGTCTCATCTGAGCAGAGTACCTTCTTCCATATGTTTGAGGAGTCTCCCACAAGGCTTTTGGCGAACACCAATCATGTTTGCTTATTTTTTCCTTTAAGCAATGGCTTTTTTCTGGCCACTCTTCAATAAAACCCAGCTCTGTGGAGTATACGGCTTAAAGTGGTCCTATGGACAGATACTCCAATCTCCGCTGTGGAGCTTTGCCGCTCCTTCAGGGTTATCTTTGGTATCTTTGTTGCCTCTCTTGCCTGGTCCATGAGTTTTGGTGGGCGGCCCTCTCTTGGCAGGTTTGTTGTGGTGGATTTAATGGTGGTCCGCAGGATGTTCAACATTTCTGATATTTTTTCATAACAAAAACCCCGATCTGTACTTGCTTGGTGGTGCCCCTTGCTTAGTGGTGTTGCAGACTCTGGGGCCTTTCAGAACAGGTGTATGTATACTGAGATCATGTGACAGATCAAGTGACACTTAGATTGCACACAGGTGGACTTTATTTCACTAATTATGTGACTTCTGAAGGTAATTGGTTGCACCAGATCTTATTTAGGGGTTTCATAGCAAAGGGGGTGAATACATACAGTTGAAGTCGGAAGTTTACATACACCTTAGCCAAATACATTTAAACTCAGTTTTTCACAATTCCTGACATTTAATCCTAGTAAAAATTCCCTGTCTTAGGTCAGTTAGGATCACCACTTTATTTTAAGAATGTGAAATGTCAGAATAATAGTAGAGAGAATTATTTATTTCAGCTTTTATTTCTTTCATCACATTCCCAGTGTGTCAGAAGTTTACATACACTTAATTACTATTTGGTAGCATTGCCTTTAAATTGTTTAACATGGGTCAAACGTTTCGGGGTAGCCTTCCACAAGCTTCCCACAATAAGTTGGGTGAATTTTGGCCCATTCCTCCTGACAGAGCTGGTGTAACTGAGTCAGGTTTGTAGGCCTCCTTGCTCCCACACGCTTTTTCAGTTCTGCCAACAGATTTTCTATAGGATTGAGGTCAGGGCTTTGTGATGTCCACTCAAATACCTTGACTTTGTTGTCCTTAAGCCATTTTGCTACAACTTTTGAAGGATGCTTGGGGTCATTGTCCATTTGGAAGACCCATTTGCGACCAAGCTTTACCTTCCTGACTGATATCTTGAGATGTTGCTTCAATAAATCCACATAATTTTCCTTCCTCATGATGTAATCTATTTTGTGAAGTGCACAAGTCCCTCCTGAAGAAAAGCACACCGACAGCATGATGCTGCCACCCCCGTGCTTCACGGTTGGGATGGTGTTCTTCGGCTTGCAAGGTACCCTCTTTTTCCTCCAAACATAACGATGGTCATTATGGCCAAACAGTTCTATTTTTGTTTCATGAGACCAGAGGACATTTCTCCAAAAAGTGCGATCTTTGTCCCCATGTGCAGTTGCAAACCGTAGTCTGGCTTTTTTATGGCGGTTTGGAGCAGTGGCTTCTTCCTTGCTGAGCGGCCTTTCAGGTTATGTCGATATAGGACTCGTTTTACTGTGGATATAGATACCTGTTTTTCCTCCAGCATCTTCACAAGGTCCTTTGATGTTGTTCTGGGATTGATTTGCACTTTTCACACAAAAGTATGTTCATCTCTAGGAGACAGAATGCGTCTCCTTCCTGAGCAGTATGACGGCTGCGTGGTCCCATGGTGTTTATACTTGTGTACTATTGTTTGTACAGATGAACGTGGTACCTTCAGGCATTTGGAAATTGCTCCCAAGGATGAACCAGACTTGTGGAGGTCTACAATTAGTTTTTCTGAGATCTTGGCTGATTTCTTTTGGTTTTCTCATGATGTCAAGCAAAGAGGCTCTGAGTTTGAAGGTAGGCCTTGAAATACATTCACAGATACACCTCCAATTGACTCCATGACATCATTTTCTTGAATTTTCCAAGCTGTTTAAAGGCACAGTCAACTTAGTGTATGTAAACTTCTGATCCACTGGAATTGTGATACAGTGAATTATAAGTGAAATAATCTGTCTGTAAACAATTGTTGGAAAAATTACTTGTGTCATGCACAAAGTAGATGTCCTAACCGACTTGCCAAAATGATAGTTTGTTAAAAAAAAATGTGGGAGTTCTTGAAAAATGAGTTTTAATGACTCCAACCTAAGTGTATGTAAACTTCCGACTTCAACTGTATAATTGGAGCCTATTTCTTCCTATTCAAAAAAATAAGTGGTAGGCCTACCTGTTTGACAGACACAGTTATGCTATCCATAGATAGCCAAATCCTCCAATACTGTTGCATGCACTCCTTAAATACCTCCGTGTCTCGGAAGGGCTTGGTGTGTTTGGTTAAAACCAGGGCTCAAATTGAGTGAGGGTATCACATACCCTTTGTTAAAGAAAAGGGCAAAAATATATATTTTGATATAAATACATAAAAAGTATACAGATGATATAAAGCGTTCTATAAGGATGCTTATCTCGGTGATGCCTTATGGTAGAAACAAGCTCTAAAAGGCCTGTGAAAGACGTGACACCGATGCATATGGGGATATATTGATTCCTCTCTATGACATTCTGAAGCTGAGCTGCAGCCAATAATATTTGAGGAGATTAAAAAAATTGACTTTGCTATTCTGTCCTTATTAATTTAGCTTTCACTTTCTGAAAAGAGAAGATGTTCGTTTAAACACAGGCAGCTTTTAGGGAAGCACTTCTGTTGTTGGGCCATGCAATGGACAAGTAGCCAGCAGTTGAAGCTTAAATTTTTCTGCGTCAGTAGAGCCTCTGTCTGGGTGGAAAGGTAACTTTTGAAAGTGCCATGCTTAGATTCAAAAGGATGTCTAAGAATTAAGTATTTGCAAACAGTGTTGCAAACAAGACACTCTGGTTTGACATTGGAAAAATATGTTAAGAATGCCTATTTATCTGTCCATTCTTCCCCATTCTTCCCTATTTTCACCATCCACCTTTCTTTTGAGACTTTTTCCAGTGCAACATTTTCTCTTGATTGCAAGCTGTTTTTCCCCAATGAACGCACAAAGAAATATAAAAAACTAATTTAATAGAGACATTGCTGATTTTATCAATGTAATCAGATTGAAAATATTAGGCTATGTTATTCACATTGAACTGATTATATAGCCTACTAACCAGATGTGTTAAGAATTGTGTTTAATTTGTAGCATAGGCCTATGAATTAGGCTGCTATTAGGTTCTGTTCTTGTGACTTTTAGCTGAGAATTTTTTTTTCCCAAGGCCAAACCTATTGCCGACCCCTGCTGTACATAGTTTAGTGGGGATAGGATGGGGGCCTCTCCAAAGTTTAAAATGACTGCCCAGCTAAAAGCTCTTCAGCATGCAGTGATGCGAAGTGTTTCTGCTGATAGGAGAAAGAGTTTGTGTGTGTATGTGTGTGTGTATATGTGTGTGTGTTCGTGCGTGCGTGTGTGTGTGTCACCTTGGACACTGTTGTCCTCTCTCTTACCACCACGAGGTGACGCCATGTATATTCCACTGGTCCTCATGACAGATTAGCTGTTTTCCACAGTTTTCCCTCCTACAGCCCAAGCTCAGTGAAGTGTGATTCTATTCCCTGTTAATGATTATTTATCTTAAACACCTAACCAACACACTTTAACAGGGGGTCCCACACTGCTGCTGGAGGTAAAAACACCTCAGCCTGTTTCACCTGCTGGGCCTTACTGCTACACACATGCATGCAAACAGTACACGGAAATCCATACATAATCACAGAGAGAGAGAGGAGAGAGGAGGAAGGAGATAGAGAGACACACACACACACACAAACACACACACAGAGCTCCAGGCAGACAATTATTGTCTTATAGGGTGTTGTATACACTTAGTGCCACCTTCAGATGAGATTCATTTTGGTGTCGGCCATATTATTCTGTTTATTTTAAGAGAGCGCCTCATCTGTGCTAAATTCTCCCTCCGAGCTGTAAAAGAAAACATTACTTTAGGGTTGCTAGGCAACCGGAATCCTTATATTTAATTGGTCTGGAGACAAGCTTTGTAAATGACTGGTTTTACAGAAAGCTGGATTTAGTGCCCACTCTGAGGGCTGGAACTTAACCCTCTAGTCTAAGGGCCTGTGTGCTTGGCTTCTGCTAAGCTAACATATGGAATTGTTTTATGATGGTCATACCAAGGATCATTTAGCTATTTGATTTGGAATTTTAGGACCCCAGGTATAAAAAAAAATACATTTGAAACATTGAATTTGGCCTTCCAGCAATCAGCCCATAGAAATGCATTGAATAGCAGATGCATACATGGAAAAACAGATAGTAAATCAAAAGGAAATATGTTCTGAAGTGTCTGTCCTATATCTGAGAGATATAAGAAAGCCCAGGAAAAAAATATATTATATTATTTTACTGTGGAATGACTTATTCACTTTCATAAATGATTCCTTCAGATGAGTGACACTTGTGAGGGTCGTAGAGCAAAACAGAGAACACCATTGTGTTTTTGAGAGTCAAATCTTTCCATAGAGGGGTCATATTAGTTTGTAGCCCAAACCGATCGGACGCTACAGACGTTTTCGTGAAATTATTTTCGGGATGTCTCCTGGTCTGACAAACACTGCTGTAGCTCTGCCACCTTCCACTGCAAATGTGGAAGGGCGACATCGGCCCTTAAACAGATGGATTTTGATGTGGTTGATTTTTATGCTAATCAAATTTTTGTGGGGGCGTGGACATTGACTCTATTTAAAAAGATTCTCCTGTACTTTTGTATACTTTTTATCCAGTAGTTCTGAAAGTAGTGCTCACGAGCCAAAAATGCCCCCCAGAAAATGTTGTACTATGCCACATATGTGCAGATATGTGCACCACGTCATTTCTCTCTCTCTTTTTCTCTCTGCTGTGTGTGCATCTTCCTAGCGGTCACTCAAATGTTGAGGGGCTGAAGCTCATTGGCTAGAACGCGAATTGCTAGGGTGCTGGCCCACGTGAGGGAAAATGGCGCAGCACAGCTATCAGAAAAACAGTCGCTTTCAAACTAGGGATTTTGTGGATAATTGAGGTAAGACAGTAATTCTGCTCATAGATTATGCATGTAAGAACTACACATTGACACATCCAGCCCAAAGCGGGAGGTTTAAGAAATACTTAGTAGTCCCCGGAGCATGTCTTTAAAACCACTGGGAGACAGGACCAGGAAAGGGATAACTACTGTAGCTGCCCTATGGGCTATGGCCATGGGCTAACACAGTCATATCCTCCCAACACGGGCAAAGTGACTTGCATACACTCACTGACACTGAAGCACACAGACTGTCTACCTCCCAAGTGATTACATTTTCAACGGGCTTTCAACAATCAACAACACAGAAAAAAGCAAAGCACAGCACAGCACAGCGACCCTGGGCCTAAACACACTATGGGAGAACTGACATGTAAAAGGCTCTCAAAGGCACACACACACACACACACACACACACACACACACACACACACACACACACACAGGAGGACTGAGGGCTGACTAACTCATATTATGAGAATGAGGAGTTTAAAAGGATAGGGAATTAAAGGTGTGGCTTGTAACCCATTCCTGCATTCTTGCCTTTTCTTTTATTTATCTTACTCCTTTCTGCGTCTTTGTAGCTCTCCTCCCTCCCCCCCTCCCTCCCTCCCTCCCTCCCTCCCTGCCTCCCTGCCTCCCTCCCTGCCTCCCTCCCTCCCTCCCTCCCTGCCTCCCTCCCTCCCTACCGCTAACCATATCTTGCTCTCTCTTTGTCCCATAGGCTCTTTCTGTCACTCCCACCATGGGAATTGAAGTTGTCCACCTTAAACAGGATTTCGGTTCTTGTTAGCATTTCCTTTGGACTGCTGACTTTGTGCATGTACCTTGCAACACACACACATAAATATATACTCACACCCACAAACTATTGACTGTTAACACACACACACACACACACACACACACCCACACTGCACATAGCCATGTGGTCATGTCTTATCTGACCTCTTGCAGAATGCACAGCAGAAAAATTAACCTCCTCTTGGTTCTGACAGCACTTCACTCACACACACACACACACACACAAACACACACACACACCACACATTATTACACACAAGTAAAATCAGTTAGATCAGCCATTGCCAACAAGGACAATGCTCCAAAAGATAAATGCTTTATACTAATTAGGTCAATGATAGGACGTACTAGATCTCAATTTGATGATGTCATTGAACTCAGCATTGGCTGCTCCCTCGGCAGTGTCGCCAGGTGATGCCACGGTAGCCATTTTGTCCACCAGGTCCTCGTCTGTTTCCCTCCTTTAGAATGTTAATCAGTTTCTTTTTTCTTTTAAAAAGGAATCCCAGTTCTTCACATGCAATGGTCTTTCCTTGTCACCTAAAAAGGAAAAAGACATGTATTTAAAGAATTTACATATTATTTGGATGCTGTTGAGGCCTAGCTTGGTGGGTTGATTGAATCTGGTCTTGTGTAATAACATAACATGCAATAACATTGATCTATCTTACTCATCTTTAGGTGTCTGAGAACTATGATCACAACAGATTGCACAAAGCGAGGTTGTTGACCTGACCTACAAGCAGAGGGTGATCTCACCTTTCTCTAAAACTAAACGCAGGACAACTCAATCCATTATTGTCCAAAGAGCACTCTCAACATGGGCCTCTAGAAATGCACTCCACCCTGGGTAAATCCATTTGAATTGAATCACTTTTGACCTTAACGAAGGCGAGGTGGGAAACATGGTTTCCAGGTGGGGAGGGAGGATGTGTGCGGGTGGATGGGGGATGAGGGGAGGAATGGGTTAGAGCTGTCTTTGTATGCATTTCTCTGTTTATTATATATATATATATATATATATATATATATATATATATATATATATATATATATATATATATATATATATATATATATATATACAAAAAAAAAATTGTAACAAGTATTTGATACACTGCCGATTTTGCAGGTTTTCCTACTTACAAAGCATGTAGAGGTCTGTAGTTTTTTATCATAGGTACACTTCAACTGTGAGAGACGGAATCTAAAACAAAAATCCAGAAAATCACATTGTATGATTTTTAAGTAATTAATTTGCATTTTATTACATGACATAAGTATTTGATCACCTACCAACCAATAAGAATTCTGGCTCTCACAGACCTGTTAGTTTTTCTTTAAGAAGCCCTCCTGTTCTCCACTCAATACCTGTATTAACTGCACCTGTTTGAACTCGTTACCTGTATAAAAGACACCTGTCCACACACTCAATCAAACAGACTCCAACCTCTCCACAATGGCCAAGACCAGAGAGCTGTGTAAGGACATCAGGGATACAATTGTAGACCTGCACAAGGCTGGGATGGGCTACAGGACAATAGGCAAGCAGCTTGGTGAGAAGGCAACAACTGTTGGCGCAATTATTAGAAAATGGAAGAAGTTCAAGATGATGGTCAATCACCCTCGGTCTGGGGCTCCATGCAAGATCTCACCTCGTGGGGCATCAATGATCATGAGGAAGGTGAGGGATCAGCCCAGAACTACACGGCAGGACCTGGTCAATGACCTGAAGAGAGCTGGGACCACAGTCTCAAAGAAAACCATTAGTAACACACCGCGCCGTCATGGATTAAAATCCTGCAGCGCACGCAAGGTCCCTCCTGAGTGGCGCAGTGGTCTAAGGCACTGCATCGCAGTGCTAACTGTGCCACTAGAGATCCTGGTTCAAATCCAGGCTCTGTCGCAGCCGGCCGCGACCGGGAGACTCATGGGTGGCGCACAATTGGCCCAGCGTCATCCAGGGTAGAGGAGGGAATGGCCGGCAGGGATGTAGCTCAGTTGATAGAGCATGGCGTTTGCAACGCCAGGGTTGTGGGTTCGATTCCCATGGGGGGCCAGTATATAAAAATAAAATTAAAAAAATATGTATTCACTAACTGTAAGTCGCTCTGGATAAGAGCGTCTGCTAAATGACTAAAAATGTAAATGTAAATGTAAAAATGTCCCCCTGCTCAAGCCAGCGCATGTCCAGTCCCGTCTGAAGTTTGCCAATGACCATCTGGATGATCCAGAGGAGGAATGGGAGAAGGTCATGTGGTCTGATGAGACAAAAATATAGCTTTTTGGTCTAAACTCCACTCGCCGTGTTTGGAGGAAGAAGAAGGATGAGTACAACCCCAAGAACACCATCCCAACCGTGAAGCATGGAGGTGGAAACTTTTCTGCAAAGGGGACAGGACGACTGCACCGTATTGAGGGGAGGATGGATGGGGCCATGTATCACGAGATCTTGGCCAACAACCTCCTTCCCTCAGTAAGAGCATTGAAGATGGGTCGTGGCTGGGTCTTCCAGCATGACAACGACCCGAAACACACAGCCAGGGCAACTAAGGAGTGGCTCCATAAGAAGCATCTCAAGGTCCTGGATTGGCCTAGCCAGTCTCCAGACCTGAACCCAATAGAAAATCTTTGGAGGGAGCTGAAAGTCCATATTGCCCAGCGACAGCTCCAAAACCTGAAGGATCTGGAGAAGGTCTGTATGGAGGAGTGGGCCAAAATCCCTGTGTGCAAACCTGGTCAAGACCTAGAGAAAACGTATGATCTCTGTAATTGCAAACAAAGGTTTCTGTACCAAATATTAAGTTCTGCTTTTCTGATGTATAAAATACTTATGTCATGCAATAAAATGCAAATTCATTACTTAAAAATCATACAATGTGATTTTCTGGATTTTTGTTTTAGATTCTGTCTCTCACAGTTGAAGTGTACATATGATAAAAATTACAGACCTCTACATGCTTTGTAAGTAGGAAAACCTGCAAAATTGGCAGTGTATCAAATACTTGTTCTCCCCACTGTATATCTCATTAAGGGAGCCTAAAGATAAATAATCCACTTGTTTAGATAGGAAAATTGTACTCCATTAATAAAGAATTAAAATTTAAGGTGAGTGTGTTGGGGGCAACTGGCCCCTCCTCTAATGGAGCAACTGCCCCCCTCCCCCAGCAATCCAATACAAGCAATGGTACCTAAATTAGCATCTTCCTAATCATGTCCAACGTCATTGAGTTACACAGTCATTTTATATATACTGTAGGATGATTTGGACATGATTTGGCATGAAAATGAAGAGGGACCTTACATCAATTCCTCATCATAATGAGGATATTAATAGTGAGATGTGCAATATCATTTTGTTTCAATATTTGATTTATTTAAGTAAAATAATACACCAAAACTTTAACTGTTAAGAGTAAAAAAAAAAAAAGTGTAAACTGAATCCACTTATTTCCCTTCATAGTTTGTTTGCCTAAGTATGACCATCAAACACATACCTCATTTTTACCAAACATTTTTGTGTCAGCCAATCGACATTGTTCTTAGGGGGGGGGGGCACGTTACTTATGTCTAATTGATATTAAAGGCCAAAAGGCAACACTTGCTGGCTGTGATTGAGTAATGGAAATCTAAAAAACAGTCTCTGCCTGGACCCCCAGTGGCTTTAGTGACGTGGAGCTGTTGCTCTTCCGTTGTAGGCCGTTGTCCGGATCGATTGTACAAATTAGTGCTCCACATGGCCCTCGCGCAAGTTTCAGGTAACAGCACAGGTAAAGTGAGCCGATCAGCCGATCAGAGAGGAGGACTCCAAAAAGAAGACGGAATGTAAGACCCAACCTGACCTATAAACCAGTTGGAGAGAGAGCTTATTTGTAGGGAAAAGAACCATAGGCCAAATGCTATAAGCAGCTGACAAATGCTCTCAAATGCTAAATCCTGCATGAAATTAGTCAACATTTGATATTAAACATTGAATACACCGGTAGCAGTATCTGTATCAGATATTGCAATAGGTATTACATATTAACATGTATTTACAAAACTACCATTTAATACAATGTTGTTAACAGTTATTTTATTACTGTGTAGTTACATAGATATATGGAAACCTAGGATAAAGTGTTACTGTCTGAGATATATAATACTGCTCTAATTATTGTAACGTAAATGCTGTGGTGCCCCTGGCCTGAAAATTATCGAATTAAATGGGCATGTATTACGGGCCTACACATAAAGGAGTTCTAGGGACCCCTTGTGTCCAAAAGAGGACATTGTCCTGTCATTTAATCACTGCTGATAAAATAAACCAACGTTTTTCTAAACAGAGATGTAGCATGAATGATGCTCAGGAGTAAAATAGTAATAGTCAAGTGCACGTTACGTATTTGAACAATAAGCACAATTTACACATTTTTTTGTAAACATCATAACCCGTTGTTATTACAACATTATTACGTCGTAGTTAATCAAGACAATACATTACATTGACCAGTAGGAGGTAGCCATATACGCTTTATCATTTGACATAAACGAGAAATAAACAGTCATATAATATATTAAACTGCTTCTTATACGACATAAAGGTGTAAAAATAACAGTACCCCAACTATCAGATATTATGTTACAATCTAACACACTGAAAATGGTGCCGAATTACGTTGTAACATTCTAACTGTGTTTATTGCTACAAACTGACTGCAGCATGTTACAAGCAATACACTATGGTTGTGTAGAGCATCTGCCTACAATACTAACCCTTCAATTGAATAGCAATGCCGCATATTTTTGTGTTCATGAAAGATGTAAATGCTTCTAATTTCACAGAATTCCTTGAGAAAAATATTCTACCAGGAGTGGGGTTCGAACCCACGCGGACACATGTCCATTGGATCTTAAGTCCAACGCCTTAACCACTCGGCCATCCTGGTATGTACAAAAACTTGCATGGACGTCTTGGTTTATAAACCTGAGTGAACCATTTTTATGTATAAGGATGTCTTGGTTTATAAACTTGAGAGTGAACCATTTGTATGTGTATTTACACAGCTTGCCAAGCAAGTACTTTACAACGGCGGTAGCTGCATGTACACTTACATGCAGAGTAATAATTCGATATTAAACAGATTATGGCAGTAAACAGATTATACAATAGTCATGTAAACACCTTACTTTACTTATCTTAATCGGTGTAAGGTCAAACTCGAAGTAATCATACGCCAATTAAAGAACCTGGTTTTCTGGGCAATCTTTTGAATTATTAGGACATGTAAACGCCTTAATCGGCGTTCCAACTGTGTATTTGATCTGCGCATGTGCTAGCACCAGCCGAGCTTGCCTCCCTCTTTAGCACGAGTGAAGTGAATTAGGAACAACTGAATATATGCGTTTTAGAAGTAGTTTTCACATACACATTTTGCAGTGGGTATAGAAACCACCTTTCAAAGCCTTACAGCCTGAAATGAAAACACATAAAATCTGACTTTTTCCGGCTTTATTTACACACAGTAACCCAGAATATCCAAGTGCCAAATAAACATCGAAAAACCTCTGAAGATTAATGAAAATTAAAACAGTAAAATACCCTATTTGGATGTGAACACCCCCTGAGTTAATACTTGGTGGAACCACCTTTTGCTTGAATTACAGCCATGAGTCTCTTTGAATACATCTCTACTAACTTTGCACACATAGCAATATTAATAATAATAATAAATAATAAAGCCGTAAAAAGTCTGATTTTATGTGTTTTAATTTCAGGCTGTAAGGCAACAAAAGGTGAACATTTTGAAAGGAGGTGGTGACTCTCTATACCCACTGTATATGTCCGAACTCAGAATCAAATATTCTTACCAAAAATAACATGGTCGCTGTGGTAGAACGTTTATTTTGATTGCTGATTTTCTGCATTTATCGGAATGCCATGGTAGCCTGATTTCGGATGTGTCCATGAAAACAAGACTATTAGAGAAATTTTGCTTCTTGCAAAGCATGTAAACGTTTTAATATAACTATTATATTAATTTGATTATCCACAATAATCGCAAATAATTCGATATTAATCTGATTATGGCAGTAGGTAGATTATGCAATGTAATATTTGTGTTGTGGAGACTATCACCAGGCAGGAGACGAGAGTACAGTTTAGTGTTGTTTAGTAAAAACATCTGGTGCCCCACAGCCCCCGGGCCAATAATGCAATGTAACATTACACTGCCTTAATACATTACTGCTTAGTAATAGCATAGTAATTAATATAGATAGATATTGATCACCAATACTACACTCCTCTCCATTGTCGCGCCTGCTGTTACACACACCTCTTACCATCATTACGTGCATCAGCGCTCATTGGACTCACCTGGACTCCTTCACTTTGTTGATTGCCCCTTCTATATCTGTCTGTTCCCAAGTTTGATCCCTGTGTCTGCATTGATGTTGTTTCGTTTCCCCTGTACAGAGGCTGTCCGTGTTTTGTTCCATGTCTTTTATTTATTAAATCATCACCCTGTACTTTCTTCCCGTCTCCCAGCGTCTGTCGAACCGAGATCGTCACACCCATAGATTTTAACTTCCAGACGACAAGGTAAATACGTTTGGGAAATATTAATGCAATATCTGATCAATGCATTCTTAAACATTTCTCAACTACTGGGTTGAAGCAGACTTTTCAGAGCCCAGCACAAATCCAGGAGATTATTCTGCCCCGATGATGGAACTTGTGTCCTAGTAACTAACCCAGGTAATGTCCTTTTTCTTTCCTTTTATATAAGACATATTAAAGTGTTTGTTTAACTGTTTGTTACCTCCTGAAACAGCTCAACTCACAGGTCAAGCTTTTGAGGTGCCCTTCGCTGTCAAACAGGATATCGCCGCTCCTCCTGGCCTTCCGGTGGTGGGCCAGGTTCGGATGGAAGGTCAGGCTCTGTTTCTCCCGTACGTCCACAGTCAGGAGAATAGTCCTGGGGGTCGTTATTGTTCTTGTTCTCTCAGCATGTCTCTGCTGGGGTGTTGGACCGTAGCAGATGATCCACATGAACGTTGACATGGCGATGACCAACTTGGACTTGGTAAGTCAAAGGTCCTCTGCGTCGCAAGATCACACCTGTGTACCACAGGCGCTTGGGGTGTCTGAAATCACGTAACATCACCCTCTCTATCTGACAGTCTTTGAGTGTCTGTCATGAGATTTCTTCTGCTGTAGCTGGTGCTTTGCCACAGTGTTTGACAAGTCTGGTTTAAAAAATGTCAGGCGGGTACGTGGTTGGCGTTTCAGAAACAGTTCCGATGGTATACGTTCTGTTACTGTGTGTGGTGTGTTATGGTAAATAAACAGGAAACAGGGAAGCCTTTGGTAGGTGGGCACAGAATGAACCTCAAATCTAGTCTAGGCCTTCTTAAAGGTTTGCACGGCTCTCTCCGCTGCTCCGTTTGATTCCGGATGGTAAGGTGGTGACAGGATGTGCCTTACTCCATTGTTCTTGAGAAACATTTCGAAATCGTTCGACGTGAAAGGAGGGCTATTGTACGAGACGAGCACCTTGACTAGTCCAAAGCATGCGAATAGGTGTCTGAGAAGATTGATGGTCTTCTCAGCTGTGGTCAGTTGAGTAGGGAACACTTCCATCCACTTGGAATGGACAACAAGAAAGTGTTGCTTGTCAATCTTGGCGTAATCCACATGATGCTTTCCCATGGTATAACAGCCCAGGACCATCAATGAAGAGGTGCAGTAGCAGGCTTGTTGTGAACAACTTTACAGGGGAGCAGTGGCCTACATGCTGCTGAATGTCCTGATCCAGTCTATGCCTCCACAGATAACTGCACAGGGGGCTTTCATTCGAGTGATCCCTGGTTGTCCCTCATGCAGGTCAGATAGCAGTCTCCTCTGAAATTTGTGATGTACCACCACCCTTGATCCCCTTGATCAGTAAACAACTGGTCTTTCTTGTCGATGATTGGACGATAGTTATTATCATTTACGAAGGTTGGCCAGCCAGGTCTTCCTCTTGTCCTCTGCTATGTCTGAAGCAGATACAGTATGGGCAGTTCGTCGATGAGAGAGATCTGGAAGACTGCTCTATCAACTTCACTGTCTGAGTCACTTTTGCATGGTAGTCTTGATAGTGCATCGGTATTTGCGTGATCACTGGATCGTCTGTACTCAATCTCGTAGTTGTAAGCTAGCAATATCAGAGCCCAACGCTGCATTTGAACTGCAGCCAGGGTTGGTATGGTTCAAGGATGGCCAACAGAGGCTTGTGATCTGTTAGCAGTTGGAATTTCCTTCCTTAGAGGTATTTGTGAAACTTCTTCACTCCTAATATTATGCTTAGGGCTTCCTTCTCAATTTGAGCATAATTTTTCTCATTGGTGACAGAGTCTGTGATGCAAATGCAATAGTGTGTTCTTAACATGTGAGATGACGGCTCCTACTCCGTATGTAGATGCATCACACGCGAGTCTCAGCTTCATTTCTGTGTCGTAGTGGGCAAGCCACTTGCTCTTTAGCAGACACTGTTTGCAAGTCTTGAATGTGTCTTCGCATTGTGGAGACCAATTCCACTTTGTATCGGCCTGCAGCAGTTGATGAAGCGGATGCAACAATGTGGACAAGTTTGCCACAAACTTTCCGTAATAGTTCAGGAGCCCCAAAAATGACCTCAGCTCTGAAACATTTGTGGGTGCTGGTGCATTTATGATTGCTTCCACCTTGCTGTTGGTTGGATGCAGTCCTTGTGCGTCAATCTTGTATCCGAGATACTCCACTGAGTCCTGGAGGAACTCACACTTGCTGCTTTTCAATCTCACTCCGTATTTCTCCAGTCTTGACATCACTTTGTCCAGCACTACAAGGTGCTCTTCAATGGTTGGTGCTGACAAGAGGATGTCGTCCATGAAGCACACAACATTGTCTATGCCGTCCAAGATCTGATCCATTGTGTGTCGGAATTGCTGGAACTGTCGAGATTCCATAAGCCAAGAAATTGAATCTGAATAGCCCCTAGTGTTTATTGATGGTCAGATACTGTTCTGACTCCGGATCCAGCTTCAGTTGCTGATAAGCGAATGACAAGTTCAGCTTACCGATAACCTTCCCACCAGCTAGAGTGGCAAACTGATCTCCAGGGTTTGGTAGTGGATATTCCTCTGGGAGTATGCAGCGATTTACTGTGACCTTGTAGTCTCTGCACATTCTGACAGCCTTGTCTTTCTTTGGGACTACAACGATCGGAACGGCCCAGTCGCTCCTCTCCACTTTTGTGATGATGTTCAATTTTAGTCTCATCTTACCAGAGTACCTTCTTCCATATGTTTGGGGAGTCTCCCACAACATGTTTGCTTATTTTGGCTTTTTTCTGGCCACTCTTCCATAAAGCCCAGCTCTGTGGAGTGTACGGCTTAAAGTGGTCATATAGACAGATACTCCAATCTCCGCTGTGGAGCTTTGCAGCTCCTTCAGGGTTATCTTTGGTCTCTTTGTTGCCTCTCTGATTAATGCCCTCCTTGCCTGGTCTCTTGGCAGGTTTGTTGTGGTGCCATATTCTTTCAATTTTTTAATAATGGATTTAATGGTGCTCTGTGGGATGTTCAAAGTTTCGGATATTTTTTATAACCCAACCATGATCTGTACTTCTCCACAACTTTGTCCCTGACCTGTTTGGAGAGCTCCTTGGTCTTCATGGTGCCGTTTGCTTGGTGGTGCCCCTTGCTTAGTGGTGTTGCAGACTCTGGGGCCTTTCAGAACAGGTGTATATATATACTGAGATCATGTGACAGATCATGTGACACTTAGATTGCACACAGGTGGACTTTATTTAACTAATTATGTGACTTCTGAAGGTAATTGGTTGCACCAGATCTTATTTAGGGGCTTCATAGCAAAGGGGGTGAATACATATGCATGCACCACTTTTCCATTATTTATTTTAATAACAAGTTATTTTTTTAATTTCACTTCACCAATTTGGACTATTTTGTGTATGTCCATTACATGAAATCCAAATAAAAATCCATTTAAATTACAGGTTGTAAAGCAACAAAATAGGAACAACGCCAAGGGGGGAGAATACTTTTGCAAGGCACTGTAAATAAGATAGAAAGCCATCCAATATTAGTTTAATTTATGACACAAATGTTAGCTTGTGTCACGCCTAATCCTGCTCCCTCCCTCCGGCGCTCGATGTCGCCCGTCTACTAACCACCGGTCCTGGCTTCATTATTATGCACACCTGTTCCCCATCATTACGCACACCTGGTCGCCATTCCCTCCTTGATTACTCCCCCTTTATTTAGCCCTCAATTGTCTTCAGTCACTAGGTGTTATTGTTTTCTCTCTCATTCTGTACGCTCCTCATGTTTGTTCATATGCATCGGTTCTTTATTAAACTCACCTTCTGCACCTGTTTCCTGACTCCCGGCGTATATGTTACAGAATAACACCTCGACGATATGGAAGCAGCAGAAGATTCAATCCTCTTCCATACGGTTAACGAACAAGGTCATCTACTCCATCAACACCATGACCAGCTGGCGAAACTGGGTACGGCCATGGAGGAGGTCCTCCGCGTTCTCCACCGCCTCGACACCACTAGCGAGGTTCTCCATTCCCCTATCAGAGGGCCTCTTACCACGGGTCGTCACAGTGAGCCAGTCCCCCAGCCTACCCAGCCGTCCGCCCAGGTCAGCAATGCCCGACTATCCCTTCTGGAGAAATATGACGGCACTCCATCAAAATTCCGTGGCTTCTTACTCCAGTGCTCCCTCTATTTCGCCTATCAGACGAGAGCCCCCACCACTGAGAGGTCCACGGTTGCCACCGTCATTTCCCTGCTGACCGGACTGGTGTTGGAGTGGGCTACAGCCATCAAGGAGAGAGGAGAGGAGGAGCTGGGTTCCTATGAGAGGTTCAAGGCTCTGTTCAGGGTGGTCTTCGACCATCCTCCAGTGGGCAGAGAGGGAGGTGAGTGACTTTTCCTCAAGTGTTGTCTCTACAGCTCGAGTGGACTCCGGTGCTATTGGGAACTTCATCGACCAGGCCTTCGCTTCCTCCCTGAACTTAACCTCATACCTGCTCTCCTCTCCTTTTCCTATCCAAGCTCCGGACACATGACCATTGGGATCCGACACAGTTACACACATCACCGCACCACTCACCCTTACCGTGGGACCCATGCACCAGGAAAGCCTTCCCTTCTTCATATCCTCCACAACTGTACACAAGGCAATTTTCGGCCTCCCGTGTCTCCAATGTCACAATCCCACCGTCACATGGTCGAGTATGAAAATTACCGCCTGGACACCAGGATGCTGGAGGACCTGCTTTCACGTACCTTGTGGTTCCACGCCAGTTGAGGGCCCTGTGAGTGCCCACCAGCCCATCAATCGGTCCTGCCGTATCGTTGGCCCCGTATGTTGGGACGTAGATGTGGACATGCGCCAGGCTCTGGAGCGGGAACCCGCTCCTGCCACCTGCCATCCGGAGTGTATCTACGTTCCCACAGGGGGGAGAGATCGGCTGTTGATCTGGGCACACACGTCCCTCGCCGCTGGACACCCCGGTATCACCCGCACCATCCCTCTCCGAAAAGTACCGGTGGCCAAAACCATGATCTTGGTTGGGCTAGTATAACAGTACTTTAGGTCTCAGGGCGGGTGACCAATCAATCAATCACATTTATTTATGAAGCCCATTTTAAATCAGCAGATGTCACAAAGTGCTATACAGAAACCCAGCCTAAAACCCCAAACCGCAAGCAATGCAGATGTAGAAGCACTGTGGCTAGGAAAAACTCCCTAGAAAGGCAGGAACCTAGGAAGAAACCTAGATAGGAACCAGGCTCTGAGGGGTGGCCAGTCCTCTTCTGGCTGTGCCGGGTGGAGATTATAGGAGTACATGGGCATTTAAGGCCAGATTGTTCTTCAAGATGTTCAAATGTTCATAGATGACCAGCAGGGTCAAATAATAATCACAGTGGTTGTAGAGGGTGCAACAGGTCAGTACCTCAGGAGTAAATGTCAGTTGGCTTTTCATAGCCGAGCATTCAGAGGTCGAGACAGCAGGTGCGGTAGTGAGAGAGAGTGAGAGTCGAAAACAGCAGGTCCGGGACAAGGTAGCACGTCCGGTGAACAGGTCAGGGTTCCCTAGCCACAGGCAGAACAGTTGAAACTGGAGCAGCAGCACGACCAGGTGAACTGGGGACAGCCAGGAGTCATCAGGCCAGGTAGTCCTGGGGCATGATCCTAGGGCTCAGGTCCTCTGGGATTGGAGGGAGGAGGGAGAGAGAGAGAATTAGAGGGAGCATACTTAAATTCACACAGGACACCCGATAAACGATACCCCCGGACAGGGCCAACCAGGCAGGATATAACCCCACCCACCTTGACAAAGCACAGGCCCCCACACCACTAGAGGGATATCAACAGACCACCAACTTACTACCCTGAGACAAGGCTGAGTATAGCCCACGAAGATCTCCTCCACCGCACGAGCCCGAGGGGGCGCAAAACCGGACAGGAAGATCACGTCTGTGACTCAACCCACTCAAGTGACGCACCCCTCCTAGGGACGGCATGGAAGAGCACTAGTAAGCCAGTGACTCAGCCCCCGTAATAGGGTCAGAGGCAGAGAATCCCAGTGGAGAGAGGGGAGCCAGCAGGGGAGAGACAGCAAGGGCAGTTAGTCGCTCCAGTGCCTTGCCATTCACCTTCGAACCCCTGGGCCAGACTACACTCAATCATAGGACCTACTGAGTCTTCAGTAAAGACTTAAAGGTCGAGACTGTGTCTGCGTCTCTCACATGGATACCAGACCATTCCATAAAAATTGAGCTCTATAGGAGAAAGCCCTGCCTCCAGCTGTTTACTTTAAAATTCTAGGGACAATAAGGAGGCCTGTGTCTTGTGACGGTAGCATACGTGTAGGTATGTACGGCAGGACCAAATCGGAGGGATAGGTAGGAGCAAGCCCATGTAATGCTTTGTGGGTTAGCAGTAAAACCTTGAAATCAGCCCTAGCCTTAACAGGAAGCCAATGTAGAGAGACTAGTACTGGAGTAATATTATGTTTCTAGTCAGGATTCTAGCAGCTGTGTTTAGCACTAACTGAAGTTTATTTAGTGCTTTATCCGGGTAGCCGGAGAGTAGAGCATTGCAGTAGTCAAATCTAGAAGTGACAAAAGCATGGATTAGCTTTTCTGCATCATTTTTGGACAAAAGGTTTCTGATTTTTGCAATGTTACGAAGATGGAAAAAATCTGTCCTTTAAATATTCTTGATATGTTCGTCAAAAGAGACATCACCACACAATGGCTACTAGGGCTTCATCTCACTTTGTCTTTCCTTGATTACTCACATCCCATCTCCTCACCTGTATTGTCTCGCAACTGTATTGGAAGAGAAGGTACAAGGTCCCTCCCCTCTGGACCTTCTTCTCCAATGGGTTTTTAGGAGGCGAGGAGAGGAATCGAGGAAGGATACATTGAGAAAGAGCCTAGCACTCACCTGTCAACTAGCTCACGTGCTACACACTCACCCCTCTGTTACACTCACTAACCTCCTCCTTCTATAGGAGCTATAGGAGGACAGGCTCATTGTAATGGCTGGAATGGAATAAATGTAATGGTATCAAACAGATGAAACATATGCAAACCACATTTGATTCCGTTCAATTGGTTCCATTCCAGCCATTACAATGAGCCCGTCCTCTTATAGCTCCTCCCACCAGACTCCACTGTTCTCCGCATCAACCTCAGCAGCCAGCAGAGCAGACTGTGTGAAATGAGTCAATCTAGCATCCACAGAATTAATTTTGTGGGTATTTAATTCTGCTACATTGACTCAGTTATACTGTTAATGGCGTAGGAGGAGGTGAAAGGGGTGTGACTGTAGCAGAGATGAGCTTCAGGTGAGTTCTAGTAGCCACTGTGATGTGATGTCATCTCCCCTGAGACGTGAAGTAGTATCTCCTCCTGTCTATCATGAATGTATCTATACTTTAATACCGTAACCATCTCGGCTGTGGGAGGATCTCCTCCTGCAATTTTGTACCGATTTGCTTCATTCTGCTACACTCACTTTCCTCCTTCTCCAGTGGTTGGCATGCTAGCTACAAGTGTCATTTGATTAGAGTTTGCGTCCCGGGCCGGTCAGCCATACAGGGATGGAACTCATACATTATTACATGGCTACTTTGCAACACATGTAAAAGTTACCCTTCACTGTGGTCACTCTCCAGGGTATTTTTCTCTTGCCTCCGCTAGCCGTGCTCTCCACTTTTGGTTACAATGGATGGGAGATTATTTATGGAATGCATACCCAATGCAGACGTTTGACGGCATGTCCAATGCACTTGTACATGTGGCTTGTCATTTCTGTACTGAAATAGGATTAGCAAATCCTCACACATTGTTTAGATTTGAGACTATCCTACCAACGGGACATTAAACACTGTAATATCTTATGTTTCACCGAGTCGTGACTCATCCCAGTCAAAACTGTTCGCTGCTCTGGCACCCCAATGGTGGAACAAGCTCCCTCACGACGCCAGGACAGCGGAGTCACTCACCACCTTCCGGAGACATTTGAAACCCCACCTCTTTAAGGAATACCTGGGATAGGCTAAAGTATTCCTTCTAACCCCCCCCCCCCCCCCCCCCAAATTGTAAAGTGGTTATCCCACTGGCTATAGGGTGAACGCACCAATTTGTGAGTCGCTCTGGCTAAGAGCGTCTGCTAAATGACGTTAATGTGCCCTTGAGCAAGGCACTTAACCCTAATTGCTCCTGTAAGTCGCTCTGGTTAAGAGCGTCTGCTAAATGACTAAAATGTAATGTAAAATGTGGCTGAACGACGATATGGATAACATGCAGCTGGCAGGATATACGCTACATCAGCAGGATAGAACGGCTGACTCTAGTAAGACAAGGGGTGGCAGTCTGTGTATATTTGTAAACAACAGCTGGTGCATAAAATCTAATACTAAGGAAGTCTCTAGGTTTTGCTCACCTGAGGTAGAGTATCTCATGAAAAGCTGCAGAACACACTATTTACCAAGAGAGTTTTCGTCCATATTTTTCGTAGCTGTCTATTTACCACCACAAACCGATGCTGGCACTAAGATTGCACTCAATGAGCTGTATAAGGCCATAAGCAAACCGGAAAACGCTCATCCAGAGGCAGCGCTACTAGTGGCCAGGGACTTTAATGCTGGGAAACTTAAATCCGTTCTACCTAATTTCTACCAGCATGTTAAATGGGCAACCGGAGAAAAATAAACTCTAAAAAAAAGCTCTCCCTCACCCTTCATTTGGAAAATCTGACAATAATTATATCCTCCTGATTCCTACTTATGAGCAAAAACTAAAGCAGGAAGTACCAGTGACTCAGTTAATAAGGAAGTGGTCAGATGTTGCAGATGCTAAGCTACAGGACTGTTTTGCTAGCACAGACTGGAATATGTTCCTGGATTTCTCCGATGGCATTGAGGACTACACCACATCATTCACTGGCTTCATCGATGGCTTCATCGATGACGTCATCCCCACAGTGACAATACGTACCCCAACCAGAAGCCATGAATTACAGGCAACATCAGCACTGAGCTAAAGGGTAGAGCTGCCGCTTTCAAGGAGCGGGACTGTAACCCGGACACTTGTAAGAAATCCCGCTATGCTCTCCGACGAACCATCAAACAGGCAAAGAGTCAATACAGAACTAAGATTGAATCGTACTACACTGGCTCCGATTCTTGTCGGATGTGGCAGGGCCTGCAAACTATTACAGACTACAAAGGGAAGCACAGCATCAAGCTCCCCAGTGACACGAGCCTACCAGATGAGCTAAATCACTGCTTGCTTTGAGGCAAGCAACACTGAAGCATGCATGAGAGCATCAGCTGTTCCGGATGATTATGTGATCACGCTCTCCGTAGCCGATGTGAGCAAGACTTTTAAGCAGGTCAACATTCACAAGGCCGCAGAGCCAGACGGATTACCAGGACGTGTACTCCGAGCATGCGCTGACCAACTGGCAAGTGTCTTCACTGACATTTTCTACATGTCCCTGACTGAGTCTGTAATACCAACTTGTTTCAAACAGAGGACCACCACAGGAATGGAAGACCCAGAGTTACCTCTGCTGCAGAGGATAAGTTCATTAGAGTTACCAGCCTCAGAAATTGCAACCCAAATAAATGCTTCACAGAGTTCAAGTAACATAGACATCTCAACATCCAAATTGGAGATTTTTGGTTCCAACCGCAGTGGCTTTGTGAGATGCGGTGTGGGTGAACGGATGATCTCTGCATGTGTATTTCCCACCATTAGGCATGGAGGAGGAGGTGTTATGGTGTGGGGGTGCTTTGCTGGTGACACTGTCTGTGGATTATTTAGAATTCAAGGCACACTTAACCAGCAAGGCTACCACAGCATTCTGCAGTGATACGCCATCCCATCTGGTTTGGGTTCAGTGGGACTATCATTTGTTTTCAACAGGACAATGACCCAACACACCTCCAGGCCGTGTAAGGGCTATTTTACCAAGAAGGAGAGTGATGGAATGCTGCAGCAGATTACCTGACCTACACAATCCCCTGACCTCAACCAAACTGAGATGGTTTGGGATGAGTCGGACGGCAGAGTGAAGGAATAGCAGCCAAAAAGTGCTCAGCATATGTGGGAACTCCTTCAAGACTGTTGGAAAAGCATTGCAGTTGAAGCTGGTTGAGAAAATGCCAAGAGTGTGCAAAGCTGTCATCAAGGCAAAGGGTGGCAATTTAAAGAATCTCAAATATAAAATATATTTTGATTTGTTTAACACTTTTTTGGTTACTACATGATTCCATATGTGTTATTTCATGGTTTTGATGTCTTCTATTCTACAATGTAAAAATAAAGAGAAACCCTTGAATGAGTAGGTGTGTCCAAACTTTTGACTGGTAGTGTATATACAGTACCAGTCAAAAGTTTGGACAAACCTACTCAAACCTACCACCCCTACCTTGTCACAACACAACTGATTGGCTCAAATGCATTAAGAAGGACATAAATTCCAAAAATAACTTTTAACAAGGCACACCTGTTAATTGAAATGCGTTCCATGTGACTACTTCATGAAGCTGGTTGAGAGAATGCCAAGAGTGTGCAAAGCTGTCATCAAGGCAAAGGGTGGCACCTTTGAAGAATCTCAAATATAAAATATATTTTTATTTGTTTTGGTTACTACATGATTCCATATGTGTTATTTTATAGTTTTGATGTCTTCACTATTATTCTACAATGTAGAAAATAGTAAAAATTAAGAAAAACCCTTGAATGAGTAGGTGTGTCCACACTTATGGCTGGTACTGTGTATGTATATACAGTGGGGAAAAAAAGTATTTAGTCAGCCACCAATTGTGCAAGTTCTCCCACTTAAAAAGATGAGAGAGGCCTGTAATTTTCAGCATAGGTACACGTCAAATATGACAGACAAAATGAGAAAAAAAATTCCAGAAAATCACATTGTAGGATTTTTAATGAATTTATTTGCAAATTATGGTGGAAAATAAGTATTTGGTCACCTACAAACAAGCAAGATTTCTGGCTCTCACAGACCAGTAACTTCTTCTTTAAGAGGCTCCTCTGTCCTCCACTCGTTACCTGTATTAATGGCACCTGTTTGAACTTGTTATCAGTATAAAAGACACCTGTCCACAACCTCAAACAGTCACACTCCAAACTCCACTATGGCCAAGACCAAAGAGCTGTCAAAGGACACCAGAAACAAAATTGTAGACCTGCACCAGGCTGGGAAGACTGAATCTGCAATAGGTAAGCAGCTTGGTTTGAAGAAATCAACTGTGGGAGCAATTATTAGGAAATGGAAGACATACAAGACCACTGATAAACTCCCTCGATCTGGGGCTCCACGCAAGATCTCACCCCGTGGGGTCAAAATGATCACAAGAACGGTGAGCAAAAATCCCAGAACCACACGGGGGGACCTAGTGAATGACCTGCAGAGAGCTGGGACCAAAGTAACAAAGCCTACCATCAGTAACACACTACGCCGCCAGGGACTCAAATCCTGCAGTGCTAGACGTGTCCCCCTGCTTAAGCCAGTACATGTCCAGGCCCGTCTGAAGTTTGCTAGAGTGCATCCAGAAGAGGATTGGGAGAAAGTCATATGGTCAGATGAAACCAAAATAGAACTTTTTGGTAAAAACTCAACTTGTCGTGTTTGGAGGACAAAGAATGCTGAGTTGCATCCAAAGAACACCATACCTACTGTGAAGCATGGGAGTGAAAACATCATACTTTGGGGCTGTTTTTCTGCAAAGGGACCAGGACGACTGATCCGTGTAAAGGAAAAGTTAATGGGGCCATGTATCGTGAGATTTTGAGTGAAAACCTCCTTCCATCAGCAAGGGCATTGAAGATGAAACGTGGCTGGGTCTTTCAGCATGACAATGATCCCAAACACACCACCCGGGCAACGAAGGAGTGGCTTCGTAAGAAGCATTTCAAGGTCCTGGAGTCTCCAGAT